>NC_081555.1:168964965-169337465 GCF_963082655.1 Stomoxys calcitrans | reverse complement strand
ATATTTTCGGGTGAATGTGTTATGTATACTTTTGGGTAAATAAAAGTGACTACAACAAAACAATTTCCTTTTTATTAAGAAAGATAAAAAAAATCGTAGTAACAGTTGCGGAGAGACGCGTTGTGTTGTATGCCACTGGCTACAGACACACCAACAACAACTGGTAGTTGAAATTACAAAGGCTGCTGCTGTTGTTATTGTTGGTTGCTATTGCTACTTGGTTTTTTTGTTTCATGTGGTAGAGCTGCTGTTGCCTTAACACAACACTTGTTATGGAGGAGTTCCTACATCATCAGCAAAGGAAGCCAGACTGGCAAGCAGTAGCAATGCCAACAACACCGGTGGCAAACAACAACACCTCACAGAAAAATAATCATAAAAATTTTATTTTTCTCCAAAAAATAAAAAAAAACACAAAATTTGAGTTTTTTTTTACTTAGGGGATGTATGACCACAATCAGAGATTAAGAATATTTTAACATTCGTTATAACATTCCGTGGCCACCGCCACCACATCTTTTCTACAAATTGTTGTGGCAGCAAGTGATTTAAATGTGGCATAATTTTGATATTCATTACCGTGACACGTGTAAGATTGAATTTTTTTCCTAACGTGTTTTTGGAGGATATGCATTTGCGTTGAGTTGAGTTCTAAGGTTTATAGCCTAAAGGAATTTTTTCCATTAGAATTACAATTGCGTTTTTATTTTGTTGTTGTTTCTTTTTATCGTGGGGGAAATTGAAAATTCTTTACATAATTTCGAGATAATATACCTGTAGGGATGTAGGGAAAAGCTTTTTATCACTTTGGCTAGGAGGTTTGGTATAAGTGATGAACATTTAAAGATGGTGACATTTTGATTGATGCAAATTTTTTGGCAGAATAAAATTTTGGTTATTATCATCGTTATGTTGGGGTAAGGTAGTTAAGAAATAGTTAAGGTAGTTAAGAAAGAATTTTATAATTTTTTATATTCTGACAGGTGAGTAGATAACAAAAATTTCAACCTGAGCTTACTCTTAACTAAAAAATTAAATTGAGTGATTTAAAAAAATTGATAAAAATTTTCTGAAAATTTTTATTTTATTTAGCTACGTAATCGTCAATTTCCATGTCTCTCCATCCGTCCGTCTGTCAAAATCACGATAGCGCTCGAACGCGTAGAGCTAGCCGCTTGAAAATTTCCCCGGATAATTTATATTAATGCAGGTCGTTGGAGATTGCGAATGGGCTATATCGGTTCAGATTTGGGTATAGCTCCCATATAAACTCGCAACAGCTGCATAACGTATTTTCCAACTGCATAAAGTATTTTCCAAAGTGTGGTCCCATATTTACGCAGAATGAATGGTGGTGGGTTCCCAAGTTTCGGCCCGGCCGAACTTAGCACGCTTTTATTTGTTTAACTTAAAATGCTTGTACCTTCTTAAATATATTTCCTTAATAGATATGCTAATATACCCACCACCAGGATGGGGGCATACTAATCCAGTCATTCCGTTGGTAAACTTTCGAAATATTGATCTAGGATCTCATAAAGTATATATGTATGTTCTTGATCGTCTCAACATTCTGAGTCGATCAATCAATGTCCGTCCGTCCGTCTATCGACATCACGATAGCGGTCGAATGTGTAAAGCTAGCCGCTTGAAATTTTGCCCAGATACTTCTTATTGATGTAGGTCATTGGTCATTGGAAATGGGCTAATCGGTTCAGATTTGGATATAACTCTCATATAAACCGATCTCCCGATTTGACTTCTTGAGCCCCTGGAAGCCATAATTTTTGTCCGATTTGGCTAAAATTTCGTAGATAGAGATCTCTTATGACTGCTGATAACTGTGCAAAGTGCGGTCTAAATCGGTCTGTAATCTGATATACCGATTTCCCGATTTGACTTCTTGAACCCCTAGAAGACACAATTTTTGTCCGATTTGAATAAAATTTTGCGCAAGGTCTTCTGTTATAACTGTGTTCCAGCTGTGCCAAGTACGGTCCAAATCGGTCTATAACCTGATATAGCTCCCATATAAACCGATCTCCCGATTTGACTTCTTGAGCCCGATTTGACTGAAATTGACATCCTGATGTAGGTCCCAGATAAACCGATCTCCCAGTTTGACTTCTTCAGCCCTTTAAAGCCGCAGTTTTTGTCCGATTTGGCTGAAATTGAGTATGTAATGTTTTGTTACGATTTTTAACAACTCTCCCAAATATGGTCCAAATCGGTCTATAACCTGATATAGCTCCCATATAAACCGATCTCCCGAAATGACTTCTTGAGCCCTTTAAACCCTCAATTTTTGTCCGATTTGGATGAAATTTTGCACATAGTGTTGTGTTATGACTTCCAATAACTGTGTTAAGTACGGTCCAAAATCGACTTCTTGAGCCCTTTCAAAGCGCAATTTTTGTCCGATTTGGCTGAAATTTTTTTTGTTATGATTCTTAACAACTCTGAAAAATATGGCACAAATCGGTCTATAATCTGAAATAGCTCCCATATAAACCGATCTTCCGATTAAACTTCTTGAGCCCTTTAAACCCTAAATGTTTGTACGATTTGGCTGAAAATTTCCATGTAGTGTTCTCCTATGACTTTCACCAACTCTACATAGTAAAGTCTAAATCGGTCTGTAACTAGGTACAGTTCCCATATAATCCCAATCTCGCGATTTGACTTCTTGAGTCCTTACAAGCCGCAATTTTATGTAGTGTTCTCCTGTGATTTTCACCAACTCTACATAGTAAAGTCTTAATCGGTCTATAACCTGGTACAGCTCGCATATAGTCCCAATCTCCCGATTTGACTTCTTGAGTCCTTACAAGCTGAAATTTTTGCCCAATTTGGCTGAAATTTTGCATGCGGTGTTCTGTTACGACATCCAACAACTATGCCAAGTACGGTCCAAATGGGTCTATAACCTGATATAGCTCCCATATAAACCGGCCTCTCGATCATCCTTGTTCGGTTCCCAGAAACACTAATTTTGGCTGGTTCGCCAAAAGTTTGATATGTAGAATAAAATTAAGCCCTTCAACAAAGTTTATTTTGTGTAAATTTTGGCAGAATCCATGGTGGCCACCGTAGAGCAGAGGTTAGCATATCCGCCTTTGACGCTGAACGCTTGGGTTCGAATCCTGGTGAGACCATCAGAAAAAATTTTCAGCGGTGGCTTTCCTCTCCTAATGCTGGCAACATTTGTGAGGTACTTTGCCATGTAAAAACTTATCTCCAAAGAGGTGCCGTACTGTGGCAAGCCGTACGGACTCGGCTATTATCATTGAGTTTGAAAAACTTGGATTGGACTGCACTCATTGATAGGTGAGAAGTTTGCCCCTGTTCCTTAGTGGAATGTTCATGGGAAAAAATTTGCATTTGCACATTTCGAGATAAGTTCTACATATAAAAAGTACTACGTACGTGATGTAGGGTATTATATAGTCGGCTCCGCCTGACTTTAGCCTTTCCTTACAGGTAATTTCATAGTTTTATCTTCTGGTAGAGCAATTATAATTGTGCGACAATCCATAATCGGCCCATAAATTTGTTGATTTACCCCTTAATGAGTTGCGACTTCAGAACGGCTTCCTACACCCTTAAAAGCACATATTCAAGCTTTGTTCAAATTGCCTAAATAATATCATGAGGAGGACGATGTTAATTTCCAACACCAAATTTACCTTAATGATGAACTTAAAATGCTTATAAATCCTTAATCATAGTAGACATCGAAAATGCCAAACTTCAGTAGTAGCCGTCTTTGGTATTCTACTTGTTAAAAATTTCAAAACTGATTAGAGAACCATTGAATCAGTAGTGTTTCTAGTTATTGGAATAATGACAAATCTTGATAAGTGGATTAGGTCTCAAATAGTTCTGTCGAACTCAAATGTCTTCCCTTTTCGGCAAGTTGAAGCATATGGCAGTATTGTAAACCATTATGACTCTCCCATTAAACCTTAAGGCGCATTGCGGTTAAAATGTTCATGCAATTGAATATTTACTCAATGTTCAATTCAATGCTAATACCAATATTTGTTAGCTTCTTTACTCCAAATACTTAAGAAAAGAGAGCACATTCCTAGACAACTCTCATCTTGACATTATCAGACATCTGATTACCACAGAGTTGCCACATGGAACTTAAAAAATCATAGTGAAGTGCATAATCGGTGTGTGAGATGGCAATTTTCATTCCGATAATCGATAACTTAATCGAAAATTGGATTTCAGATTTTGGATTGAATCCTGGTGAAAAATAAAATTGATATCGAGCACAAAAACATGCCCTTTTCTTTTAAGATGTTTGTATTCTTCCATAACTCTTAACATGTCATATTCCCCATTGAGTCATTGGCTAACATTCCCCACACATGGCAAAGATATCCAAAGATATTGCCCGTTTAAAATCAAGTCACTCAGTCAGAGTGACTTCTGTTAGATGAAACAGGCAAACAAGTGTGTTTTAGTGCACGACACCCGCCCCATGAATTATGAACAATTTAAACGCACATCATTCACAACATCCCCATACCCGCAAACCGTATCCCCCAAAAAAATACCAGTATTCCCATCTACCCCTTTGTGACTACATAGGGGGACGATATGGCGGCCTGAAATGAAAACACCAGTTTAGTTTTGAGTGTCTTGCAATGACCGACGAACGACGACTGGTCGAACATATGACAAAAATATTATTTTCGATGTTGTTGTGTTTATTTGCAAAAAGCAGGCAAACAAGCCGTCAGAGAGGGCAAACAAAGCACCAGCACAAGTGACACAACAATAAAAGCCACCAAAGAAAAAACATATTTTTTTTGCCGGCTTTGCTGATCTTCTTGTTTAGCTTATTGTTTAAAGGAGGGGCAAGTGATAATTAGGACCGTACATGAGCATTGGAGCCATGAGAAAATATGTAGCCTATTTTAAAGCATTTTTAAATTTCAAGAGAAATGAAAAATTCATTGCCAAAATTTGACATACAAAATAGTTTTTCTTATTCTGATTGTTTTTTTCCGTATAAACAATTTTAATTTTTTTTTTTATTTTCAGGTAAGCTGTAGTTCAAAGCTGTAAAATGTTTTAAATTATTGGTAAGCTGGTTATATTGAAATTTTAAATATTTTATGAGACTTGAAATACAAAACCGCCTGCCAAGAGTTGATAATCCCACCTGTAACTAAAAATTATAGAATGTTGATTATAAACCACAACTATATTGGGCAATATTGTTCAATAAATTAAAGCCGCACTACAACTCATTTCAGCACACTGTAAGAGTTCACTCACAAGCTGAGTAAAGTCACTAGTTCAGTTAGTTCACTAGTTCATTTAGTTCACTAGTTCAGTTAGTTTACTAGTTCAGTTAGTTCACTAAGTTCAGTTCTTTAAGTAAGATTTGGAATAGGGAAGTATTCCCAATTTCTTAATGGAGTGTTCATGGGAAATTTAGTATTAGTACCCGAAGAGATGCGCTATTAATCTATCCATTACGAAAGTTATAGAAGGAAGATTAAGTGCTGTCATTCTTTATCAGCACTTAATCTTCCAAGACGTTGGGTCCCGACAAAAGACAAAAGTATAGCGAAGATGGATGTACCAAAATTCAAGTACCTGGCCAAAGTCCTCAATTTGTCTTTAACCACTCGTATTTCTCCCGATATATGCAGAGTAATCCCGTTACTGAATTTAGGCAAAAACATGAGTAAAGGAGAATCGTTCGGGCAAGATAGGACTTGCTCCGCCAAAATCCGAACCAGTTAAGCTACTACTATTAAGGAACCTTGAGGAAGAACTTTGCAATTATAGAGATTTTTATACTCTCCACCATAGGATGAGGGTTACTAATTTCGTCATTCTGTTTGTAACTACTCGAAATATTAGCCTGAGACCCCATGAGGTATATATATTCTTGATCGTCGTGACATTTTATGTCGATCTAGCCATGTCCGTCCGTCTGTCTGTCGAAAGCACGCAAACTTTCGAAGGAGTAAAGCCAGCCGCTTGAAATTTGACACAAATACTTCTTATTAGTGTAGGTTTGGGGGAGTTTTGGAGTTAGGTTGGCCCTTGGGTACTTAAACCCAATTTTGAATACCATATTAGTATTCTACTCTCCAATACCTTTCATTTGATATCCATATTGTCCCTATCGGTCTACTTTTGATTTTGGGCGGTGTTTTTGGGGTAACGGGGGAGGGTACGCCCCCTTCCGATATCAAAAAATTATGTAGCCTATGCTGCTTCCTGATCATATTCGCAATCTACTCCGGAATACCTTTCATTTGAGTCCCATATTGTCATGATCGTCCACTCAACCTATTTTAGGGGGTATTCGGAGACGGAGCGGTCCCCCAGTTATGGACCCAATTTTTATTATGAAATTCGTACTCTACACTTGAATACCTTTCATTTGAGTTCCATATTGTCCCAACCGATTCACTTTAGTTTTTGGGTCGTACATTTGGGGTAAGGGGGAGGGTCCACCCTCTAGCGATACCAACAAATTTTATAGCTTATTGTTCCTTCCAGACCACTTCCCACGATGTGTGGAAATTTGAAGAAAATCGGTTCAGCCGGTTTTCAGTCTATATGGAACAAACAAACGTACTAATAAACAAACTAGCACACAAACAAACACAAATGCATTTTTAAACCCTCCACCATAGGATGGGGGTATACTAATTTCGTCATTCTGTTTGTAACTCCTCGAAATATTCGTCTAAGACCCCATTTTAAGTCCCTTCAGCCATGTCCGTCCGTCCGTCTGTCTGTGGAAAGCACGCTAACTTTCGAAGAAGTAAAGCTAGCTAGTGTAGCTGGGTTCGGATTGTAAATGGGCCATATCGGTCCATGTTTTGATATAGCTGCCATATAAACCGATCTTGGGTCTTGACTTCTTGAGCCACTAGAGGCCGCAATTCTTATCCGATTTGAAGTGTGCACGAAGTATTTTGTTACAATATCTAACAGTAGTGCCAAGTATGGTTTAAATCGGTCCATAATCTGATATAGTGCCATATAAACCGATATGGGGACTTATAATTTAATTGTGGTCCGAGCCCGACCATATCTTGATATCGCTCTAATAGCAGAGCCAATCTTTTCTTTTATCCTTTTTTTTGCATAAGAAGAGATGCGGGGAAAAGAACTCGACAAATGCGATCCATGGTGGAGGGTATATAACATTCGGCCCGGCCGACCTTAGCACGCTTTTACTTGTTATTTTTATTTTAACCAGCACATAGAGGACCTATCCTATATATACACTACATTGTGTCGGCGAAGGTCACAAGTTGGAAGGGGAAAAATAGAGACATGTTTATGGGAAGAAAGACATTAACAGAAAGTAGATTCCGCGTTCGTGCTCACGCTTGATTGGATCGTGATTTACAGATGTCAGCCCCTGGGTTCTCAATGTTCAACCCCAGGGCCACGCTGTCCTCTAGCTTTGATCCATCCGTGTAATATGATCTTCCAGATGGCAATACTAGGGAGAGCAGCAGTGAAACGAACGAGACAAAGCAGCGCAAGCCGATCAAAGAAAACAAAAACACCACCACCCGAACAAAGCACATGCGTTGGCTGGTTCGATGGTTTTTTGTCTTGCTTATGGATATATTGTTGTTGTTATATGTTGGCTTCAACAACAAATTTGTACTTTAGGTCTCTGAGATTTAAAATAAATTGTTGCAGGAAAATTAACAAATTTTCCTTGTTGTTTTTTTCGACCAAAATTGTTGTTTTTCAAAATTATTTTTATCTGTGTGGTTTAGGTGTATGTCCATAGTGGCATGGGGCGGATTAATATCCACACCCTCCTTTCAGCCTAACCTAACCTACTGGGTGGGGTTACTGAACTTAACATTTAAATGCTGTTTATCGTCAATTGTATTTTACCAGCTCGAAGGTTGCAATAAACTAAAACAGGTACTTTATTTTAACTGGCTTAGTCATTAAAGCATACTCTATTAAAAAAACAAACTTAATTTGAACTAATTTTAGTAATTACTAGATGATAACGGAGTAAAGTGCGATTAGCAGTGATCTATTTCTAGTTTGGCACTTTTTGATGTTTTTAAAAGGTAGTTCATAATTTATGGTAATTCCCCATATTTAATTTTTTATACCCTACACCACCATTGTGGTACAGGGTATTATAACTGAGTGCATTTATTTGTAACACCATGAAGGAAGAGAGATAGACCCATTGATACCGATCAACTCAGAATCACTTCCTGATCCGATTTAGCTATGCCCGTCTGTCTGTCCGTCTGACCATGTAAATTTGTGTACAAACAACGGTTTGCAATTTTCAGTCAATCGTCTTCAAATTTGGTACATAAATTTTTTGGTGTAGACAAAAAGCCTATTAAAATTGGAAAAATATCGTAGTTCCCGATTTGGATAAAGCTCCCATATATATGTTCGTCCGATTTGCAGTAATAATGCAATAAAATGGTCATTTGTTAATCGATTCCCTCGAAATTCGGCACGAAGGATTTTCTCTCGACACTCGACATTGATGGCGAATTTTATAGAAATCGGTTCAGATTTATATATAGCTGTTATATATGTATATCGCCCGATATTTTCTTTTAGAGTCACTGCAAGCGCATTTTTTGACCAATCTTGCCAAAATTTTGTACAACGCTTTCCTCGATGACCACCACAATATCTAAGAAGTTTGCTCGACATCGGTTCAGATTTAGATATAGCTCCCATATATATGTTGGTCAGATTTTGAGAAATATTGCTATAAAGTGCTCATTTGCTATCCGAGTCTCTCGAAATTTAGCACGAACGATGTTCTTACTACTCTTAACATTACCGGTGAATTTCATAAAAATCGGTTCAGATGTAGATATAGCTGCCATATATGTATATCACCCGATTTTCACTTCTAGAGCCACTGCAAGCACATTTATCGACCAATATTGCCAAAATTTTGTACGACACTTTTCTCGATGCCTAACACAATATCTAAGAAGTTTGCGCGACATCGGATCAGATTTAGATATAGCACCCATATATATGTTCGTCCGATTTGCGGTAATAATGCAATAAAATTATCATTTGTCAACCGATTCTCTCGAAACTCGGCAAGAACGATTTTCTTATGACTCTGAACATTACTGATGAATTTCATAAAAATCGGTTCAGACTAAGATATATCTCCCATATATATGTTCGTCCGATTTGCGGTAACAAAGCAATAAAATGATCATTTGTTATCCGATTCTCTCGAAATTCGGCACGAACGATTTTCTCTCGACTTTCAACATAACTGGTGACTTTCACGGAAATCGGTTCAGATTTATATATAGCTGCCATATATGTATATCACCCGATTTTCACTTCTAGACCCACTGCAAGCGCATTTATTGGCCAATCTTGCCAAAATTTTGAACAACGCTTTCCTTGATGCCTAACACAATATCTAAGAAGTTTACTCGACATCGGTTCAGATTAAGATACAGCTCCCATATATATGTTGGTCAGATTTTGAGAAATATTGCAATAAAGTAGTCATTTGTTATCCGATTCTCTCGAAATTTGGCACGAATAATTTTCTTATGACTCTTAACTTTACCGGTGAATTTCATAAAAATCGGTTCAGATTTAGATATTGCTGCCATATATGTATATAGCACGATTTTCGCTTCTAGAGCCATTGCCTGCTCCTTTATCGACCAATATTGCCAACATTTTGTACGACGCTTTTCTAGATGCCTAACACAATATCTAAGAAGTTTGCTCAATATCGGTTCAGATTTAGATATAGCTCCCATATATATGTTCGTCCGATTTGCAGTAATAATGCAATGAAATGGCTATTTGTCGACCGATTCTCTCGAAACTTGGCAGGAACGATTTTCTTATGACTCTGAACATTACTGGTGAATTTCATAAAAATCGGTTCAGATTAAGATACAGCTCCCATATATATGTTCGCACGATTTGCAGTAATAAAGCATTAGAATGGTCATTTATTAACCGATTCTCTCGAAATTCAACATGAACGATTTCCTTGTGACTCTTAACATTACCGGTGAATTTCATAAAAATCCGTTCAGATTTAGATATAGCACCCATATATATGTTCGTCCGATTTGCGGTAATAATGCAATAAAATGATCATTTGTCGACCGATTCTCTCGAAATTCAGCACGAATGATTTTCTCTTGACTCGCAACCTAACTGGTGAATTTCATAGAAATCGGTTCAGATTTCTATATAGCTGTTATTTATGTATATCGCCCGATTTTCACTTTTAGAGTCACTGCAAGCGCATTTATTGACCAATCTCGCCACAATTTTGTACAACGCTTTCCTCGACGATCACCACAATATTTGTAAAGTATGGTCAAAATCGGGTCAGGTTTAGATATAGCTCCCATATATATGTTCGCCCGATTTGCAGTAATAAAGCAATAGTATGGTCATTCGTTAACCAAACCTCTCGAAATTTGGCACGAACGATTTTCTCTTGACTCGCAACCTAACTGGTGAATTTCATAGAAATCGGTTCAGATTTAGATGTAGGTGCCATATATGTATATCGCCCGATTTTCACTTCAAGAGCCACTGCGAACGCATTTATCGACCAATCTTAGAGGAAGCTCCCCATTAATAAACCATCTGAAAACATCCGCCTAGGTCCATCAAAATTGGTTCAGAATTAGATATAGCTCCCACTTTGTTCTTATAGGGTAGGTGTAGGGTATTATAAAGTAAAGACTTTTGCCTTTCCGTATGAGGCACTATTTTTTGAAGCTCATTACAGTTATTTGGTTTTAAAAAAAAGTATTTTTTTTTTAAGTCAATTAATTCTATTTTTAGTTAGCATATAAGCCAGTGTTTGCCATATTGCCCTCGTTTTTCAACAATTGTATATCCAATTCCATTGTTTTTTATAGGAGTTCTGTTTTACTCGAGTTTTTTGTTTTTGTTTAGCAATTTTTATTGGTCCGCTGGTATGTGTAGATGATGATGAGTGTCTCAGTTGGCTGTTTTTTTTCTCTTTATTTGGGGTTTTCGGAAAACTCGTATTACCCAAATGTTATTAAGTCAGTCAGTATCTCATAAACATTCATCTGTGGTAGACAGACACTCGCTTCAGTAACGCTTGCCAACTGCTGACTGTGCCTACTGAGCATTTGAGGTAGTCTTTTAGTTTTTTTTTTTTTTTTTTTTTTGAATGCAAAACAAGATTTGAAGTTAAAACGTGACCAACAACGAGCGTTAGAGGGAATGATTGGTGGCTTTGGTCGTACGGTCGGTCGTTTGTACATTAAGTCGGGCGCCAACAGCCTGTATATGATATACGATATTCAAAGTCGAGGCAAGCTAAACAACGAATTCGCGCGTGCGCAGTTCTTGCTGGGTAATATGTAGAAGGCAGGCGGTAGTCAGTGTTGATATCTTCATGAAAATGTAGATCTATTTCATGCCTAATGGCGTAAAATGGAAAAAAAGGTGTTACGTTAATGCTTAGCTAAAAGTTTTAAGGCAAAAAAAAAATTAAATCGCAATATTATTTTTTATTATCTTTCACCACTGCTAAATGAAATGTGGGGGAACGCGTGTTGTAAACATTTTGTTTTGCTTCAGCATCATGATTTCCCAGTGATTATGTGATGAATTTTGCTGTTTGTTTTATTTTTGCAAAATAAAAAAAACGACAAAACAGGTGTCAATTTACAACCATAAAATGGCTATAAAATTGCCAGCTCTCAACGGAAATGTTCTTTAAATAATAAAATAAATTGAAATTTTTGTGTCAGCTTGTCAGGCCCCTGACACTGGCTCCTACAAGCTATGAAATTGCAAGAAAAAAAATCTTAGAAAAAAATTAATTAAAATTTTCTAACAGCTCTTGACTGTCTGTTCATCAAGTCGGACAATGTCAGCACAGCAAAGGAAAAAATTTTTAAAAAAATCATAGAGAATATAAACATGACGTCATTTTAGTGAAAAAAAGTAAATAAAAAACAAATTAAGTCTAATATCGAATGTCATTTTATGCTTGAAATTTATGAAATAAAAAACCTGCAAGTGAGCGAGTGTCTCCCCCAAACTTTTTCATTCATAGAAAAATTAACAAAAATAAATAAAAAAAAAACAAAATATTTGTCTTTGCCCAATAATAAATGAGAAATAATTGGCTTTGATAACCTTAAAACTTTGTTGATTGTTTATTCGAAAAACAAAAAAATATGAATGAAAAAATTCAGAAAAAACCACAAAATAATGCTTAAAAACCGCAAATAATTTTTAAACGTTTTGTGTTGTCAACAAAGTTGCAAAAACAAAAAAATCGAAAACAAAATATTATTCAAACATTTTATGCAACAAAAGTTGCTGCTGCAAGTTTTTCACTTCTAATTCCGTTGGCTTTGTAGACGACAAACAATATGCCCACCAAAATAATGGGAAAATCACCTGTGGCGGCGGTAAGTGCTGATTTATTGGCCTTTATCAGTTAATTTTGTTTTTTTTTTTTACCTGGCGGCTTTTTAGTTTTGTTTTCTATATGGCTTTGACTTATCTCTCGTGCCTTTATAAACAGCTATTATTTGTATTGATAGACATATCGGCTCCCCCTCCTCCCCCCTCACAATGATATAACGGCAAGTGTCGGCAAGTGTCAGACATTAATCCATCAATTGGCAAAGGGGCGTCTCATATTGCCTCATGTTGCCTACTAAGTTGGTGTACGCCGCAATTTCCTTATCGGTCATTTAACTGTGCAGATAGTTAGCATTAAAATCTTATGTGGTCTTAAGGCCACAAGAAAAAAAATGATTAGTAGTTGCTAGAACTACGCAAGAATGAATGGCATTGGGGATTTATATATCTGACATTATTTAATGCTCTCAAAAGAAGGGATAGTTATATAGAAAACTAGCTGGACTGGGCCCGCTACGCTGCGCCTTCCTTCGCCCTGAATATGGGTATCGAATTCGTGCCATATGTCCGCCTATGACGCTGAATTGTCGTGATTGGTCCATATATCCATATGATGGGTCTTGGGCGGCCCCCGATTCACCAGACTACCAGAGCAGAAAGCATTTTTTGTTTCATATCCATATGACGGGTCTTGGGCGGCCCCCGATTCACCAGACTTCCAGAGCAGAAACCATGTTTTGTTTTTGGTGACGGTAGGCTACGTTAGGTTAGGTTGAAAAGTGGGTGCAGATATTAATCTGCCCCATGCCACTATAGACGACTTGTTGTGCGCTCTAAAAACTACAAAGTAAACTCGGACTACAAAGCAACCTAATTTTTGGGAAATGCTCCAACGTCTCATCATCTTCTCCACATGCCGTACACATGCTCTACACATGCTCTACACATGCTCTACACATGCCCTACACATGATCTACACATGTTCCACACATGCTCTACACATGCTCTACACATGCTCTACACATGCTCTACACATGCTCTACACATGCTCTACACACGCTCTACACATGTTCTACACATGCCCTACACATGCTCTACACATGCTCTACACATGCTCTACACATGCCCTACACATGCCCTACACATGCTCTACACATGCCCTATACATGCTCTACACAAGCTCTACACACGATCTACACATGTTCTACACATGCTCTACACACGATCTACACATGTTCTACACATGCTCTACACATGCTCTACACATGCCCTACACATGCTCTACACATGTTCTACACATGTTCTACACCTGTTCTACACATGCCCTACATATGCTCTACACTTGCTCTACACATGCCCTACATATGCTCTACACATGCCCTTCATATGCTCTACACATGCTCTACATATGCTCTACACATGCTCTACACATGCTCTACACATGCTCTACACATGCTCTACACATGCTCTACACATGTTTTACATATGTTCTACACATGCTCTACACATGCTCTACACATGGTCTACCCGTGCTCTACACATGTTCTACACATGTTATACACATGCTCTACACATGCCCTACACATGTTCTACACATGCTCTACACATGCTCAACACATGCTCAACACATGCTCTACACATGCCCTACACATGCCCTACACATGCTCTACACATGCTCTACACATGTTCTACACATGCTCTACACATGCTCTACACATGCTCTACACATGCTCTACACATGCTCTACACATGCTCTACACATGGTCTACACATGCTCTACACATGTTCTACATATGCTCTATACATGCTCTACACATGCTCTACACATGCTCCACACAGGCTCCACACATGCTCTACACATGCTCTACACAGGCTCCACACATGCCCTACACATGCTCTACACATGTTCCACACATGCTCTACACATGTTCTACACATGCTCTACACATGTTGTACACATGCTCTACACATGTTCTACACATGCTCTACACATGCTATACAAATGCTCTACACATGCTCTACAAAACTCTACAAATGCTCTACACATGCTCTACACATGCTCTACACATGCTCTACACGTGTTCTACACATGCTCTACACATGCTCTACACATGTTCTACACATGCTCTACACATGCTCTACACATGTTCTACACATGCTCTACATATGTTCTACACATGCTCTACACATGCTATCACTTGCCGTACCGATTTTACAAAAGTCTTATGTGTAGTCTTATGTAGTCTTATGTGTCCCGTTATGACACCAAAAGCTATACCGGCCTACTTCTTACTTCCTTTCAGTAATAGCCTCGTCCTCTCACAATCCGGATCAAACCATAAGATTTTCGCTGTTCTACCGACTGTTTCGCTGTTCCACAGCTGTTCCTCTCGCTTAAATTAGACTGCATCGACCCGAAAGTCTTCGGGTTAACCAATCTTATCAACGGCAGTCCTCTGGCCTTCACTGCGGGGGCGGACCTTCCCCCTTACCCCAAAAGTATTACCTAAAAAAAAAATGGACCAATCGGGACAATATGGGATTCAAATGAAAGTTATTCAAGAGTAGAGCATGAATTTCATAATCAAAGTTGGATCCAAGTACCGTGGGGAAGGGGGGGAGGCCACCGTAGCGCAGAGGTTAGCATGTCCGCCTATGACGCTGAACGCCCGGATTCGAATACTGGCGAGACCATCAGCAAAAATTTTTAGCGGTGGTTTTCCCCTCCTAATGCTGGCAACATTTGTGAGGCTCTAGGCCATGTAAAACTTCTCCTCAAAGAGGTGTCGCACTACGGCACGCCGTTCGGACTTGGCTATAAAAATTAGGCCCCTTATCATTGAGCTTAAACTTGAACGGACTGCTCTCATTGATATGTGAGAAGTTTTCCCCTGTTCCTTAGTGAAATGTTCATGGGCAACATTTGCAATTTACCTGGGGGACCGCCCCAGCCCCAAAACCCCTTAAAATAGGTTTATTTCATGATCATGACAATATGGGACTCAAATGAAAGGTATTCGGCAGTAGATTACGAATATGGCCAGGAATTAGGAATAGGCTTTAAAATTTATTGATAACGGAAGGGGAGGACCCTCCAACGTTACCCCAAAAACACCACCCAAAAATAAAAGTGGACCAATTGGGACAATATGGGATTCAAATGAAAGGTATTCAAGAGTAGAGCATGAATTTTGTAATAAAAGTTGGATCCAAGTACCTGGGGGGCCGCCCCAGCCCCAAAACCCCTTACAATAGGTTTATTTGATGATCATGACAATATGGGACTCAAATGAAAGGTATTTGGCAGTAGTTTACGAATATGGCCAGGAATTAGGAATAGGCTTTATAATTTATTGATAACGGAAGGGGGCGGACCCTCCACCGTTACCCCAAAAACAACACCCAAAATCTAAAGTGGACCGATAAGGACAATATGGGTATCAAATGAAAATTATACGGGAGTAGATAACGAGTCTGGCATACAAATCCATGTCGAAGTATAGGGGGTCCCCCACCCCCACCCCCACAAAAAACGCCCAAAATAGGCACATTAGCCCATCACGGATATATGGGAATCGGTTTGTTTGTTTCGTACAGACTGTAAAACGGCAGAAAAGATTTTGTCTAAATTTTCGCTTATTGTATGGGTTGTTCTGGAAGAAAACATAGGCTATATAATTTTTTGATCGTTCGGACCGATCGGCGCAATATAGGTATCACATGAAAGATATTAAAGAGTAGAATACGAATATGATATTAAAATTTGAGTCTAAATACCCATCGGGCCGCCCCAACGCCAAAACTCCCACAAACAGTCATATTGGACGTTCATTTCAATATGGGGCTCAAATGAAAGGCATTCGGGAGTAGATTTCGAATCTGGCATACAAAATCAGATGGAGGTATAGGGGGTCACGCCAACCCTAAAAAACGCCATTACACCCATTATGACTATATGATACTTGGCTGAATCGATTTTCTTAACATTTTCATAGATTGTGTGCGTTTGTCTGGAAGGAAACGTAGGCTATATAATTTTTAGAGGCGGAAACTCCCCCTAACCCCAAAAACTCCACCCATATCCGAAAGGGGTCCGATGGGCACAATAAGGGTATCAAATGAAAGGTATTGGAGACCAGAAAACGAATATGGTATTAAAATTTGGGTCCAAGTACCCAGCGCCCCTCCTTTCATTCCCCCTTACTCTGTTATGGCCCGCCATCCAAACGATGAGGATTCTGCCATCCTCGGAGAAGGCTTTAATCTCCTTCTTACACTCCTTGGTGACTGTAGGAATGCTAAAAAATTTCGAACGAATCGCATAACCAATCTGCGAGATCTGGTGTTTGTAAAAATTTGGGTGCTGTTGGCAGCACAGACATTTCCACTCAAATATGGATATCAAATTCGTGCAATACTCCCAAATCCCTTTAATGTTAGCCCCATATTGCCATGTTTGGTAAATATGAACCATTTTGGAAGGTGTTTTGGGGCTGTGGCGGCCACCGGTACTTTGCCCTTAAAATAGATATCAAATTCGTTCTTTACACCCAAACACCGTTGATTTGCGCTCCAATTTGCCATAGTCGGATATGACAATATGAGACTCAAATACTTAGTACCAAATGGTAATTAGTACCATAAGGTACTTAGTAGAAAAAGGAACTAAGTACTAAAAGTTACTTGGCACTACATGGTTTGTTAGTTGGTGAATCAACCTCCATGAAACTTCGCCAAACAATACTTAGTACCAAAAGCTTACTAAGTACCAAAGGGTACTCAGTACAAAAAGGTACCAAATAGTACTTAGAACTTAATCGTTAATGTTGGGGTTAAGTATCAAATGGTACATAATAGCAAATGATATTTCGTATCAATGGGCACTTAGTAACAAATTTTACTAAGTACCAAAAGTTACTTAGTACCAAAAGGTAATTAGTACCAAAAGGTACTTAGTACCAAAAGGTACTTAGTACCAAAAGGTACTTAGTACCAAAAGGTACATAGTATCATAAGGTACTTAGTTCCAAAAGGTACTTAGTACCAAAAGGTATTTAGTACCAAAAGGTACTCAGTACCAAAAAGTACTCAGTACCAAAAGGTACTCAGCAGCAAAAGGTACTCAGTACCAAAAGGTACTCAGTACCAAAAGGTACTCATTACCAAAAGGTACTCAGTACCAAAAGGTACTCAGTACCCAAAGGAACTCAGTACCCAAAGGAACTCAGTACCAAAAGGTACTCAGTACCACAAGGTACTCAGTACCAAAAGGTACTCAGTACCAAACGGTACTCAGTACCAAACGGTACTCAGTACCAAAAGGTGCTCAGTACCCAAAGGAACTCAGTACCAAAAGGTACTCAGTACTAATAGGTACTAAGTAAAAAAAGGCACTCGGTACCAAAAGGTAGTCAGTACTAATAGGTACTAAGTAAAAAAAGGCACTCAGTACCAATAGGTACTCAGTACCAAAAGGCATTCAGTACCAAAAGGTACTCAGTACAAAAAGGTACTCAGTACCAATAGGTACTCAGTACCTAAAGGAACTCAGTACCAAAAGGTACTCAGTAGGTACTCAGTACCAAAAAGTACTCAGTATCAATAGGTACTCAGTACCAAAAGGAACTCAGTACCAAAAGGTACTCAGTACCAAATACCAATGGTATTGATTATAAAGCAATACCATTTATTGATACCAAAACAATACCATATGGTAGTTACAATGATGGACATCGTCCATACCATATGGAATTGTTTTGGTATAAATTTACTTTCAGTACACTTGGTACGAATATTACATTCGGTGAATTTAGTACCAAAATGTAATTTGTACCAAATGGTACTTTGTACTAAGTGGTACTTAATACCAAATCGTACTTAGTACCAAGTGGTACTTAATACCAAATCGTACTTAGTACCAAATGGTAATTAATACCAAATGGTCTTAATACCAAATGGTCTTAGTACCAATTGGTACTAAGAACCATTTTGTACTTTGCACCAAACGATACTTTATGCTAAATGGTTCTAACATCCATAGTAAAAATTGAATGATTGATTGATACCGCAGGTATTGATGATAACTAGTACCAAAAGGTACTAAGCATCAAATGGGACTTAGTACCAAATGGTCATAAAAACTAAACGGTACTAGTACTTAACTGTACTTTTTACCAAATGGTACTTAGCACCAAATAGTACTTATGACCAAAAAATTCTTAGTACCATATGGTTTTAGAACCAATTGGAGCATAGTACCAAATTGTACTTAATATAAAATGTTACATTGTGCCAAATAGTTTTTAGCACCATATGGAACCTGGTACCAAATAGTACCTAGTACCAAATAGTATCTGGTATCAAATAGTATCTGGTACCAAATAGTACCTGGTACCAAATTTTACTGGTACTAAACTGTACATGGTACCAAATAGTAGCTGTTACCCAATGGTACCAGGAAACAAATGGTACTTAGTGAAAAATAGTACTCGGTAGCAAGTGGTACCTCGGTAGCAAGTGGTACCTAACCAAATGGTGCTTGGTATCACTGCTTAACAAATATTTGTTTCTTCATTTTCCGTTTTGTTTAGTATTCTTCCAAGTTGGTATTCTTCTAACTAATGTAATTTTTCATTGAACCCTTATTTTCTTCGGTCTTTAAGATTTTTCTCATTCCTCATTTCATATAAAGTCAACTAATTGATTTCTTGGATAATTTATCGTAGTGGGCACATTCCCATTGGGTTTTGTATGGATTATTGTTGGAAAAACATAAATTACTTTCACACAAAAGACTTGAGCTGAATGAATGGAGCATTTTTCTCTTAATGACCCACTTCGTCCAATTTGTCAAATTTAAAATGTCAGAACTTTGCTTTTTTCTTTTGTTTTTATGACTTATTTACGAAGCATCAGCAGCAGCAGCTTTGTTTCAATTTTGAGGCCACAAGCAGCACAATAAAAGGAAGAAAAGGCAGGCAAAAATTAAAAAGTAATTTTAAGACAAAACAGAACAATTTCAGTCATAAATTATAAACAATATCTAAGAGATTACATCATAAATAATTTAACTGCCAAAAAACCAACAAAAAAACTAAAACAACAAGAAAAACAAATCACTTTGAAAGTAGCAAAACAAAAACTGAACACCATTAACCACGGACCGTCAGGCCATTCAATACAGGAACATTAGCAATTATCTTAGTATTAATGCAAATAGAATTGATACAAATGGGGTTTCTCAACTCCCAACTGCCAAGCAAGAAAAAAACAATAGCTAAGCAAAGTTCTAAAGTTGTGAGGGACATAGCCGAACTGACTGAAACACTGAATCATAATCCAAAGCTTTATGCCCATTTGGCTAAAATTTGCGACGGCTTTACATCGAATTGGTTTGTACGAAGGACGAGATGTTTCGCTAATAAGTACACAGAAAAAAATTACTGTAAGAAAAATTCAACAACTTTATTTGTATGTTAAAATAGTTGATGCTCAACAATTTTGGTAATTGAATTGATGATTTTAGTTGATGAAATGTAGTAAATGTTAGTACCGAAAGGTACTTAGTACCAAAAAGTACTTAGTACCAAATTTTACTAAGTGCCAAATGTTACTTTGAACCAAAAGGTACTTAGTACCAAAAGGTACTTAGTGCCAAGAGGTACTTAGTACAAAAAGGTACTTAGTACCAAAAGGTACTTAGTACCTATAGGTCCTTAGTACCAAAAGGAACTTAGTACCAAAAGGTATTTAGTACCAAAAAGTACTTAGTACCAAAAGGTACTTAGTACCAAAAGGTACTTAGTACCAAAAGGTACTTAGTACCAAAATGTACCTAACACCAAAAGGTACTTAGTACCAAAAGGTACTTAGTACCAAAAGGTACTTAGTACCAAAAGGTACTTAGTACCAAAAGGTACTTAGTACCAAAAGGTACTTAGTACCAAAAGGTACTTAGTACCTATAGGTCCTTAGTACCAAAAGGAACTTAGTACCATAAGGTATTTAGTGCCAAAAGGTACTTAGTACCAAAAGGTACTTAGTACAAAAAGGTACTTAGTACCAAAAGGTACTTAGTACCAAAAGGTACTTAGTACCAAAAGGTACTTAGTACCAAAAGGTACTTAGTACCAAAAGGTACTTAGTACCAAAAGGTACTTAGTACCAAAAGGTACTTAGTACCAAAAGGTACTTAGTACCAAAATGCACCTAACACCAAAAGGTACTTAGTTCCAAAAGGTACTCAGTAACAAAAGGTACTCAGTAACAAAAGGTACTCAGTACCAAAAGGTACATTGTACCAAAAGGTATTTAGTATCAAAAAGTACTTAGTACCAACAAGTGCTTAGTACCAAATGGCACCTAATACAGTAAGGTTCTAAGTACAAAAATGTACTTGGTTCCAGAAGGTACTCAGTGCCAAAAGGTAATTAGTACCAAAAGGTACTTAGTACCAAAAGGTACTTAGTATCAAAAGGTACTTAGTACCATAAGGTACTTAGTACCATAAGGTACTTAGTACCAAAAGGTACTTAGTACCAAAAGGTACTTAGTACCAAAAGGTACTTAGTACCAAAAGATACTTAGTACCAAAAGGTACTTTGTTCCGAAAGTTACTTAGTACCTAAAGTTACTTAGTACCAAAAGTTACTTAGTACGAAAAGGTAATTAGTACCAAAAGGTAATTAGTACCAAAAGGTAATTAGTACCAAAGGTACTTAGTAGCAAAAGGAACTAAGTGCTAAAAGGTACTTAGCACTAAATGTCCTGTTAGTTGGTGAAGCGACCTCCTTGAAACTTCGCCCCAAATCGTTAATAACGGATCTAAATAGCTAAAAGTGCTTAGTACCAAATGGCACCTAATACAGTAAGGTTCTAAGTACAAAAATGTACTTGGTTCCAGAAGGTACTCAGTACCAAAAGGTAATTAGTACCAAAAGGTACTTAGTACCAAAAGGTACTTAGTATCAAAAGGTACTTAGTACCAAAAGGTACTTAGTACCAAAAGGTACTTATTACCAAAAGGTACTTAGTTCCAATAGGAACTTATGTACTTAGTACCAAAATGTACTTAGTACCAAAAGGTACTTTGTACCGAAAGGTTCTTTTGTACCGAAAGTTACTTAGTACCAAAAGTTACTTAGTACCAAAAGTTACTTAGTACGAAAAGGTAATTAGTACCAAAAGGTAATTAGTACCAAAAGGTAATTAGTACCAAAGGTACTTAGTAGCAAAAGGAACTAAGTGCTAAAAGGTACTTAGCACTAAATGTCCTGTTAGTTGGTGAAGCGACCTCCTTGAAACTTCGCCCCAAATCGTTAATAACGGATCTAAATAGCTAAAAGTGCTTAGTACCAAACGGTTCTTTGTACCAAAAGATAACTTAGCACCAAAGGGTACTCAGTACAAAGAGGTACATAGTCCCATAAAGTACTTACAACTTAACGGTACTAAGTACTAAAAGGTACTTTTAGGTATGGGGGTGGAGCGACCCTTGCAACTTCGCCACAATCGTTTAATATCGGGTTTAAGTATCAAATGGTACTTAATACCAAATGATTTTTCGTACCAATGGGTACTTAGTAATAAGTGGTACTTAGTAGCAAATTTTACTAAGTACCAAAAGGTACTTAGTACCAAAAGGTACTTAGTACCAAAAGGTACTTAGTACCAAAAGGTACTTAGTACCAAAAGGTACTTAGTACCAAAAGGTACTTAGTACCAAAATGTACTTAGTACCAAAAGGTACTTAGTACCAAAAGGTACTTAGTACCAAAAGGTACTTAGTACCAAAAGGTACTTAGTACCAAAAGGTACTTAGTACCAAAAGGTACTTAGTACCGAAAGGTACTTAGTACCAAAAGGTACTTAGTACCAAAAGGTACTTAGTACCAAAAGGTACTTAGTACCAAAAGGTACTTAGTACCAAAAGGTACTTAGTACCAAAAGGTACTTAGTACCAAAAGGTACTTAGTACCAAAAGGTACTTAGTACCAAAAGGTACTTAGTACCAAAAGGTACTTAGTACCAAAAGGTACTTAGTACCAAAAGGTACTTAGTACCAAAAGGTACTTAGTACCAAAAGGTACTTAGTACCAAAAGGTACTTAGTACCAAAAGGTACTTAGTACCAAAAGGTACTTATTACCAAAAGGTGCTTAGTACCAAAAGGTACTTAGTACCCTTTACATACCTACTATCTCTCCAACTATGCCAATATGTTACATGACAAAGTTAAAAAAAAAAATTTCATAGCGTTAAATTTCAAAAATTTTAAAACTCATGGTTTTGTATTTAAATAATATTGACTTAGAATTAAGATCTAATGTTGTTTTCTCAAAGCCAATAAATAACTTAAAAATTTGAATTGCAAACAAACATAGCTTAATATTCCTAGAAGTCAATGTCCCAATGATACTGAACTCAACTAACATTGAACAGAGAATAAATACACAAACAAAAAAAAAGAAACATATTTGTAACCGCGAATATTCAATAAATTTAAATAACAATTGTGTAGACACATTAAGAATGACGCATAACAATAGTTTACTGGCTTTAGATACAAAAATTTAAGACCAATTTTAACATCATAATCATCGTTAAAGTCATGATGATGAGTAGCAACATTATCATCATCGCTTAAAGCATCATTGTCGTTGTTATTGTTATAAGTGTGTTGTTGTTGTGAGTGTTGCGGATGACTATGACTATGATGTGGATAATCACTCCTCCTCCATTCATTGAGTGTGGGTTTCATTTTGAGCCACTAATCGCCCCTCGCCAAGTCATGTTAAATGGTGTCAAAATTTTTGTATTCATTCTATCGTTCTTCTTTTTTATTGTTGTTGTTGTTGCAGCAAGAACATTTTTTTTGAGTGCTAATTTAGCATTATCTCATACGCATTCATGCCAACACTCATGGTTTTGGAACAAGAACAACAACAACAACAACGAACAATACCTTTCATTTGAATGAGCACAAGAGTAAGCCTATGAACTTGTGTGGCAAAAATTTGTTTTTGCAATGCAGTGGATTTATTTTTGCTCATATGTGTATGTGTATGTCTTGAAAAAATTATGAAATTTTGCAGGCAGGCTTGAAATAACAGTACTTTCATAAACACTGTCGAATAAATTTCGTTCATCTTTCTTATATAAAAAATCAATTTGTGTTTGTTTGTCGGTTTGTTTGTTTGTTCTGTATAAATTTTCACAGATTGTGTAGGTTGTTCTGGAAGGAAACATAGGCTATATAATTTTTTGATATCGGGAGGGGGGAGCGGACCCCCCCCCCCCCCCCCCTTACCCCAAAAGTATTACCCAAAAATAAAAGTGGACCGATCGGGACAATATGGGATTCAAATGAAAGGTATTCAAGAGTAGAGTACGAATTTCATAATAAAGGTTGGGTCCAAGGACCTGGGGGGCCGACCCAGCCCCAGAACCACTTAGAATAGGTTTCTTTGACGATCATGACAATATGGGGCTCAAATGAAAGGTATTCGGGAATAGATTGCGAATATGGTCAGGAAGTAGGAATAGGCTTCATAATTTATTGATAAAGGAAGGGGGCAGACTCTCCACCGTTACCCCAAAAATATCACCCAAAATCAAAAATGGACCGATAACGACAATATGGGTATTAAATGATAAGTATGCGGGAGTAGATAATGATTCTGGCATACAAATTCATGTCAAAGAATAGGGGGTCACCTAACGCCCAAAATGGGCTCATATCACGGATATATGGGTCTCTGTTTGTTTGTTCCGTATTGACTGAAAACGACAGATCTCGAAATTTTCGCTACTGTTTAGATTGGACTGGAAGGAAACATAGGCAATTTAATATCGGAAGGGGGACGGACCCTCCCCCTTATGCCAAAAACACAAACCAAAATCAAAAGTGGACCGATCGGGACAATATAGGTATCAAATGAAAGGTATTGGAGAGAAAAGTATAGTATTAGAATTTGAGTCAAGTACCCATTGGGCCAACCCAATCCCAAAACTCGACGTTCATTTCAATATGGGGCTCAAATGAAAGGTATTCGGGAGAAGATTTCGAATCTGGATTTCGATTTTCTTAAAATTTTTATAGATTGTGTACGTTTGTCTGGAAGGAAACGTAGGCTATATAATTTTTAGAAATCGGGTGGAGACGGACTCTCCCCCTTACCCTAAAAACGCCACCCATATCCGAAAGTGGTCCGATGGGCACAATAAGGGTATCAAATGAAAGGTATTGGAGACCAGAAATTGAATATGGTATTAAAATTTGGCTATAATTAGCCAGCGGCCCCCCCCCCAACCCCAAAACTCCTCTAAACATATATCTTCGAAGTTCATGTCAATATTGGACTCAAATGAAAAGTATTAGGCAGTAGATTACATATATGGCATAAAACATTAGGTCCAAGTAATGGGAGGTCGCCCACACCCAAATACCTTCAATTGGGCATATTAGCCGACCATGGCTATATCAAATGAAAAATATTTGGCAGTAGATTACGAATTTGACATCAAAATTTGCGTTCATGTCTAGGTGGCGCTTTTCCTCCTAAATATACATCAAATGGGTTATTTGACCCATTATGGCAATATGGGACTCAAACGAAAGCTATTTGAGAGTAGAAAACGAATTCGATATCCAAGCACCCACTAAACTGAACTTCATTTCCGTTGGGAATAAAGAACGAATTTGATATCTATTTTTAGAGCAGAGTGCCGGTGGCCGCCCCAGCCCCAAAACACCCTCCAAACGGTTCATATTTACCGGCCATAGCAATATGGGGTCACAGGCTACAATGGCACGAATTCGATATCCGCATTCAGGGCGAAGTGTCCCCACCCAAAGAAGATATTACAGAGTTAAAGAAGGCGCAGGTTAAGGTTTCGGGCTCATAAAAGACGCATTTATTTTCCGATTTCGCCGAAATTAGGGACAGTGAGTTGTGGTAGGCCCTTCGACAGCCCTCTTCAATTTGGCCCAAATCGGTTCAGGTTTGGATAAAGCTGCAATATAGATTTAAAGTAAAAGGCACATTTATAATCCGATTTCGCCGAAATTTGACACAGTGACTTATGTTAGGCTTTTCGACATCCCTGACGTATATGGTTTAGATCGGTCTATATTTGGAAGTGGCTACCAAAAAGACCAATATTTTGTTTTGCAAAAATGAACAATGACTTGTACTTGGCTATGACTTGTTTTGTGGGTCTCCACAAATTCGAATATCAGAATCGCATGTTACTCCCAAGGTCCTATGCATGTCACTCCCAAAGTCCTTCATTGTCCCGGTCGTTCTGTGTGAGCGTTTGGGCCATATTTCGAGGATCTTACCCAATTGATCCCAAATATTCGTACTCTTTTTTCAAAAGCCTTTCATTTAAGTCCCACATTGTCCCGGCCGACCTACATTTAAATTTTGGTTTTTTTCTGGGTTGGGCGGCTACTCAGGTGCCTAAAATTACTATGAGACACAATACACTCACGACTCACCAACAAAAAAAAAAATCACGACTTACAAAACACTCAGACTCACGAGACAATCACGACTCATGAGACACTCACGAGAAAAATCACGACTCACGAAATACTCGCGAGATACTCAGAAGTCACGAGACACTCACAACTGACGGTTGAATATTTATTTTGCCATGAAACCAAAAATAAAATCCATTTTTTATACTCTTATTTCATCATTCCGTTTGTAACTCCTCTGAATCGGTCTATATCCTCCCATATAAACCGATCTCTCGATTTTACTTCTTAAGCCTTTAAAGGGCGCAATTTTTATTCGAATTGTCAAAAATTTTGTACAGCGGCTTCTCCCATGACCCTTAACATGCGTGTCATATATGGTCAGAATCGGTCTTTATCCTGATATATCTCCCATATAAACCGATCTCCCGATTTCACTTCTTGAGCGCCTCTCGGGCGCAATTCTTATTCGAATTGGCTGAAATTTTACACAATGACTTCTTCTATGGTCTCCCACATTTAATTGTGGTCCGAATCGGATCAAAACTTGATATAGCTCCAATAGCATAGCAAATCTTTTGCTTTATCATTTGTTTGCCTAAAAAGAGATACCGGGAAAAGAACTCGAAAAGAAAAGAAGCAATCCATAGTGGAGGTTATATAAGATTCGGCCCGGCCGAACTTAGCACGCTTTTACTTGTTTTCCAATATTTTTTAACAGTTGCCGTGAGTGTCTCGTGAGTCGTGGTGATCTCGTGAGTTGTGATGATCTCGTTAGTCGTGAGTGTTCCGTGAGTCGTGATGATCTCGTAAGTCGTAAGTGTACCATGATTCGTGATTTTCTCGGGAGTCGTGAGCAGGATATCACTCGCTCACGTGCGAAGACTTTTATTTCAATCACGGTCACGTATGATCACGTGTTTGGCGGAACTTAGCATGCTTTTACTTGTTTATTCTATATTTTTTAACTGTTATCTTGATTTTCTCGTGAGTCGTGATGATCTCGTGAGTGTCTCGTGACTCGTGATTTTCCCAGAAGTGGTGATTCGTGTCGTGAGCAGGATTTTACTCACTCACGCACGAAGAATTTTAATTCAATTACGTTCAAGCACGACCACCTGATTGGATTTAGATCTCATTTACAAATCACGTGACTCACGCGTAACACGACAACTCACTACTCACTTGCACATCTCTACTTTATAGTCTCGATGGGCCCACATGTTCTTTTGAGGATTATTTAGCGACTCAACGCTTACTTCCGAATTTGGATCCAAATTTTTACTCTACAAGCTCGACTGATTTACAATTCTCTGGGATATCTCTATGCCCCAGCACCCAGAACAGGTGAATTTTGAATAACAGTTCAGCCATCTCATTGAGAGATCTGCGACAGTCGAGGGCCGTTTTTGAATTCAGAAATACAATGTCAGCCTTGCTATCTGATAAGATATTTATACCACTTGTCGTTATGACATTATTTCTTAGCTATTCCACCACTTCCTTAATTGCAAAAATCTCCCTTTGATGCACACTGCATTGGTCGGGTAACCCTATCGATATGGCCAGTCCAAATTCTTCAGTGTACACCCCAAAGCCCACTTGGTCGTTTCGTTTGGAACCAGATGTAAAGAAGTCTATATAACTTCTATTACCAGGGATATTGTAGTTGGATTCTATTAGGAATAGTTATACACTACTTTTTTATCAAAAATCGGCTCAGGCAATGTGTAATCCAAACTGTATGGGATATCGGGCATTGTATCCTCATAGACCTTTCATTTGAGTTCCATTCTGTTCCTATCGATCTACTTTTCCATTTGGGGACAGAATTGGCACACTGTTATACTCCCGAATACCCTTAATTTGAGTACCATATTGTTCCGATCGGTCGCCCTGTCCGTTGGAGGGGTTTTTGAAGTGGTTTATGGGATGGGTACTTCACATAATGAGAAGAAGGAGATGTAAAGTTTTGAGTCTATAACAGGTAAAAGTGTTCTAAATTCGGCCGGGTCGAATCTTATATACCCTCCACCATTTGTCGAGTTCTTTTCCCGGCATCTCTTCTTAGGCAAAAAAAAAGGATAAACCAAAGATTTGCTCTACTATTAGAGCGATATCAAGATATGGACCGGTTCGGACCACAATTAAATTATATGTTGGAGACCTGTGTAAAATGTCAGCCAAAATGTTGGAGACCTGTGTAAAATGTCAGCGAATAAGAATTGCGCCTTTTAGGAGCTCAAGAAATAAAATAGATAGATCGATTTATATGGGAGCTGTATCAGGCAATATACCGACTCAGACCATAATAAACACGTATGTTGATGGTCATGAGAGGATCCTTCGTACAAAATGTCAGGCAAATCGGATAATAATTGCGACATCCAGAGGCTCAAGAAGTCAAGATCCAAGATCGGTTTATATGGCAGCTATATCAAGTTATCATCCGATTTGAACCTTGAACCTGCACAGTTGTTGGATATCATAACAAAATACTTCGTGCGAAATTTCATCCAAATCGGATAAGAATTGCGCCCTCTAGAGACTCAAGAAGTCAAGACCCAAGATCGGTTAATATGGCAGCTATAGCAGGTTATGGACCGATTTGAACCATACTTCGCACAGTTGTTGGATATCATAACAAAACACGTTGTGCAAAATTTCATTCAAATCGGATAAGAATTGCGCCCTCTAGAGGTTCAAGAAGCCAGCTGACCACCGTATAAAACAAATCTAGTACATCAGCCACCACTACAACCCCATACCTCACAGCAACAGTGATATCAATCTTTCACACATACAACTTTTATCTCTTCCCTCCAAACATTTTCTATCGTGCGAGTCACTAAATCTGCACTCAAGGAAGTGGAAAACAATCTCAGGCGATATCATTTTTTACTCTAATTAGTGTCTCGGTACGGGAGAAAACGTGCCACTTGGCGATATATACCCATGAGTGACTAAATAGGGACTAAAAAAAGTGTAAAATTCGATTATCAACGTCATTTATAAAAATAAATTTTTATTTGCCAAATGTTTTTTTTTTTGCCTTTTAGAGCGAGGCTAATTTTTATTTCTCTTTCTAATTTATTTCTTTTCCAAATCAAGATTAATAATCGAAGATTTTATTTGCAATGATTTTCCCTGACTGGGATTTGAACAGCCAACCTTACGATTGTGAGGCGTATGCTATCCCTCTGTGCTACCGGCCTTTCTTCATTACAGAAGGCTAAGTTAACATACATTCTCTTGTTTGGGGTTTTTTGAGTTAGCGCCCAAAACAACAACAAAAAAATCTATTTTTAAATTTGTAGCAATAACAGTTGATTATGAGAAACTAATTAGCGAAACATGAATGATAGAATTCCGACAGTAATGAATTTTGTTGTTGTAAATCTTGAAATCTCTACAAACTATCATACAAAAGGACCTAAAAAGTGACTATTCTGGGAGGGAGTGAGAAAGTCACTTCCAAATGTTTGGAGGGTTACTCTCACTTGGTGCTCTCATATTATGCCACTCTATTTGTAGGGGGCGTCCACAGTAATAATGATTTCTATTAGTGTTCTCAGTGTCTTGCAACTAATGGATATCTCTCCTATTTTTTTTTTTTTTGTACTGTTGTTGTAATATGACTACTGTGTGTAATACTAATACTGTTGATGTAATATGGCTTTGCATTAGCCCAAACAAATAAGTCTTAAGTAAAAGGCAACAACAATGCTGTGTTAGATAATTTACTAATTTTAATATGTTCTGGTGCGAATTTTAAAAAATCAAGCTTTATGGCTCATCTTCATGCCAAGAGTGAGCTTTATGCAAAATTTCATGTTTCTAGGTTCAGCGAATATCCATCAGTAAAGGAATACATAAATCGGCACAGATCATATAATTCCCATTTTGAGATGTTTGCCTGAAGCATATTATTTTATTTACAGTGTCAGGAACGGATGATATAATACCTCTTTTGAGATGTTTCCCTTGTGCATATCATTTCAATGTGCTGTTTACATTGTCAGCTCTATAACTGTTCATTCATTTTAATCATAAGTTTTACTTTTTACTTTGTTGTTATGCTCATAAAATATGTGATAATCATCTTGCAGATAGAAATCAGTTAATGTTGACATTAGATATTAAAAATTAATGCCTCCCCCCAAATGTCCATAAATATTGTAACTAACGAACATTATCAGCCATGTTGACAAGATTGCAACTCTTCGGATTTTAGTGCCATTTTTAAGTTTTCCAACAAGCCACACCAGACAGACACAAATCGCTGAGCCAACTTACCTTGAACATGTAATGAAGCATGACAAAGACAAATTCTGGGGCTCAATCTTAACTGGACACTCTAATTACTAATTAACGGCCTCAACACAAAAGCAGCATAACATGCCATAATCTCCTTTTTTTTCTGTTCATAAAAAAATTTAATGAGGCAGCATAGAGAAGACAGAGAGTAATTAACAAAAATGCTAAAATTTCATGGAAAAATGACAAATGTGGTGGTACAGCAATAACTCGATTTACGTCGTGTCGGTTAAAGAAGACTCGATTTACATAGTCAAAAAAATGTTTACTACTAACTTCGATTTAGAAGGCGAGGCTATTATTGAAAGGAAGCAAGAAGGAGGTCAGAATAGCTATTGGTATCATAACGGGACACATAGGAATACGAGCTCACTTATATAAAATTGGTGCTGCAAGTGCCATGGGGCGGATTAATATCTGCACCCTCTTTTCAACCTAACCTAACCTAACTTCGATTTAAGTCGTCATTCCATCTACGTCGTCTCAGTACTTTCAAATAAAAAATCGGTCGATGTGCTTTTTTGGTTATACTCATTGTTTATTTCAGGGAATCCCATCATAGGTCAATGTGGTTGTCTATCTATGGTCGTTCATTATTTGTTTTGTGAATTTAGAGAACCCCAAAATTGGTAGATGTGCCTGTTTGCTTATTTACTTTGTGAGATCGTGTTAGAAAAATAAGTTCAACTAGCAAGTATGACCTTAGTGAGAATGTTTTTAATTATACGCACAACCATAGAATGGGGGTATACTAATCTAGTCATTCCGTTTGTAACATCTCGAAATATTGATCTAGGATCCCATAAAGAATGTATATTCTTGATCACCTCGAAATTCTGATTCGAACTAGCCATGTCCGTTCGTCCGTCTGTCGAAATCACGACAGAGCTAGAACTAACCGCTTGAAATTTTGCACAGATACTTTATATTGGAGGCCACCGTAGCGCAGAGGTTAGCATGTCCTCCTATGAAGCTGAACGCCTGGGTTTGAATCCTGGCGAGATTATCAGAAAACAAATTTTCAGCGGTGGTTTTTTCCTCCTAATGCTGCCAACATTTGTGAGGTACTAAGCCATGTAAAACTTCTCTCCAAAGAGGTGTCGCATTGCGACACGCCGTTCGGACTCGGCTATAAAAAGGAGGCCCCTGATCATTGAGCTTAAATTTGAATCGGACAGCACTCATTGATATATGAGTTTGCCCCTGTTCCTTATTGGAATGTTCATAAGCAAAATTTGCTTTTTATTTACTTTATATTGATGTAGGTCGTAGGGGATTGGAAATGGGTCATATCGGTTCAGTTTTGGATAAAGCTCCCATAATAACCGATCTCCCGATTTGAACTACTGAGCACCTAGAGGCCGTCATTTTTGTCCGATTTGGTTGAAATTTTGCACATAGTGTTCTATTATGATTTTCAACAATTTTACCAAGTGCGGTCCAAATCGTTCAAGAACCTGATATAGCTCCCATATAAACCGATCTCCCGATTTGACTTCCTGAGCCCCTGGAAGCCGGAATTTTTGTCCGATTTGGCTGAAATTTTGCACATGGTGTTCTATTTTGACTTACAGCAACTTTGCCAAGTACGGTCCAAATCGGTCTATAACATAATATAGCTCCCATATAAACCGATATCCCGATTTGACTTCCTGAGCCCCTAGAAGCCGCAATTTTGGTTCGATTTGGCTGAAAATTTGCACATAGTGTTCTGATATGACTCCCAACAATGGAGCCAAGTACGGCTCAAATCGGGATATAGGCTGTATTGCTCCCATATAAACCCATCTCCCGGTTTGACTTCCTGAGCCCCTAGAAGCCGCAATTTTGGTCCGATTTGGCTGAAAATTTGCACATAGTGTTCTGATATGACTCCCAACAATTTAGCCAAGTACGGCTCAAATCGGTATATAGGCTGTATTGCTCCCATATAAACCCATATCCCGATTTGACTTCCTGAGCCCCTAGAAGCCGCAATTTTCGTACGATTTGGCTAAAATTTTGCACATAGTATTTAGTTATGACTCCCAACAATGGAGCCAAGTACGGCTCAAATCAGTCAAGAACCTGATATAGCTCCCATATAAACCGATCTATCGATTTGCTTTCTTGGGCCCCGGGAAGCCTCACTTTTCATCCGATTTGGCTGAAATTTTGCACTTGCTGTTCTGTTATGACTCCCAACAACTTTGCCAAGTACGGTCCAAATCGGTCAAGAACCTGATATAGCTACCATATAAACCGATCTCCCGATTTGACTTCCTGAGCCCCTGGAAGCCGGAATTTTTGTCCGATTTGGCTGAAAATTTGCACATAGTGTTCTGATATGACTCCCAACAATGGAGCCAAGTCCGGCCCAAATCGGTCTATAACCTGATATAGCTCCCATATAAACCGATATCCCGATTTGACGTCTAGAGCCCCTGGAAGCCTTAATTTTAATTCGATTTGACTGAAATTTTGCACTTAGTATTTTCGTATGACTCCCAACAATGGAGCCAAGTACGGCCCAAATCAGTCAAGAACCTGATATAGCTCCCATATAAACCGATCTATCGATTTGCTTTCTTGGGCCCCGGGAAGCATCACTTTTCATCCGATTTGGCTGAAATTTTGCACTTGCTGTTCTGTTATGACTCCCAACAACTTTGCCAAGTACGGTCCAAATCGGTCAAGAACCTGATATAGCTACCATATAAACCCATCTCCCGATTTGACTTCCTGAGCCCCTAGAAGCCGCAATTTTCGTCCGATTTGGCTGAAATTTTGCACATAGTATTTTCTTATGACTCCCAACAACGGAGCCAAGTACGGCCCAAATCTGTATATAGGCTGATATAGCTCCCATATAAACCCATCTACCGATTTGACTTCCTGAGCCGCTAGAAGCCGCAATTTTTGTACGATTTGGCTGAAATTTTGTATGTAGTGTTCTATTTTGACTTTCAACTTTCCCCTTTAACTGTAGTGTTGCCGTTGGAATAATAAACATAACCAATAGAATTGCAATATTTTTTGGAACCAATCACGACGTAAATCGAGGTATTACTGTACTCTTACGCTGATGGTCATGCATCAAAGATGGGCGAATACATAATTCCATTGTTTGATAATGGCATAGATAGTCAACATGCCATTATAAATTAGCAGTTGCCAAAAAATGTAAAATAAAGCAAAAAAAGGCAGAAAAACTTTAACCAAGTAAAGTCGAACCCGCTGCCCCATAACTTTGGCATGTTTGGAAAAAAAATTTTAATTAACTATTAATTGATCTGATTAAATCAAAGATAGACTGATAGCTAGAGGGATAAAGAACAAAAACTATTCGCTCCTTTAGATTACCTTTCCTCTTGAGTGTGCTTTAGTTCATGCCACCCATGCTATAGGGTATTGACACCGCAGGTAAAAACTAAAATTTTATTTGCCGCACGATTTCCACAATCATCCATCATTTGGAAATAAAAACCCTTATTACTAACCACAACCCTCTGTGATGTTTGCCCGCCAAACTTTTAATTGCAAATAAAGATACCACCACCATACACAGAGCATATCGAAATTTTAATTTTAAATAGCGTGTCTTTTATATATTCTGAGCTGACAGGCGATACAAAGATACCAAAAATTATGATCATTTCTGTTTTTGATATACAAACAACAGAAACATCAAATTTTAATTTCGTGCATAGAAAAATTTGAAATCTTATAAAAACCGATTAGCCAAGGCTATCGATTTCAAGTCAGCTTTTGGCAAACTTTGGACATAAAGAAGCCATAACAACAACTAAATTGCCATTTATTCATTTCGCAGATAGCGAGAGAAGTGTCTCGGACAACAAAAGATTAATAAATGATGTTTAATTTTGTCTTGTCTTTCTTTTCTTGCAATATGACCCTCAAATAAGATAAGAAACCAATGATTCTAAATTATTAAAAAACACAAATAATAATGAAAACTTTGTTTAAAAAAATCAAATTGCAAAAAAAAAACTCGGCGAAAAAACCTGGCCTTACATCACTACGGTAGAATAAATTTGCCAGTAGAGGTGTGCACGTGAGTCGTGAGTTGGCCTGAATCATGCGTGAGTCACGTGATTTGTGATTGAGATTCAAATCACAACACGTAATTGTGCATGACCGTGAGTGACAAAAAATTTTTCACGTGTAAGTGTGAGGAAATGAATCCATCTCACGACACTAATCACGACTCACGAGAAATATCAAGAATCGCGAGACACTCATGACAGACGGGAAAATTATGACTAGCGTGCGCTAGACCGCGCGTCATGCATTGGGTATATACTACAGTTGTCTAACCTATAATGCTATATGGTGTTGTGGTCTGGTGGACGAAGCTTTAAAAGTCCACCTATTCATTTCCGATCTTGCTCTGGCCTTACGTCACTACGGTAGAATAGATTTTCCAGTAGAGGTGTGCACATGAGTTATCGTGTTACGCGTGAATCAGGCGTGAGTCACGTGATTTGTGATTCAGATTCAAATCACAACACGTAATTGTGCGTGACCGTGAGTGACAAAAAATTCTTCGTGCATGAGTGTGAGTGAATAAAATCCATCTCACGACACTAATCACGATTCACAAAAAATGCACAGCTCACGACTCACGAGACACTCAAGACAGACGGGAAAATCATGACTAACGGCTAAAAAATAACAAAACAAGTAAAAAAGCGTTAAGTTCCGCCGGGCCGAACTTTGGATATCCACCACCTCGGGTATATAAGTAAACCACCTTTCGTTGAAATCCGGCGAAAAATGCACAACTCACTATTCCAAATGTCGGCGAAATCGGACAATAAATGCGCCTTTCATGGGCCCAAAACCTTAAATCGAGAGATCGGTCTATATGACAACTATATCCAAATCTGAACCGATCTATGCCATATTGCAGAAGTATGTCGAGGGTCATAATTTAACTCACTGTCCCAAATTTTGGCGACATCGGACAATAAATGCGCCTTTTATGGCCCCAATACCTTAAATCGAGAGTTTGGTCTATACGGCAGCTATATCCAAATCTGGACCGATCTGAGCCAAATTGAAGAAAGACGTCGAAGGGCCTAACGCAACTCACTGTCCCAAATTTCGGCGAAATCGGACAATAAATGTACCTTTTATGGGTGCGAAACCTTAAATCGAGAGATCGGTCTATATATCCAAATCTGGACCGATCTGAGCCAAATTGAAGAAGGTTGTCCAAGGGCCTTACACAACTCACTGCCCCAAATTTCAGCAAAATCGGACAATAAATGCGCCCCAAAACCTTAAAAAGAGAGATCGGTCTATATGGCAGCTATATCCAAATCTGAACCGATCTGGACCAAACTGAAGAAAAATGTCGAAGTGCCTAACACAACTCACTGTCCCAAATTTTGGCGAAATCGGACAATAAATGTACCTTTTATGGGCCCGAAACCTTAAAGCGAGAGATCGGTCTATATATCCAAATCTAGACCGATCTGAGCCAAATTGAAGAAGGATGACCAAGGGCCTAACACAACTCACTGCCCCAAATTTCAGCAAAATCGGACAATAAATGCGCCTTTTATGGCCCCAAAACCTTACAACGAGAGATCGGTCTATATGGCAGCTTTATCCAAATCTGGACCGATCTGGGCCAAATTGAAGAAAGATGTCGAAGGGCCTAACACAACTCACTGTCTCAAATTTTGTCGAAATCGGACGATAAATGCGCAAAACCTTAAATCGAGAGATCGGTCTATATATCCAAATCTGGACCGATCTGGCCCAATTTGAAAAAGGATGTCAAAGGGCCTAACACATCTCACTGTCCCAAATTCCGGCGACATCGGACAATAAATGCGCTTTTTATGTCCCCAAAACCTTAAATGGAGAGATCGGTCTATATGGCAGCTATATCCAAATCTGGACCGATCTGGGCCAAATTGAAAAAATAAGTCTAAGGGCCTAACGTAACTCACTGTCCCAAATTTCAGCAAAATCGGATAATAAATGTGGCTTTTATGGGCCTAAGACCGTAAATCGGCGGATCGGTCTATATGGCAGCTATATCCAAATCTTTACCGATCTGGGCCAAATTGAAGAAGGATTTTGACTGGCCTAACACAACTCATTTTCTCAAATTTCAGCAAAATCGGATAATAAATGTGGCTTTTATGGGCCTTAGACCCTAAATCGGCGGATTGGTCTATATGGGGACTATATCAAGATATAGTCCGATATAGCCCATCTTCGAACTTAACCTGCTTATGGACAAAAAAGAATCTCTGCAAAGTTTCAGCTCAATAATCTCTATTTTTAAAGACTGTAGACTGAATTTCATCAGACAGAGGGACAGACGGGCGGACATGGCTCGATGGTCTTAGATTTTTACGCTGATCAAAAATATATATATTTTATAGGGTCGGAAATGGTTACTTCGATGTGTTGCAAACGGAATGACATAGTGAATATACCCCCATCCCTCGGTGGTGGGTATAAAAAGGTAAGAGCATGCGTTAGACCGTGCGTCATGCATTGCTATATGGTGTTGTGGTCTGGTGGACAGCGCTTCAAAAGCCGCACTGAGGACGACAAGATTTGCACCCGGGCGTTCAGCGTCATAGGCGGACATGCTAACCTCTGCGCTACGGTGGCCTCCGTACACCATAGGATGGGGGTATACTAATTTCGTCATTCAACTTGTAACTCCTCTAAATGTTCCTCTGAAACCCCATAAAGCCACGTCCGTCCGTCCGTTCCTCTGTCCGTCCGTCTGTCGAAAGCACGCTAAATTTCGAAGGAGTAAAGCTAGCCATTTGAAATTTTGCACAAATACTTTTTATTAGTGTAGGTCGGTTGGGATTGTAAATGGCCTATATCGGTCCACGTTTTGATATAGCTGCCATATAAAGCGATCTGGAGTTTTGACTTCTTGAGCCGCTAGAGGGCACAATTCGTATCCTATTTGGCTGAAATTTTGCATGAGGTGTTTTGTTATGACTTCCAACAACTGTATTAAGAATAGTTCAAATCGATCCATAACCAGATATAGTTGCCGTATAAACCGATCTGGGGTCTTGACTTCTTGAGCCTCTACAGGGAGCAATTCCTATCCAATTTGGCTGAAATTTTGCACAACGTGTTTTGTTATGCATAGGTTAGCATGCCAAACGCCCGGGTTCATATCGCACAGGCGAGAACAACTAAAATTAATTTTCAGCTCTGGCAACATTTGTGAGTATTTCAGCCATTTACAATTTCTTAACAAAGAGGCCCATTAACATTCATTCCACTAAGGAACAGGGCAAAGTTCTAACCTTCCTCTTATGATTAAGCTTAAATCTCAATAGGGCAGCACTCAATTGATATTGTGAGAAGTTAGTTTCCCTTTGATTTGGTGGGTGGCTAAAATCCTTTGATTAGCAATAAAATTCAAAAATTTATTCGAAAACAATGACATTTTTAAAATTCTGAAGGGGGAGGGGGCCTAAAACTTTTCAGGTGTTTAGTCCACCTTCCAGGGTACTTAGTCCACACCCAGAGGCCTTTCTACGGTTATGTCTGCAATTATAGCGATTTCGGCCTTACCAGGGGCCTCATCAGATTGTTATGCTACATAAAGATTACTTGTTTCCACCTACTCACTAATTAGTGAGCAGTGCAATGTTAGAAGCCTGCCATTGGAAAGACATGCTTCTTTCATTGAAAGTGGTGGAAGGATGTGATCATTTAGTGGCATAACAATCTGATGAGGTCCGTGAAAAGGCCGAAATTGTGATCATTGTAGCCTGTTCAATACACTTTTATACACCAACAACTGCGTAAAGAATGGTTCAAATCGATCCATAACCTGATATAGCTGCCATATAAACCGATCTGGGGTCTTGACTTCTTGAGCCACTAGAGGGCGCAAGTATTATCCGATTTGGCTGAAATTTTGTACAAAGGCTTCTTCTCGATGAACTTTAACGTACGTGTCGAATATGGCATGAATCGGTGTATAGCCTATTACAGCTCCCCTTTAAATCGATCTCCCTATTTTACTTCTTCGGCCCCTAAAGTGCGCAATTCTTACTAGATTTGGCTGAAATTTTACACCATAACTTCTACTATGGTCTCCAATATTCAGTTCAATTATGGTCCAAAATTAACCATAACTTCATATTGTTCCAATAACAAGGCAATTCTTTTCTTTTATCCATTGTTTGCCTGAAAAGAGATACCGTGGCAAGAGCTCGACAAATGCGATCCATTGTGGAGGGTATATAAGATTCGGCCCAGCTGAACTTAGCACGCTTTTACTTGTTACCTTTTTATTAAATTTGTTTTAAATTTCTTTGATCCTCTAAAAACCTTAGATCACCTCGATATCAAATTTCATAACTATGCAAAATTTCAGCCATCGTTAAAAAATTTAAATTTTATCTAACGGCGCTGGGGAAGTAACGTATTTTTTTGAAAATTTCATTTCTAAAAAATCAAATCTCACCCCAATTGCCTTACAAAGATTTGGAATTTCATCCAAACCACAAAATGCATTGTCTTTCTCCTGCCTCCTCTCCCTTTTGTACTTACCTCCTCTGCTAAAAATCCAAAAATATGTTGCCCTAATTTACCACCCCTCCTCCCATAACTTTCTCTATTTTCCCTATCGATTTGGCCTCCTCTAGCCCCCTTTTCTTAATAATCACAAATGGCTAATAATAATAAATTTCCAAAGTCAAATAGCATCGCTTAGGCCGCAATATGTTTTCATAGGCATCAAAATAAATTGCCAACCAAAAATATGAGAAACAAAAAAAAAAAGAAACACTTTTGGAGGCCACACAACTCATAAGGAACTGTTTGTTGTTGTCGGCTATTTGGTGTTATCTGCTATCCCCTAATGGCACGCTTTATGTACTGCACCTTAGCTAATGGGGGGGGGGTCATAAACTCCCATCAAGTGGATGTAAAAATGAAACGAGCATTTTGTTCTTTTATTCTGTTCATCTGCTTCAATGACAAAGTCATTATCAATGTAATCGCTTTCGTTTTCATCCTTGTCATCATCGCCATAATCGTTGCCATCGCCATCGCCATCATCAGCAGAAACAGATTCCGAATCATCGTCATCAATTCTTTTCAATTTCACTGCATGCCAGGGTGTTGGTGGCCTTTATGGGAGCACGCACTTTTTCCCCAGATTGAATATTCATGCAAAGCTCTTTTGTATATGGTGGACCCATTATGGTGTTTGCCCATCATATTCCTATGGTGGCTCATTTCGTTTCTTTTTTTTTCATTATGGCATGGTCAATGACTTTATGATCTTTGGTGTCTTGGAAAAAATATTGGGTTGCCCAAAAAGTAATTGCGGATTTTTCATATAGTCGGCGTTGACAAATTTTTTTCACAGCTTGTGACTCTGTAATTGCATTCTTTCTTCTGTCAGTTATCAGCTGTTACTTTTAGCTTGCTTTAGAAAAAAAAGTGTAAAAAAAGTATATTTGATTAAAGTTCATTCTAAGTTTTATTAAAAATGCATTTACTTTCTTTCAAAAAAATCCGCAATTACTTTTTGGGCAACCCAATATTACAAAACTTGGAGATATATGTATAAGGTCTGAGATTTTTATAGAAAATTTTTGGCAAAATTCTTTTTACAAAAAAAAATTTTATCCAAAAAAAAATAGCAAACTTTGTCAACATTTCATTTTTAGAAACAAATTTTGTCAACAGTTCATTTTTATAGAAAAGTAGCCAAACCGGGCCCGCTCCGCTGCGCCTTCTTTAATTCTCCAATATCTGTTTAGGGTGGGGACACTTCGCCTTGAATGCGGATATCGAATTCGTGCCATTGTAGCCTATGACGCTGAACGCATTCGAATTCTGGCGAGAACATCGGATCAAGCGGTGTTTATACCCTCTTAATGTGGGCCACATTTGCGAGATATAATGCCATGCATGGTCATTTAAACAATTTTCCCCAAAGAGGTGTCGCACTGCGGGACGCCGTTCGTACTCGGCTATAAAAAAAAGTCCCTAATCATTGAGTTTAGACTTGAAACGGAAAGCACTCAATGATGTGTGAGAATTTGCCCCTTCTCGGTTCCTGGTGGTAAGGTTCTTCCTTAGGGTAATGTTCTTATTGGGGGGAGGGATGGCACCTCAGACATTTCGACTCAAATATGGATATCAAATTCGTGCTGCACTTCCAAATGCCTTTAATTTGTGCCCCATATTGTCATGAACCGTTTGGAGGGTGTTTTGGAGTTGGGCCGGCCACCGGCACTTTGCACTGAAAATAGATATCAAATTCGTTCTTTATTTCCAATGGACATTAAGTTCAGTTTAGGGGATACTTTGGGGCGTACCCCAAAACACTTGGCTCCAAAATTGGATATCAAATTCGTTTTCTGCTCTCAAATACCTTTCATTTGAGTCACATATTGTCATAATGGATCAAATAACCAATTTGACGTATATTTAGGAGGAAAAGCGCCACCTAGACTCGAATGCAAATTGTAATGTCATCTTCGTAATCTACTCCCTAATACCTTTCATTTGAGTCCCATATAGCCATAATTGGCTAATATGCCCATTTGGGGGTATTTGGGGGTGGGTGACCTCAGATTACTTGGACCTAATGTTTTATGCCATATTTGTAATCTACTGCCTAATACTTTTCATTTGAGTCCCATCTTGGCATGAACTTGGAATATATCCGTTTAGAGGAGTTTTGGGGTTGGGGGCCCGCTGGGTACTTGAACCCAAATTTTAATACCATATTCGTTTTCTGGTCTCCAATACCTTTCATATGATACCCTTCTTATGTCCATCTGACTACTTTTGGATATGGTTGGCGTTTTTGGGGTAAGGGGGAGGGCCCGCCACCAATATTTTTCATTTGATACCCTTATTATGCCCATCGGACTACTTTCGGATATGGGTGGCGTTTTTGGGGTAAGGGGAGGGTCCGCTCCCACCCGACATCTAAAAATTATATAGCCTATGTTTCCTTCCAGACAAACGTACACAATCTAAGAAAATTCTAAGAAAAATGGCGCTTTTGCTCCAAAAGATACGTTCGTTTTTAAGGGGTGGCGTGACCCCTACACTTCGATCTGATTTTGTATGCCAGTTTCGAAATCTACACCCGAATACCTTTCATTTGAGCCCCATATTGAAATGAATGTCCAATATGTCTGTTTGGGGGGAGGGGAGGGGGGGGGGGTTTAGGGTTTAGGTGGCCCGATGGGTACTTAATTTCATATTCGTATTCTGCTCTCCAATACCTTTCATTTGATACCTATATTGTCCCGATCGGTCCACTTTTGATTTCGTGTTGTGTTTTTTGCCTTAAGGGGGAGGGTCCGTGCCCCCTTCGATACCGAAAAATTATATACTCTATGTTTCCTTCCAGACCAACCTACATAATATTCGAAAATTTTGAGAAAATCGGTTATGCCGTCTTTCAGTCTATGCGGCACAAACAAACCGAGTCCCATATTTACGTGATGGTCTAATGTGCCCATTATTGGCATTTTTGTGGTGGTGGGGTGACCCCCTATACTTCGACATGAATTTGTATGCCAGATTCGTTATCTACTCCTGCATACTTTTCCTTTGATACCCATATTGTCGTTATCGGTCCACTTTTGATATTGGGTGGTGTTTTTGGGGTAACGGTGGAGGGTCCGCCCCCTTCCTTTATCAATCCTACTTCCTGACCATATTCGTAATCTACACCTTTTATTTGAGTCCCATATTGTCATGGTCGGTAAATATTTCGGTTTTGGAAGGGTGTTGGGGATGGGGCAGTCTCTCACACACTTGGCCCAAAAATTGGATATCAGATTCGTCGTCTGTAATATACCTTTCATTTGGGTAAAAAGGAGGTTCGGTCCCGTTCAGATATCGAAAAATGAAGTACATTATATTAACCACGGATCTATTATACGCCATAACTGAAAATTTTAAGAATATTAATTCAGACGTTTTTGAGTTGACCCTCCCTCTTGTCCTCTGGGTCCACCGATTGAAGCGAAATTTTGTATGCCACCTTATGATATCCCAAAAACACGAAATTGGTATACAATTTTGGAGTCAAATAACCTGGGGGGACGCCCCATCCCAAAACCCACCCGAACGGGCATGTATTCTGATTGGGACAAAAAGGGTATCAAATAAAAGGTATTTGAGAGTAGAGTACGAATTTGGTATACAAATTCCACTTTTAATTTTCGGGGTCCCCCACCCCCATAAATGCCCCATGAGGACACTTTCACCGCTTTCGGCAATATGGGTATCAAATGAAAGGTATTTGAGAGTAGAGTACGAACTTGGCATTAAAATGTCACCGTAAGTGTCGGGGGGTCCCCCAACCCCAAGAACACTACCCAACAGGACAATTTAACCGCTTTGGGCAATATGGGTATCAAATGAAAGGTATTTAAAAGTAGAATAAAAATCTGACACCCTCCCCACCCCCCAGCAGGACAAATTTGCCGATTGGGACAATATGGATATCAAATGAAAGCTATTTTAAGGCAGAGTCCAATGCTGATATAAAAATGTATTCCTTGGTGCCCACCCCACCAAAACCCCTCAACAGGACATATTTACCGTACCGGCACCCCCAAACAGCACTTATTTCCTGACGTGACCATATAGGGCTCAGATAAAATAAAAGAGTGGAAGAAGGCGCAGCGGAGCGAGCCCTGTCCAGCTAGTTTTGTTAGTGAGCAGGGCAATGGTAGAAACATGTCTTTGGCATTGCAATCTGATGAACCCCTTGGGAAAGGGCGAATTCGTGATCATTTCAGCTCGCCCCTAATACATTTAATACATCACAATTGCTGAGACTCTTTTGTTATATTGTTTTGAAAAAGAAGCAAGATCCAACAACTAAATGAAATAAATTTTGTAACTAAACTAAAATTTTATAAAAAAATAAAAGTGTATAAAAATGAAATTTTGATAAAAAAAAATCTTCAATATTTAGTTTTATAGGCCAATTTTCTGAAGGCACAATTTCATGGAAATAAGGTGTTAACATTTGACATCTGTATCTTATATATAAAATCAATTTGTGTTTGTTTGTAGGTTTGTTTGTGTGTTCCTTATAGACTCAGAAACGCCTGAACCGATTTTCTTCAAAATTTCTACATTTGTTGATATCTGAAGGGAGGGCGGACCCTCCCCCTTACCCTAATTTTCAGAAACGCCAGATCTCAGAGATGGGCGGTGGGTGCTCTCATATAGTACCCTAAAAATAAAAATTTGGTATCCAAATTTCGGATGGGGTACCTAGGGGGACCGCCCCACCCTAAAACCTACCAAACATATATTTAGACCAATCACTACAATATGGGACTCAAATGAAAGGTATTTAGGATAAGACAACGTATCTAATATCCAATTGTTGGACCAAGTGTTAGGGGGACCACCCCAAACCCCGAAACAACCCTAAAGCGGACATATTTACAAACCATGGCAATGTGGGACTCAAATGAAAGGTATTTCCGAGTAGAATACGAATCTAATAACCAAATGTTGGACCACGTTTCTGGGGGTCCACCCCTTCCCCAAAACACCCCCTAAACAGGACTTATTTACTGACTGAGTGTAGAATTCGAATCTGATATCCAAGTATGGGACCAAGTCTTTCGGGGGCCGCCTCTCCCCAAAAACATTCCCCAAAGGTGGCAAACTTACGACCATAGCAATATGGGACTCAAATGAAAGGTCTTTGGGAGCAAGGCACGAATCTGATATCAATATTCGAAAAAAGTATCTAACATAGAAAACATAATCACATCTTCTATATGGTGTTCAACATGCAGACAAGATATGCCAAAACAGTTACAAGTTATCGCCTAATAGACAACAGATGAAAGGAAATCTTTAACTAATGTCTATTTTGTAACTAAAGTCCTTGGACCACACTCATTGTAAGTTGATATAAGCGCTTCTTGTCCATATTCATAGTAAAGCATGTTTCCATTACATTTAAGCCGAACTCCCATGTTTGTATTTTGACAACATCAACAACAACATCCAGATTAACTACAATTGTGGCAAAATCATCAACAACATAAACATCTGGCATCTAAAGCCATTGGGGCACTGTCAATGGCTATATATGAGAGCACTACTTGTTCAACATATGGGCTATAGGGGAGGGCGGGGGGCAGATGCTATGACGTTAAGTACTACTCATTGCAAATTGTGAAAGACTTGACAGTTGGAAACACTGGCCATTGTTGGAAATCGAAGCCGGGTAACATGGGTCGTTGCTCAGTTCATTGTTCATTTCAAGAGTCAACAACAACAGCAGTAGTCGTAGCAGCAGCAGCAACAGAAGTGGTAGTTGACAGTCAAGTCATTCACTCATTCATTCATTCATTCACTTGGACATATAGACAGAGACAGAGAGTCACTACTAATTCGTTATGACCCAACATTTAAAGGCCTCAATATGAGATCTACATAGGCCTACACAAAAAGTCAACGGCAGCCTTAATGTAAAGTCTGCTGTAATACCCCTCTCAGCCCTCTCCACAAAGGCCAGAATGGATACTTTTGGTCATGTCGCCACTGCTGTTGCAGTTGTTGTTGTCGATGAACGAACGAGTTAATGAACTTGAAGCCAAATGGCCAGTTGTGTGTTTGTGCTACTTTGTGGGCCATGTTGGCTGTCCATCATATGGCTTTTAGCCAGCACATACGTCCGTCCTTCCCTAAGGTAGTCTTGTGGTGGACATCAGATCCATTCACTGTTTTGTTTTTTTTTTTTTTCTTTTTATTCTCAGTGTGTTTTTCTGCGTGTATGCCATTGCCATGCGTTGGTGTTAAAGATGTTATTTAATATTAATTTATTTATACTAATTATTTTCTTAATGAGTATTCATCGATGTTGACAATTTTCGTTCCACTTGAATGCCTTATCATCGTTTTAAAGTTCTCTTCTCCTCACAGAGTACCAGCGAAAAAAAAAACGCCCACCCAACATTTTAGCCACGGTGGCCGTGTGTAACCTAAAGCCAATCATTGTGGTCAAGTCAGGCGGTGTATTCAATGAACGGGATTGTTTATACTGCAAACTCAGATAACGCAGGCATCTTTTTAGCACCTTTACAATGGCATTTTAATGATAATGCACTTGAAAAAAATCAAATATAACAAAAAAAAAAAATTCGACTGGCAAACAAAAACTAAAGAATTTTTTCTTTCTCTATATTTTCAGGTAAGTGAAGTTCAATATGTCGTCGCCTACTTTGGTAAGATTTGTATGAAGGAAATTTATTTTAATAACTGCCTTGGTGTGCTTCGTTACACCCTAAGGGTTTCAAAAGATAAATACTTTCTTAGGTCCATAGTATTGGGTTGCCCAAAAAGTAATTGCGGATTTTTTAAAAGAAAGTAAATGCATTTTTAATAAAACTTAGAATGAACTTTAATCAAATATACTTTTTTTTACACTTTTTTTCTAAAGCAAGCTAAAAGTAACAGCTGATAACTGACAGAAGAAAGAATGCCATTACAGAGTCACAAGCTGTGAAAAAATTTGTCAACGCCGACTATATGAAAAATCCGCAATTACTTTGTAAGGACTACATGCGCGTTTGAAGTTTTTTCGGGGGGGAGCGCCTCACCCCATGTACTACAGGAAAGCTGACACAAAGTGTTTCCAATTCGAACGTCCACATTTTTATGCCCACCACCGAAATATTTATTTCCGACCCTATCTTATATATAAAAATCATTTTGTGTTTGTTTGTAGGTTTGTTTGTGTGTTCCTTATAGGCTCAGAAACGGCTGAACCGATTTTTTTTCAAAATTTTCACAGATAGTGCATAATGATCCCGTGGTGAAAATAGGGTACTAAATTTTTTGATATCTGAAGGGAGGGCGGACCCTCCCCCTTACCCTAATTTTCAGAAACGCCAAATCTTGGAGATGGATGGTGCGAAATTTTGTGTGCTCTCATAAAGTACCCTTAAAATAAAAATTTGGTATCTAAATTTTGGACGGCCGCCCCTAGGTACCCCACCTAGGGGCGGCCGCCCCACCCTTAATCCTACCAAACATATATTTAGAACAATCACTACAATATGGGAATCAAATGAAGGGTATTTAGGATAAGAAAACGTATCTGATATCCAATTGTCGGACCAAGTGTTAAGGGGGACCACCCCAAGCCCCACCCACACCCCTAAATCGGACATATTTCCCAACCATGGCAATATGGGACTCAAATGAAAGATATTTGCGAGTAGAATACGAATCTAATATCCAAATGTGGTACCACGTTTCTGGGGTTCCACTCCTTTCCCAAAAAACAACCCCCCAAACAGGACTTATTTGCTGACCATGGGAATATGGGTCGAATCTGATATCCAAATATGGGACCATGCGTTTGAGGGGCCGCCCCTCCCCCAAAACAACCCCCAAAGGGGAAAAATTTACGACCATAGCAATATGGAGCTCAAATGAAAGGTCTTTGCGAGTAGATTACGAATATGTTCAGGAAGTAGGAATAGCCTTTATAATTTATCAATAACGGAAGTGGGGAAGGTCCGCCCCCGTTACCCCAAAAACACCAACCAAAATCAAAAGTGGACCGATGAGAACAATATGCGTATCAAATGAAAGGTATGCGGGAGTAGATAACGAATCTGGCATACAAATTCACGTCGAAGTATAGGGGGTCACCCCACCCCCACAAAAACGCCCAAAATGGGCACATTAGCCCATCACGGATATATGGGACTCGGATTGTTTGTTTCGTATAAACTGTAAAACGGCGGAAACGATTTTTCGAAATTTTCGCATATTGTGTAGGTTGTTCTGGAAGGAAACATGGGCTTATAATTTTTCGGTGTCGGAAGGGGGACGGACCCTCCCCCTTATGGGAAAAACACAACCCAAAATCAAAAGTAGACCGATCGGGACAATTTAGGAATCAAATGAAAGGTATTGGAGAGTAGAATACGAATGTGGTACTAAAATTTGAGTCTAAGTACCCATTGGGCCGCCCCAACCCCAAAACTCCCCCAAAAAGACATATTGGACATTCATTTCAATATGGGGCTCAAATGAAAGGTATTCGGGAGTAGATTTCGAATCTGACATACAAAATCCGATCAAAGTATAGGGGGTCATGCCGCCCATCAAAAACGCCATTAGACCCATTATGACTATATGCGACTTGGCTGAACCGATTTTCTTAAAATTTTCATACATTGTGTACGTTTGTCTGTAAGGAAACATAGGCTACATAATTTTTAGATATCGGTAGGAGGCGGACCCTCCTCCTAACCCCAAAAACGCCACCCATATACGAAAGTGGTCCCATGGGCACAATAAGGATATCAAATAAAAGGTATTGGAGACCAGAAAACGAGTATGGTATTAAAATTTGGGTCCAATTACCCTGCAGGGCCTCCAACCCCAAAACTCCTCTAAACAGATATATTCCAAGTTCATGTCAATATGGGACTCAAATGAAAAGCATGAGGCAGTAGATCAAGTAGACCAAGTAATGGGAGGTCGTTCACCCCGAAATACCCCCAAATTGGCATATAAGCCGACCATGGCTATATGGGACTCAAATGAAAGGTATTAGAGAGTAGATTACGAATATGACATTAAAATTTGCGTTCAAGTCTAGTTGGCGCTTTTCCTCCTAAATATACCTCAAATGGGTTATTTGACCCATTATGGCAATATGGGACTCAAATGAAAGCTATTTAAGAGTAGAAAACGAATTTGATATCCAATTTTGGAGCCAAGTGTTTTGGGGTACGCACTGCGGGTCCGAACGGCGACCCGCAGTGCGACACCTCTTTGGAGAGAAGTTTTTAAATGCCCATGCATGGCATTGTATCTCTCAAATGTGGCCAGCATTAAGAGGGGATAAACACCGCTTTGTCCGATGTTCTCGCCAGGATTCGAAAGCGTTCAGCGTCATAGGCTACAATGGCACGAATTCGATATCCGCATTCAGGGTGAAGTGTCCCCACCCTAAAAATATATAAGAGAGTTAAGGAAGGCGCTGCGGAGCGGGCCCGGTTCGGCTAATAAAATATATATATTAGGGTGGGTTGATTTTTATGGATGAAAAAAAAAAATTAAATCGTATAGCAAAAACGTAATCTACTTAAAATTCTACGAAAATTCTCCAAACAAACCAAAGATTCAAAATCAAACCCTAATCCGCGCCTCTCAACTTGGAAAAAGGTTTTATTTCTAGCATTTTTTTTTTTTTTACAAAGGCGGTCATATGAATTTTCGAGTTGAGAGGCACGGTCAGTACTTGTTACAGTTGTTGAAAGTCATTACAAAACACCACATGCTCAATTTCAGTCAGATCGTACAAAAATTGCGGCTTATAAGGGATCAGGAAGACAAATCGGGAGATCGGTTTATATGGGAGCTATATTAGGTTATAGACCGATTTGGACCATACTTGGCACAATTGTTGGCAGGCATAACACAACACCTCTGGCAAAATTTCAATCAAATCGAACAAAATTTTCGGCTTGTAAGAGCTCAAGAAGTCAAACCGGGAGATCGGTTTATATGGGAGATATATCAGGTTAAAGACCGATTTCAACCATGCTTGGCACAGTTGTTGTCAGGCATAACAGAACACCACGTACATAGTTTCAGCCAAAACGGACAAAAAATGCGGCTTCCAGGGACTCATATAGTCAAATCGGGATATCGGTTTATATGGGAGCTATATCAGGTTATAGACGGATTTGGACCGTACTTGGCACAGTTGTTGGTAGGCATAACAGAACACCTCTGGCAAAATTTCAATCAAATCGAACAAAATTTTCGGCTTTTAAGAGCTCAAGAAGTCAAATCGGAAGATCGGTTTATATGGGACCTATATCAGGTTATAGACGGATTTCGACCGTACTTGGCACAGTTGTTGGTAGGCATAACAGAACACCACATGCAAAGTTTCCGCCAAATCGGACAAAAATTGCTGCTTCCAGGGGCTCAAATAGTCACATTGGGATATCGGTTGATATGGGAGCTATATCAGGTTATAGGCCGATTTCAATCGTACTAGGCACAGTTGTTGGCAATCAATGCATACCCAAGGTGGTGGGTCTCCAAAGTTCGTCCCAGCCGAATTAAATGCCTTTTTACCTGTTTAATTTTAATAAAAGGGCTTTATTCCATATGAAATAATGTCTCAAATTTTGGGGCATTATTTTATTTTAGTTTGGGGTGTTTTTTTTTATTTCGGGGTCTTATTTCATTATGAAATAAAATCCGATTTTGGAGTCTTTTTCCGTTTGGGGTTTTATTTTATACCGCCTACGCATGCTGATAGCCGCATACCAGACGGTCCCCAATACATATGTCAATCAGTCTCTCGAAGGTCTATAAATGAAGGATAAATGTTTAGCCTGTAATCCTTAAGTAGATCATAGTCGGTTTCCCCGCCCTCGTGATTAAAACCGCCCTAACCTTCTCCCCACCCAGTCGGTACATAGTCCAGAAATCGTAGGTCCCAAAACTCACCTCAAGAAGTCGAATGGCAAACTGTCCTGCTCTCTGCTCCATAGCAGGCAGTAGGATGTCCCGTTGTGTTGACTTATAGGGCCCAAGCGGATTCTCCGCCCAGGCTATCTTAAGTCCAGAACATGATTTTTTAGTCATTCTTGGTAGGCCACCGTAGCGCAGAGGCTAGCAACTCCACCTATGACCCTGACGAATGCTTGGGTTCGAATCCTTGCAAGAACATCAGAAAAAATGTCGGTGGTGGTTATCCCGCCCTAATACTGGTAACATATGTGAGATAATATTCCATATAAAAACTTCTCCCCAAAGAGGTTTCGCACACGCCGTTCGTACTCGTCTATGAAAATGAGTTCTCTTATCAGTAAGCTGAAACTTGAATGCTTTTATGTTCCTGCATTTCATTCTTCTAGAACCCTGAGGCGTATTAGTAATATTAATTAAAAATTAGTTATACGCACTCTGGCCTAATATTAATAATAATGATACGACTGAAGGCCACCGTAGTTCAGAGGTGATCATGTTCGCCTATGACGCTGAACGCCTGGGTTCGAATCCTGGCTAGAACATTAGAAAAAATGTTGTCAACAGTGGTTATCCCCTCCTAATGCTGATGACATATGTGAGGTACTTTGCCGTGTAAAAACTTCTCCCCTAAGAGGTGTCGCACTGCGGCACGCCGTTTGGACTTGGCTATAAAAAGGAGCTTAAACTTGAATCGGACAGCACTCATTGATATGTGAGAAGTTTGCCCCTTTTCTTGATGGAATGGTCATGGGCCAATTTACATTTGCATGTGATTTTTGCATAACCACGGCTCCACTGTAGCACAGAGGTTAGCATGTCCGCCTATGACGCTGAACACCTAAGTTCGAAACCTGGCGAGACCATTAGAAAAAAATTTTCAGCGGTGGTCTTCCCCTCTTAATGCTGGCAACATTTTTGATGTACTATGCCATGAACTTCACTTCAAAAAGGTGTCGCACTACCGCATGCCGTTCGAACTCGGCTGTAAAAGGGAGGCCCCTTATCACTGAGCTTAAAACTTGAATGGGACTACACTTATTGATATGTGAGGAGTTTGCCCCTGCTGCCTAGCAAAGCAGCGTTCAAAATGAATACCCGTTAATAAAGCCAGGTCGATAAGAGAGCAGTCCTCGGCAGTCACAGCTGTTCAAAGCATCATAGAATGGAAATTTATTTCTGGTGGTTCGGTCTATCATTTTGGGAGTTTAAGAATTGCTCAATTAGGAAATTTTTCTCATCAGAGAAAACGATGTTCTGAAGTTACCACGTCCGTGCAAGCGCACGGACGTGGTCTTTGCTTCGGCATAAGACCGTGTTCTTGGAACTCTTAAAGCTTTAGCTTGAGCTCGTCTTTATACCCTCCACCATAGGATGGGGATATATTGGGTTGCCCAAAAAGTAATTGCGGATTTTTCATACAGTCGGCGGTGACACATCGAAATATTGATCTGAGTCCGTCTGCCGAAAGCACATTAAGTTTCGAAGAAATCTTAGTGCAGGTCGGTTGCGATTATAAATGGGCCATATCGGTCCATGTTTAAGAATTGCTCAATTAGGAAATTTTTCTCATCAGAGAAAACGATGTTCTGAAGTTACCACGTCCGTGCAAGCGCAGCATATCTGTTGCATTTTCGAGTCTTTGCTTCGGCATAAGACCGTGTTCTTGGAACTCTTAAAGCTTTAGCTTGAGCTCGTCTTTATACCGTCCACCATAGGATGGGGATATATTGGGTTGCCCAAAAAGTAATTGTGGATTTTTCATACAGTCGGCGGCGACACATCGATATATTGATCTGAGTCCGTCTGCCGAAAGCGCACTAAGTTTCGAAGTTAGTGCAGGTCGGTTGGCATTATAAATGGGCCATATCGGTCCATGTCTTGATACAGCTGCCATATAAACCGATCTCAGATCTTGACTGCTGAAACCTCTAATGTTATGACTATGCCATGAGTGGTAGAAATCGGAAGATATAGCGCCCATATAAACTGATGTGCGATTTGATTTTTGAGAACCTATAGGGCGATTAGACGAAATTTTGTTTAGTGAATCGGCCAATAATCTGATATAGCTCTAATAGCATAGAAATTCTTGTCCATTATTCTTTGCTTGCCTATTAAGAGATACCGGGCGAAGAACTTCACAAATGCGATTCCTGGTGGAAGGTGTATAAGATTCGGCCCGTCCGACCCTATCACGTTTTTACTTGTTCAACATATGTCGCATGCTTCTGAAGGAAGCATGCCGCTTAAGCGTGGATTTCGTTGAATTTGACTCCTCATTCGCCGAACCGCTCCAAGTATTTTTGAATTTTTTTTTTTTTTTGGACCACTACCATGGCGTTGGGCAACGCTATCGGCGTCATTTTAACGATTTCTGGTGCGATGCACATACATTTTGTTTACTTTGAGGTGTTTGAGTTCGCCTACAATAACCGTTTGGTTATTCGCAGCCACACTATTACACTTAAACTCCATCACGAATAACTTTTTTTTATAGGATGGGTTACATACCACATTTACATTTTCAATACCACTCCCCTAAGTTGATTCATGTCTGGTATTGTATCTCCTCCTTAGTGCCGGTATCTGTTAGACGCCAAAGCCGGGCAATGACAAAGGAAATGCTCCAACGTCTCATCATATTCCCCGCATGCCCTACACATGCTATCACTTGCCGCACCGATTTTACATAAGTGAGCTCGAAGTCCTATGTGTCCCGTTATGATACCAATAGCTATAGTGACCTCCTTTTTGCTTCCTTTCAGTAATAGCCTCGTCTTCTCACGACCTGGATTACACCCATAGGATTTTCACCATCCTACCGACCGTTTCGCTGTTCCACAAGGGTGCATGCGCATTCTTCGCCCACTCCCTTAACGAATGCGCATGCGCAGGTCCACACAATAAGATCACCTTGTTTCTCATTAAAAGTCTATTTTATATGTGGCCCACATTTGTCACAATGCACGTAAGTGTAACACATCCAATGCCTTCTCTTTGGCAACTATCATCTGTCTTAACCGCAAAATTCAAAAATCTGATTTATTTTCAGTATCATCACTGTATCAAGAAACGATGCCCATTTTGTTGCTTCTTAAATTCTTGCACACACATACACTCACACTCTGGCATTGTCAATGCAGGCTAAGTCATCCCAAAGATAAATGATTTGTGATTGTGATATTTTATCACTCAATTTATTTCAAATGTGATAAAGCTTTCCTTTAGCTGCGGGCAAAGCTGTTAAGTAAATTTATATCGAATTATTTAGCCCACAGCAGAAGAAAGACCTTTGATGCTGTATCCCACTCGTGTGTGTTCCAATTTGGCCTCTTTACAAATTAGCAAAAATTAATTTTTGCAATATTGCCAGGCAGAAAGTCAGGAGGCATTCCTGCAGGGTGCCTTAGTGGCGCCAAAGCTTTATGGGGCTTATGCTCAATCATATGTTACACGCACACGCACACGCACACATTGAAACACACAGATGGTATGGAAATGACATTTTTAAATTTGTGAATGTCACATGCTTGTCAAAGTGGGACTGCTACATGGTGCAAAGGGGGTGGGGGGGGAGGGTTAGAATGGGGCTCCCGTTTGTTTGTTTGTTTTTTTCTTTCTCTCTCTTCTTGAGCCGATAATTTATTACTAACGAAGAAAATTCATTATCTGGAATAAATTTGTTTCGGTTTGTGTGCAGTTCTTTTCTTCTTGTTTCTGTTTGCTACCCTGTCTTGGCACCGATGATGTTGATGGCGCTGGCTATGGTTTGTGCCGATGATGAGGTTGACTGCTTTGCCAACCATCCAGCTCTGCGCGTTTCTGCTGCACATGTCAGAGGCATAAAATTAATTTTCCTTTGATATGATTCTGTGGTTAAAAGTTATAAATGAAGGCACATTTTATGGTTCATAAAAAAAAACACTGAAACCCCTCCAAAGAGAAGTCAAAGTCTGGCGCACTTTACTTGCAGTTAGAGTTGTCGATGGGATCAAAATTTAAGAAAAAAGTTTGGTGAAATTTTTGAATGCAAAAAAATAAAAAATAAGGTAAACATTTCTGTTATATCAAACTTGATCTTTTTTTTATACCCACCACCGAAGGATGGGGTCCAGATCGGCCCAGATTTGGATATAGCTGCCATATAGTCCGATCTCTTGGTTTTAGGTTTTGCGGCCATAAAAAGCGCATTTATTGTCCGATTTTGCTGAAATTTGGTACAGTGAGTTGTGTTAGGCCCTTCGACATCTTGCGTCAATTTGGCCCAGATCGGTTCAGATTTGGATATAGCTGCCATATAGACCGATCCTCCCAATTAGGGTCTTAGGCCCATAAAAGCCAGATTTATTATTTGATTTTGCTGAAATTTGGGACAGTGAATTGTCTAAGGCTCCTTGACATCCTTCTTCAATTTGACCCAGATCGGTTTAGATTTGGATATAGCTGTCATATAGACCGATCCTCCGATTTAGGGTCTTAGGCCCATAAAAACCACATTTATTATCCGATTTTGCTGAAATTTGGGGTAGCGAGTTGTGTAAGGCCCTTCGACATCTTGCGTCAATTTGGCCCAGATCGGTTCAGATTTGGATATAGCTGCCATATAGACCGATCCTCCGATTTAGGGTCTTAGGCCCACAAAAGCCAGATTTATTATTCGATTTTGCTGAAATTGGGGACAGTGAATTGTCTTAGGCTCCTTGACATCCTTCTTCAGTTTGACCCAGATCGGTCCAGATTTGGATATAGCTGCCTTATAGACCGATCCGCCGATTTAGGGTCTTAGGCCCATAAAAACCACATTTATTATCCGATTTTGCTGAAATTTGAGACAGTGAGTTGTGTTAGTCCCTGTGACATCTATGGCTAATTTGGCCCCGATCGGTTCAGATTTGGATATAGCTATCATATAGACCGATCCTCCGATTTTGGGTCTTAGGCCCATATAAGCCACATTTATTATCTGATTTCGCTGAAATATGGGACAGTGAGTTATGTTAGGACTGCGACATCTTTGGTCAATTTGGCCCAGATCGGTTTAGATTTGGATATATCTGCCATATAGACCGATCCTCCGATTAAGGGTCTTAGGCCAATAAAAGCCACATTTATTATCCGATTTTGCTGAAATTTGGGACAGTGAGTTGTGTTAGGCCCTTCAGCATCTTTCTTCAATTTGGCCCAGATCGGTTCAGATTTGGATATAGCTGCCATATAGACCGATCCTTTGATTTAGGGTCTTAGGCCCATAAAAGCCATATTTATTATCTGATTTTGCTGAAATTTGAGACAGTGAGTTGTCTTAGGTCGTCAATTTGACCCAGATCGGTTCAGATTTGGATATAGCTGCCATATAGACCGATCCTCCAAATTAGGGTCTTAGGCCCATAAAGGTCACAATTATTCTCCGATTTTACTGAAATTTCGGACAATGAATTGTCTTAGGCACTTCAACATCTTTCGTCAATTTGGCACAGATCGGTCCAGATTTGGATATACATATGCCATATTGGTCCAAATCGCCCATGAACTACCACTAAGGAACTGGGGCAAATTTCTCACATATCAATGAGTGCAGTCCGATTCAAGTTTAAGCTCAGTGATAAGGGGCCTCCTTTTTATAGCCGAGTCCGAACGTCGTGCCGCAGTGCGACAACTCTTTGGAGAGAAGTTTTACATGGCATAGTACCTCACAAATGTTGCCAGCATTAGGAGGGGGAAAACTACCGCTGAAATTTTTTTCAGATGGTCTCGCCAGGATTCGAACCCAGGCGTTCAGCGTCATAGGCGGACATGCTAATCTCTGCGCTACGGTGGCCTCATAGGACATAACGTATGCAATTTTCAACGGATTTTGATGAAAGTTGATTTACATGTATACCCGAGGGCGAGGGTATCCAAAGTTCGGCCCAGCCGAACTTAACGCCTTTTTACTTTTTTTAGATTAATTTTCACCCCAATTGTAATGCAAGCTCGCTAACAACTTTTCTACCAGAGCTCTTGAAATTTTGACTTAATTCTTTTAAATGTTAAACTTCTTTTTGAAGATATCATGGCAACCCTATTGGCAGTACATAAAAGCCAGCATAAGGTAGCCATAAACTAGGAGTGAGTTATACTTAGTCTTACTTGCCCAGAAGTTTGAGTACCAAACGACCGGTTTCATTCAAATTTTAATACCAAAACAGATGTGGCCTTCTTCTCCCTATCCTCCTCACTTCCCAAATCGAAAACAAAAATCAATAACCTATAAAAAATTGCCCAAGTTTGTGATTTTGCTAAACTTTGGCAAATTGTTTTGAACTTAACCAGCAAGGTGGAGAGGTATAAGATTTCCCTCCACCCTCTCGTAAGATCAGCTCAAAAAGCCTCAGAAAATTTTACGGTGGTTTTGTTTGCCATTAAGCTTCGTTTGCTTTTAGGTCTTAAGAACTAACAAGGATATCAATATGGGTTCAGCTGAATAACATAGAAATCCAAAACCTTTTTCCTTTTTGCGGCTTTGGACTTTGGCTTACAAATTGTTTGTTATCAATTTCATCTGTGTATGTTTGTGTATGTGTGTGTGTGTGTTTTGGGGCCAGAAACCCCTAAGGAAATTGCATAAAGGCTAATTAAAATATTTGTTTTGAAACATAAAATTCTGTAGATAACTGCACGTGCCAGCTTATCATTGTCAAATATTTAAATTTCCTCATTTTTCTCTGGGACCATACCAACAACAAAGACAACAATATAACACAGGACAACAATTTCCTGCCCAAAAAGGAAGAGGTTTATTTCTTTAAGGAAATTGTAATCTTGTCACGTATCACAAAGGGTAAGGGCAACGACAAAAAATGAAAAGAATAATAAATATAAAATAAATCCTAAATGAAGAAAATACACAGAAAAAAAAGAATACCATAAGAACTAAACAAAAATTAAAACTTAAATTTAAATTGAAACATATTTATATCGGAAGTTGCGAGGTCTAAAACTACTCGCTGTTTCAAATTACAGCGAAATCGGATAAAAAATAAAGCTTTTATGGGCTTCAGACCCCTTATCGGCAGATCGGTCTATATGACAGCTATATCCAAATATAGTCCGATCTGAAGCATATTTGGGTCAGATGTCGGGAAGCTTAAAAGTACTCACTGTTTCAAATTTCAGCGAAATCGGGTAATAAATAAAGCTTTTATTGGCCTTAGACCCTTTATCGGCAGATCGGTCTATATGGCAGCTATATCTTAATATAGTCCGATCTGAAGCATATTTGAGTCAGATGTCGGGAAGCTTAAAAGTATTCACTGTTCCAAATTTCAGCGAAATTGGATAAAAAATAAAGCTTTTATGGGCTTCAGACCCTTAATCGAGAGATCGGCCTATATGGCAGCCTTATCCAAATTTAGTCCGATCTAAACCATATTTATGTCGAATGTAGGCAGTCTTAAAATAACCAACTGTTTCAAATTTCAGCGCAATCGGATAAAAAATAAAGCTTTTATGGGCTTCAGACCCTTAATAGGGAGATCGGTCTACATGGCAGCTATATCTAAATATAGTCCGATCTGAACCATATTTTTATCGGATATTGGGAGATATTGAAACAACTCACTGTTTCAAATTTCAGCAAAATCGGATAAAAAATAAAGCATTTATGGGCTTCAGACCCTTAATCGAGAGATCGGTCTATATGGCAGCTATATCCAAATTAAATCCGATTTAAACCATATTTTAGTCGGAAGTCGGCAGTCTTAAAATAACCCACTGTTGCGAAATCGGGTAATAAATGAAGCTTTTATGGGCTTCAGACCCTTTATGGGGAGATCGGTCTACTTGTAAGCTATATCTAAATATGGTCCGATCTGAAACATATTATGGTCGGATGTCGGGAGGCTTAAAATAACCAACTGTTTCAAATTTCAGCAAAATCGGTTTAAAAATAAAGCTTTTATGGGCTTCAGACCCTTTATGGGGAGATCGGTCTACTTGTAAGCTATATCTAAATATGGTCCGATCTGAAACATATTATGGTCGGATGTCGGGAGGCTTAAAATAACCAACTGTTTCAAATTTCAGCAAAATCGGTTTAAAAATAAAGCTTTTATGGGCTTCAGACCCTTTATGGGGAGATCGGTCTACTTGTAAGCTATATCTAAATATGGTCCGATCTGAAACATATTTGGGTTGGATCTCGGGAGGCATAGTATAACAGTTTCAAATTTCAGCGAATCGGTTATAAACCGATTTCAACTGCACTAGACACAGCTATTTAAAGTCACAATAGAACATTATATGCAAAATTTCAGTAAGATCGGACAAAAATTGCGGCTTGTAAAGGCTCAAGAAGTCAAATCGGGAGATCGGTTTAAATGGGAGCTATATCAGGTGATAGAACGAATTGAACCGCACTAGGCATAGTTATTGGAAGTCACAATAGAACACTACATGCAAAATTTCAGCTGGGTACTTGGACCCAAATTTTAAAACCATATTCATTTTTTGGTTTCCAATACCTCTCATTTGGTACTCTTATTGTGCCCATCGGACCAATTTCGGATATGGGTGGCTTTTTTGGGGTAAGGGGGAGGGTCCGCCTTCACCCGATATCTAAAAATTTTATGTAGTCAATGTTTCTCTTCAGACAAACGTACACAATCTATGAAAATTTTAAGAAAATCGGTTCAGCCAAGTCGCATAGTCATAATGGGTCTAATGGCGTTTTTAATGGGCGGCATGACCCTCTATACTTTGATCTGATTTTGTATGTCAGATTCGAAATCTACTCCCGAATACCTTTCATTTGAGCCCCATATTGAAATGAACGTCCAATATGTCTGTTTGGGGGAGTTTTGGGGTTGGGGCGGCCCAATGGGTACTTAGACTCAAATTTTAGTACCACATTCGTATTCTACTCTCAAATACCTTTCATTTGATACGTATACCTGTCCTGATCGGTCCACTTTTGATTTTGGGTGGTATTTTTGGCATAAGGGGGAGGGTCCGTCCCCTTTCCGATACCGAAAAATTATATTGCCTATGTTTCCTTCTAGACCTATAGGTTGGTATATGCTAAAATTTGGAGAAAATCGTTTCCGCCGTTTTTCAGTCTATACGAAACAAACAAACCGAGTCCCATATATCCTTGATAGGCTAATGTGCTCATTTTGGGCGTTTTTGTGGGGGGTGGGGTGATCCCCTATACTTCGACATGAATTTGCATACCATATTCATTATCTACTCCTGCGTACTTTTCATTTGATACCCATATTATCCTTATCGCTGCACTTTAGATTTTGGATGGTGCTTTTGGGGTAACGGGGGAGGGTCCGCCCCCTTCCGTTATCAAAAAATTATAACGCCTATTCCTACTTCGGTGACCATATATGTAATCTACTCCCGAATACCTTTCATTTGAGTCCCATATTGTCATGATCGTCAAGTAAACCTATTTTAAGGGGTTTTGGGAGGTCCGTCCCCCTTCCGATACCGAAAAATTATATTGCCTATAATTCCTTCTAGACCAATCTATACAATATGCTAAAATTTCGAGAAAATCGGTTCTGCCGTTTTTCAGTCTATACGAAACAAACAAACCGAGTCCCATATTACCGTGATTGTGCCCATTTTGGGCGATTTTGTGAGGGTGGAGTCACCCCCTATACTTCGACATCAATTTGCATATCAGATTCATTATCTACTCCTGCATACTTTTCATTTGATACCCATATTATCCTTATCGGTCCACTTTTGATTTTGGGTGGTGTTTTTGGGGTAAAGGGGGAGGGTCCGCCCCCTTTCGTTATCAACAAATTATAACGCCTATTCCTACTTCGGTGACCATATTTGCAATCTACTCCCGAATACCTTTCGTTTGAGTCCCATATTGTCATGATCTTCCAATGAACCTATTTTAAGGGGTTTTGGGAGGTCCGTCCCCCTTCCGATACCGAAAAATTATATTGCCTATAATTCCTTCTAGACCAATCTATACAATATGCTAAAATTTCGAGAAAATCGGTTCTGCCGTTTTTCAGTCTATACGAAACAAACAAACCGAGTCCCATATTACCGTGATTGTCTAATGTGCCCATTTTGGGCGTTTTTGTGGGGGTGGGGTGACCCCCTATACTTCGACATCAATTTTCATATCAGATTCGTTATCTACTCCTGCATACTTTTCATTTGATACCCATATTACCTTATCGGTACACTTTTGATTTTGGGTGGTGTTTTTTTGGGGTAAGGGGGGAGGGTCCGCCCCCTTCTGTTATCAACAAATTATAACGCCTATTCCTACTTCGGTGACCATATATGTAATCTACTCCCTAATACCTTTCATTTAAGTCCCATATTGTCATGATCTTCCAATGAACCTATTTTAAGGGGTTTTGGGGCTGGTGCGGCCCCCCAGGCATTTGGACCCAACTCTTATTATGAAATTCCTACTCTACTCTTGAATACCTTTCATTTGAATCCCATATTGTGCCGATCGATCGACTTTTATTTTTGGTTAGTACTTTTGAAGTAAGGGGGAGGGTCCGCCCCCCCCTTCTGATATCAAAAAATTATATAGCCTATGTTTCCTTCAAGACCATTCGAATCCCATATTGTCCTGATCGGTCCACTTTTATTTTTGGGTAGTGCTTTTGAGGTAAGGGGGAGGGTCCGCCCCCCTTCTGATATCAAAAAACTATACAGCCTATGTTTCCTTCCAGACCAATCTACATAGTTTGAGAAAATTTCAAGGCAATTGGTTCTACCCCGCCTACGGTGGAAGGAATAAGATTTTCTTTTATGCTATTTGATACCTTCCATCCCATTATTGTCTAAAGTTTTCATAAGGATGCTAAAACTCTAAGCAATTTAGCATATATCACTTACACATAATTTCCATGTCATTCCCGATAAAAATTCCCACAAAACTTTTGGTTATAAAATTACACACACACACACACACACATAAAATTCATAAATCTATATCCCCCTCCTCAAAACTCTTACTCCCTCTCTCTCTTAGTTGAGCTACAGTTGGGTCTTTCCCACTCCAGCACGACGGTATAGTAAGAACATTTGCCATGATGACGATGAGCCTCGGAGTATATCCCTAATATAGGCATGTTTGCCATAAACATAATGTCATCAAAAGTTAATGCATAAATTTATTTGGCCTAAATATTTCGTTATGCTCCATTTGGGACAAACAATTTTTCCATCAACAACAGCAACAGCAGCAGCAAAAATATTAAATTATGTCAATTACAAGCTGACAGTGGTTGGCAATACTAGAATAGAATGTTGCTCAATGGCAACAATGACTACTATGACGACGATGATGATGGCGATGACAATGATTTAAAATGAGTTTTTCGCATTCTCACGTTCTTTAAGCTTTGGAAAACAAATATCTTCTGCCATCATCCATAGAATTTGCCAGAATCAAAAAAAAAAAAAAAAAACAACGCCCCCATTTATATGCCTCCCTTAGTTTTATGTAAAGCCTGTGGAAAGAAAATCCATGATGATAACATATACTCACACACATTTGGTATGTGTGTGTGTGTGTGTGTGTTTGTGTACTCTCGCTACACATTACATCCGATCAATCATATGCCAATCGTGGGAAGTTTACAATCAAATTATTGGCAATTGCTGGCTGTTTGACAAGCGTCCAAAGCATAAGCCAACGTGCAAGCAGCATGCCAACCAACTACCGTTTTGAGCAGCGATTGAGCAGCGAGCAAGCAAGCAAATAGAGACAATAATTTCCATACAAAGAACTCGTGAAGAGAATTCATTTAACGATAGCATCTTTGTGCCTGCAAAGCCTATTGCCATCATCCCCTATCTGACATTGAAACGGCTGACTGAACTTTTGGCACTCCTCTAACAAATTGAACGTGATTGCATGTTGTACTATGATGCGGGTGCAAGATAGGAATGTCCATATTAAAGATTTAATTTAAATTTTAAATGCTTCATAAGAGTATTGTTGGGTATAAAAACAAAAATTAAAAAAAAAATTATATATATTAAAGGAAATTGTAATTTTTCTAAAAACCCTCTATATTTAGAATATTTATAAATATATGAAAAATAATTTGCCCCAAATTTTTTTTATGCCTGCCAGTCGTATTGCATTCCATTAAGGAACAGGGGCATATTTCTCACATATCAATGAATGCTGTCCAATTCAAGTTTAAGCTCAACGATGAGGGGTCTCTTTTTTATAGCCGAGTCCGAACGGCGTGCCTCAGTGCGACACCTCTTTGGGGAGAAGTTTTTACATGGCAAAATGCCTTACAATTGTCGCCCTCATTAGGAGAGGATAACCACCACTGAAAAATGTATTTCTGATGTTCTCGCCAGGATTCGAACTCAGGCGTTCAGCGTCATAGACGAACACTCTAAGATCGGGGCTAACCACCACTGAAAAAATGTTTTATCTTGTTTTCGCCAGGATTCGAACCCAGGCGTTCAACGTCATAGACGAACATGCTAACCTCTGGGCTAAGGTGGCCTCGAGTCGTATTAGTTTTATTAATATTAGGCCAGGGTGCGTATAACTTATTTTTAAATTGTATTAGTCATACGCTACAGGGTACCAGAAGAATGAAATGCAGCAACATGAAACCACCACTACATGGAAAAATCTGCAGTTGTGTAATGGCCCATCAATCGATGTACATTGGTAAGTATGAATACAATTGCCATGACACCTTGCCGTATACCTTGAACAGTGTTAGGGTGCGGGTAAGGTGTCGTGGTAAGAGTGTCGTGGTGAGAGTGTCGTGGTGAGAGTGTCGTGGTGAGAGTGTCGTGATGAGAGTGTCGTGGTGAGAGTGTCGTGGTGAGAGTGTCGTGGTGAGAGTGTCGTGATGAGAGTGTCGTGGTAAGAGTGTCGTGGTGAGAGTGTCGTGGTGAGAGTGTCGTGGTGAGAGTGTCGTGATGAGAGTGTCGTGGTGTGAGTGTCGTGGTGAGAGTGTCGTGGTGAGAGAATGTGGTGTATAAAAAGAGACTAGGCAATAAATACGACAAACAGATTGGACAGTGTCCAAGGAGTCCTATATATCTACTTTAATGTGATATCCTGCATGCACCATATGAAGATTTGAATCATAGGCACGAAGTTAGATGCTCCAAGGAAGCTTCTGTCGGCGCCGAACGAGTTTGCAGGGACCATAGTGACTAGCATTGAGGTGAATTGCCCTTTCATCTATACATCTAAGAGATCGCAGTCGAGGAGAGGGGGCCGACAAAGCAGGGGCCAATTATAACAGGCCGAGTACGGTTTGGGACCCATATAAGGAGTAACCTGAACCGGACAAGAGCGAGGTGAGATCGGCTAAGAGCATCGTGGTACGGCTTCTGCGAGCCAGTTAAGGGGGTAAACGAGTCCTCTAGGATTCGGCAGGTGTTACCTAAGAACCTGCAGACCCTCGGCAGTGTTCTGACGGAGCAGGCAGAGTCTAGTTCCGAAAATCTCGAACTCCTGGCCACAACGAACTTTCCGAAGTGCTCGGATGTGGCCAGTGGATCGGGGACTTCCGATGTTACAGACACATCTCTCGGATGACGACTGTGTCGCAGTTGGCTAGGGTGGTATTCATTCCCAAGGCGGGAAAACCAATCCCTGCACAAGAACTATAGGCTAATCTGTATTTCGCCTTGAAGACATTTGAGTGTCTTTTGGATACGGACATTGTTTAAGTTCGCACCAGTGTAGGGGAACTTAAAAAAAATTATAAACAAAGAAACTCACACTTTTTTAATTTTACTTAAAACTTTATTGTTGAAGTTGATAGACGGACGTGATCCTGATGAATGATGCCGATCAGATGGCCGCTCTCCACAGCTGTGTCGTTGCCACCTTCTGCGAGAGAGATGAAGTTTGTACAAAGCCGATGTGGTGTAAAGTCTGCTTTTGAAGTACAGATGTCGCTTCAACAGACATAATTGATGTTCTTGTGTCATTACTACTACCAGCATTCTTACATAGGGTCGTGCGGCTGACAGCGCCCTTCATGACACGCTGAGTTAAATAGAATAGAACTTGGGGACAGGTGGCTTACTTTGAGGAACACCACAGAGAGGGGTTTTATCCTCCCTATTGCGGCCCTTGATTATAAAATGGATTTCTCCTTTGAGAAGAACAGAGTGAAAATGTTTGCCTATGCGCTTGGCATAAACCTCAGAAAGACTGAGCTGTTGCTGTTCACCAAAAGGAGGATATATGGCTACTTAAAAGGACTGGTCCTGCATGGAGGGGAGCTGTCACTCTCTCGAATTTAATCTAGGGAACAAACAAAGGGGGGCTGAATGCGCTCTACTCCTGTCACAGTTCAATAGCAAGAACTTGGGAACTAAGATTAGAGATGGTCCACTGGATGCGCACTGCTGTGTTTAGACCAGCTATCGATGTCTGGTCTGCCATCAGGCCCTGCAGAGGGTAAGTCTTAGCGGGTTCGTGTAGGAGGTGCAGGTGCTTGAATGCAATACTTGAAGTGAAACCACGGCACAAATGTGGAATGCGCGCCTGTGAGGACTGCCCTTAGATTAAGGGAGTCGGCAACATAGCGTCCATCGGATTTCGGGCATCCGTCTGCACTTCAGAAGGCTGCTGGCATGGGATGACAACGTGGCAAAGGTGACGCGAAGAACTATGTACAGGGTGGACCTTTCTTCGTGGCGATTTGAAGATTGCACTGCCGGAGAGGGGGCTTTGGGCTGGATTCATCTCGCTCATCTCTGGTCCCTATGTTTACACAGAAGAGTCCAAGTTGGCAGGGGCACCGGAACTGGGGGTGTTTGCTAAACTCCTAGGAGTCATATAAACTTCTGAGCGGTTGCATTGCCTAAGGTTTTTGCTATCCTCAGTCCCTTCGATGGGATAAAGGGTGAGGAGCAGCGGCGCTGTCAGACATACAAGTGTGGATAGTCAGGCGGCACTGAGGGCCTGGCTGTGAAATCCAGGCTTGTCGGGAGATTAGGATTTCAAAAGATTCTTAGAAAAATCCAATGAGCACTATCCAGCAAAAAAAGAATTTTCAAAATCGGACCACAAATGAAGATTTGGCAGCCTGAAAATTTGTCGAAATGCCTAGGTGACCAAATTTAGGACCCTGCCAAGAGGCGCCCGAACCATCTAGGGCAATGAAATTTTTTGAAACATGATCTCGATAACACCTGAACTCTAACTTTTTCAAACTTCAAAGTGTTATCTCTATCAGTTCTCAAATGACATATTTTTTTACTAAATTTTGCGATTCTATTCCGCCATAGGTGCCAGACCAGGGTAGCCAAGAACTTTTAGGTACAAAAAAGAAGGTACATCAACCTGGTCCTACAAGCTAAATTTATTTAAGACCAAATTACGTATACTCTGTTGTTAGCCAATACCGCTCATTCGACACATATCGAAACTCGAGAATCGGGTGACAAATGGCGACATTGTGTGGCTTCACAATGGGAGATCGGTCTTTACGGCAGTTATTTTCAAATATGGTCCGATTAACTATGCCAATAATGAGTGAAAAACCTTCAAACGGGAGATTGGTGCATTGCCAAACATTTTGCACTTGGCAACAATATTGTTCCAATTGATTATATGTCTGCTAGGCAGTTTATCGGTGTGGGGCGACAACCCTGACACTTGCCGCCAAATGTTAATGGTAGATGCCCCCAACAATTCAAAGAAAACTTCTATACAGATTAAATTTAAGCAAAAAATTTGTATACCCTCCATACCACCATAGGATGGGGGTTTACTTATTTCGTCATTCCGTTTGAACACCTCAAAATATTCGACCCCATATATATTCTTGATCATCATGACATTGTAGGTCAACCCAGCCATGTCTGCCCGTCTGTCCATCCATCCGTATCCGTCGAAAGAGCACTTACTTTCGAAGGATTAAAGCATGGCGCTTCAAATTTTGCACAAATACTTTCAATTAGTGTAGGTCGATTGGGATTGTAAATGGGCCATATCGGTCCATGTTTTGATATAGCTGCCATATAAATCGATCTTGACTTCTTGAGCCACTGAAGGGTGCAATTCTAATCCGATTTGATTTTGCTGAAATTTTGCATGAGGTGTTTTGTTATGATTTCCAACAATTGTGGAAAGTATGGTTTAAATCGGTTCATTTCCTTATATAGCTCCTATACGTTACTAAATCACCGGGCCCTGACAGTATATCAACACCTGTCCTTTGTACGTGTTCTTCGACGCTTGCTCGTACACTACTTAACCTTTTCAACCTTGCTTACCGTGCGGGTGTTTTCCCAGCGCGTTGGAAGGTTGCGAACGCCAAAATTTGGGACAGTGAATTGTGTTACGCCCTTCGTCGTTCTTCTTCTCAGATCGGTCCAGATTTGGATATAGCTATCATATAGACCGATCCGCCGATTTAGGGTCTAAGACCTATAAAAACCACATTTATTATCCGATTTTGCAGAAATCTAGGACAGTGAGTTGTGTTAGACCCTTCGACATCCTTCTTCAGTTTGGCCCAGATCGGTCCAGATTTGGATATAGCTGTCATATAGACCGATCCGCCGATTTAGGGTCTAAGACCTATAAAAACCACATTTATTATCCGAATTTGCAGAAATTTGGGACAGTGAGTTGTGTTGGGACCTTCGACATCCCTCTTCAATTTGGCCCAGATCGGTCCAGATTTTGATATAGCTGCCATATAGGCCGATCTCTCGATTTAAGGTTTTTGGGCCATACAAGTTGCATTTATTGTCCGATTTTGCCAAAATTTGGGACAGTGAGTTGTGTTGGGACCTTCGACATCCCTCTTCTATTTGGCCTAGATCGGTGCAGATTTGGATATAGCTGCCCTATAGACCGATCTCTCGATTTAAGGCTTTGGACTCATAAAAGGCGCATTTATTGTGCGATTTTGCAAAAATTTGGGACAGTGAGTTGTATTAGCCCCCCCGACATATCTCTGCAATGTGGCATAGATCGGTACAGATTTCGATATAGCTGCCATATAGACCGATCTCTCGATTTAAGGTTTTGAGCCCATAAAAGTCGCATTTATTGTCCGATGTCGCCGAAATTTAGAATAGTGAGTTGTGTTAGGACCTTCGATATCATTCTTTAGTTTGGCCCAGATCGGCTCAGATTTGAATATAGCTGCCATATAGACCGATTTCTCGATTTAAGGTTTTGAGCCCATAAAAGTCGCATTTATTGTCCGATTTAGCCAAAATTTGACACAGTGAGTTGTGTTAGGCTCTTCGACATTTTTTTGCAACTTGGCTTAAATCGGTCCAAATTTGGATATAGCTGCCATATAGATCGATATCTCTATTTAAAGTCTTGGTCGCATAAAAAGCGCATTTATTGTCCGATTTTGCCAAAATTTGGGACAGTGAGTTGTGTTAGGCCCTTCGACATTCTTCTTCAATTTGGCCCGGATCGGTCCAGATTTGGATATAGCTGCCATATAGACCGATATCTCGGTTTAAAGTCTTGGCCGCATAAAGGGCTCATTTATAATCCGATTTCACTGTAATTTGACGCATTGACTTATGTTAGGCTTTTCGACATCCGTATCGTATATGGTTCATATCGGTTTATTTTTGGATATAGCTATAGATATGCATTTTTCACCGGATTTTGATGAAAGGTGGTTTACATATATACCCGAGGTGGGGTATATCCAAAGTTCGGCCCGGCCCCCTTTTTATTTGTTTTTTATTCATTTATCAAAGTTATTAGAATTCAACAAGTTTTTTGGAGATTTTGGAGAAGAGACCTAAGGCCTACTCCAGATTTCGTTGTAGGATAATACGGAACTGAATAAAATACCTCAACCAAAAAAAGTATATTTAATCCTCACCTCTCATTTCCCTTTCCTTATTCCTTCAAGTTTTGTCTCTCTTAACTTCTGTTGCTACATTCTGTAGAAAGAATGTGTGTCTGTGTGTGTTTCCTATTCCTTCTATACACTCCTCGTTGCTTCCTTACTTCGATTTAATTCTCTCTGTCTTAGTCCCCACCATCTAATGTCAATAACGTATTTTATGCATTTTTAATACAACGTCGATGAGAGGAAACTCAATAACATGTTCCGCCGTCAAAGTTTATTTTTTACGAGGGTGCACCACATAAAAAAACCACCTACTAAAACTACGGAAACTATAAAGAGGAAAGTTTCCAATGTATTTGTTATTGCCTGTGTATATGGGTGGCTGGCTGGCTGTAGAACTCCTTGACATAAGGATGGGCTCTGAGCTCGATTCTTGCAAGAGCATTGCAAAAAAAAAAAACACAACGTAGTAAAGTCAACAAAACTGATGAAAGTGTTTTTTGTTGTTTTGCTTCTTTTTTTTCTCTCTCCCTCCTTGGCAGGAGAAGAAAGGAGCCTGTGGTCGATAGCAAACCCTTGGGAATTATTATGTAAAATTGCTACTTGTAAAATATGATGTTTTACAAGCGTGGCAGACTACTTTGAGCTTTTAGTATGCATTGATAATGATTTTTCTTTTTTCAATATTTCAAATAGTGATGTAAGTCAATATTTTTAGATAGTGAGGTCAATATTTTTAGATAGATAGTTGGTTGGTATTGCAAATGCAAATTTTGCCCATGAACATTCCACTAAGGGCAACATTTGTTGTTGCATTTAATCGTGTTAAGGCAAGGCAAAAGTGTGCTATCTATATGTCCTCAAGTGTAAGGGGCAGCAGACCCCAGACCATATAGGCCCATAAACCTGTAAAAGAATTTGAGTTCTTGAGTTGCTATACGCCTCAGGTTTTAATCGATTTAGTTGAAATTTGGTCGTAGGCCACCGTAGCGCAAAGGTTCGCATGTTGAATAAAAAATATTCAACGGTGATTATCCCCTCCTAATGCTGGCGACATTTGTGAGGAAATTTGCCATGTAAAAACTTCTCCCCAAAGAAGTGTCACCACGCCGTTCGGACTCGACTATAAAAAGGAAGCCCCTTATCATTGATATCTGTGAAGTTTGCCCCTGTTTGCATGCTGGTGACATTTGTGAGGAACTATGCCATTTGAAACAAGTAAAAGCGTGCTAAGTTCGGCCGGGCCGAATCTTATATACCCTCCACCATGGATCGCATTTGTCGAGTTCTTTTCCCGGCATCTCTTCTTAGGCAAAAAAGGATATAAGAAAAGAGTTGCTCTGCTATTAAAACGATATCAAGATATGGTCCGGTTCGGACCACAATTAAATTATATGTTGGAGACCTGTGTAAAATTTCAGCCAATTCGTATAAGAATTGCGCCCATTGGGGCTCACGAAGTAAAATAGAGAGAACGATTTATATGGGATCTATATCGGGCTATAGACCGATTCAGACCATAATAAACACGTTTGTTGATGGTCATGAGAGGATCCATCGTACAAAATTTCAGGCATATCGGATAATAATTGCGACCTCTAGGGGTCAAGCTATATCAGGTTATGAACCGATTTGAACCTTATTTGACACAGTTGTTGAAAGTAAAAATAAAATACGTCATGCAAAATTTCAGCCAAATCGGATAGGAATTGCGCCCTCCAGAAGCTCAAGAAATCAAATCCCCAGATCTGTTTATATGACAGCTATATCAGGTTATGAACCATACTTGGCACAGTTGTTGGATATCATAACGAAATACTTCGTGCAAAAATTCATTCAAATCGGATAAGAATTGTGCCCTCTAGAGGGTCAAGAAGTCAAGACCCACCATTGGTTTATATGGTAGCTATATCAGGTTATGGACCGATTTGAGCCATACTTGGCACTGTTGTTGGAAGTCATAACAAAACACGTCGTGCGAAATTTCATTCCAATCGGATAAGAATTGCGCACTCTAGAGGCTCAAGAAGTCAAGACCCAAGATCGGTTTATATGGCAGCTATATCAGGTTATGGACCGATTTGAACCATACTTGGCACAGTTGTTGGATATCATAACAAAACACGTTGTGCAAAATTTCATTCTGATCGGATAAGAATTGCGTACGCTAGAGGCTCAAGAAGTCAAGACCCAAGATCGGTTTATATGGCAGCTATATCAGGTTATGGACCGATTTGAACCATACTTGGCACAGTTGTTGGATATCATAGCAAAACACGTCATGCAAAATTTCATTCTGATCGGATAAGAATTGCGTACGCTAGAGGCTCAAGAAGTCAAGACCCAAGATCGGTTTATATGGCAGCTATATCAGGTTATGGACCGATTTGAACCATACTTGGCACAGTTGTTGGATATCATAGCAAAACACGTCATGCAAAATTTCATTCCAATCGGATAAGAATTGCGCACTCTACAGGCTCAAGAAGTCAAGACCCAAGATCGGTTTATATGGCAGCTATATCAAAACATGGACCGATATGGCCCATTTACAATACCAACCGACCTACACTAATAAGAAGCATTTGTGCAAAATTTCAAGCGGCTAGCTTTACTCCTTCGAAAGTTAGCGTGCTTTCGACAGACAGACGGACGGACGGACGGACGGACGGACGGACGGACGGACGGACGGACGGACAGACGGACGGACATGGCTAGATCGACATAAAATGTCACGACGATCAATAATATATATACTTTATGGGGTCTCAGACGAATATTTCGAGTAGTTACAAACAGAATGACGAAATTAGTATACCCCCCATCTTATGGTGGAGGGTATAAAAATGGTCTCCCCAAAGAGGTGTCTCACTGCAGCACGTCGTTTGGACTTGGCTATAAAAAGGAGACCCTCAACATTGAGCTTAAACTTGAGTGAGTCGGACAGCACTCATTCATATGTGAGAAGTTGCCCCTGTTCCTTAATGAAATGTTCATTGGCAAATATGCCCTCTCACCACCATCTGCGGAATCGAGCGGAGAGTCTCAGTGAGAGACCAGGAGGCCAGGCGGCACCGGCTCTTGCACTAATACTGAGTACCTATGATGCTCGATATGACAAGGCGCCTTCAAATAACCAATGGCCACACTGTTCCCACTGCAGAAGCTTGACGAGGATCGTCACCTCCACATGAAAATGTGGTTACAACAACAACAACGACTCGCCATTGTCTTGCAAGCCACTGTGTATGCTGGAACTTTTAATAAAGCCTAGACTTGCGGATAATAAATGTGGCTTTTATGGGCCTAAGACCCTAAATCGGAGGATCGGTCTATGTAGCAGCTATATCCAAATTTGGACCAATCGGAGTCAAATTTAAGAAGAATGTCGAAGGGCCTAACACAACTCACTGTCCCAAATTTCAGCAAAATCGGACAAAAAATGCGCCAATTATGGGCCCAAAACCGTAAATCGAGAGTTCGGTCTATATCGCAACTATATCCAAATCTAGACCGATCTGATCCAAATTAAAGAACGATGTCGAAGAGCCTAACACAACTCACTGTCCCAAATTTCAGCAAAATCGGATAATAAATGTGGCTTTTATGCGCCTAAGACCCAAAATCGGCGGATCGGTGTATATGGCAGCTATATCCAAATCTGGATCGATCTGGGCCAAATTGACGAGGGATGTCGAAGGGCCTTAAACAACTCACAGTCCCAAATTTCAGCAAAATCGGATAATAAATGTGGCTTTTATGGGCTTAAGACTCTAAATCGGAGGATCGGTCTATGTGGCAGCTATATCCAAATCTGGACCGATCTGAGTCCGATTGAAGAAGAACGTCGAAGGGCCTAAAACAACTCACTGTCCCAAATTTCAGCAAAATCAAATAATAGATGTGGTTTTTATGGGCCTAAGACCCTAAATCGGCGAATCGGTCTATATGGGGGCTATATCAAGATATAGACCGATATAACCCATTTTCAAACTTAGCCTGCTTATGAACAAAAAAAATAATCTCTGCAAAGTTCAGAAATGGATATTTCGATGTGTTGCAAACGGAATGACAAAATGATAATTCCTCCATCCAAGGACTCAGGGACGTGCTAAACTCCTAACCAAACTCCGACTCAGGTTCAATAGTCCGACTCCGACGTCAATTCCGGCCACAAAATTTCAACTCCAGTCAACTCTGCAGCCCTGGTATGAACAGGAATCTCACTTAACTTAGGTTATTATAGAAAATTTAACAAGAAAATTATTCTCGAGCACTCCAAGTACTCCCTCGTTGCATCTGTTCATTGAGAAAATCTGCTGAACGAGTTTTTCCTATCCTCGCATGTTTTTTTTTAGTCTTTAATTCGTTATCAAATTTCATAACCCTTTCAAAGTTTTAATTTTAACTTCCGGCTGTTTCCATCACCATTCACTTCAATTTTCTTTGAAATTGAAAGTCTTTAACATTGACCTTAAAAGGACTTCATTCTTTGGCCATAAAACCAGAATGCTTCACTAATTTACTCAGTTAAGCATATATCCGACCTTTGTGTAGTTTTTGTCCCCCTCAACACTGGTGCTTAACTTTAAAATCTCAGTTGACAAAACTTTCGCTGGCGTCGACAAGAACTATTATCCTTTTATTGTCCTCAAAAAGGACTACTTACTACCCAAGCACACATCACAAAGACATCAAAGCAGAGAGTTGCTAATTACTTTTTTTTTTGAAAAACTTTACCCTCATACCATGCCAACAACTTTCTCAGCTGGGTATGAAAGTTTGTTATGCTGCCCCTCTCCTACCTCATTCACTACCTCTGCCTCATTTGTTGTGACAATTTTGCCCAAAAGTAAATTTTGGCAGCATTCCAAGCTTTTGATGAGCGATGAAATTGACTTTTCTTATCATTGCGCTTAGAATGGGCCAACAAACCTTCCAAAAATAGTAAACTTCAAATATTGTCATAAAACCCCACTGTCCACTGCTATGTCACATAATAAAATGAAACGAAATTTTTATTGCACCAAAAAAAAAAACTGTTAAAGAATAAAACGAATTCTGTCAAATAATGTTGCGAAACAGCTCAAGTTACTTTCCTGGCCTCATCATCATCATCATCGTCCTCAACATCGGAATGTCACAAAGGCACAAACAAACACATGTCAGTACTTTCCTTCATTTGTTCACTAGCCCATATATGGGAAAATCCATGAAAAATCGTGCATATAAAAGTTAAAATGGAGAATGATAAAAAAAATGCTGGTCTCGATGTTTTGCCTAGCCATTGGTCCGACATTCTTTACTCTCCATTTTGTCATGGAATGCCCCATATACACCAAGTACTTCTCTTCGTTACACTCAATGTGCACAAGGATGCATGAATGCTAGCATTGTGCATCATTATCATTTCCTTGTCATTTGCTATGCCAAAAATTCGGGGGATCCGCCAAAGAAAGCCAAGCCGTGCAGACATTCAAGCAAGCCAAGCAAACCATCAACATCCACTCGATTCAACGATGATTGTCATTCCTTCTTCATTCATTTTGTTTGCTTTTCGAAACGGAAACTTGGAAATGATGATGATCATCATCCTGGGATATATAAATACAACGATGTCTATAACGACACTGATGATGATGATGATGATGATGACGACGACTACAACGATGAAAATACATAGGACTATGGTAATAAAAGGAAGGAAACTGTCTTCTCTCTTGTGTATCATCAACAAATTGGGCATGTTTCCAAAACAGTTTTATGCTCTTGGCATGCTATCCGCCTGCCTAGCTGGTGTTCCTCTTCTTTGCAAGTTTGTATCACCATCGGTGACTTGGTGTATTTGCAACCGTTTGCGGCAAGCAACTCAGAAAGCTTTGTTTGGGTATTGGTTTATGGGCAAATGTGTAGGAGATGCACACAAAGTTGAAGAGAGGGACAGGGGTGAGAAACATGAGAGGACGGTTGGTCGACCTTGAGTGATGTCAACTTATTTTGAATTTAATACAAATAAGATGAAATAACTACACCATTTCCCACAGCAAATAAGAAAAAAAAGCTAATAAGACAAAATAAAATGAAATGAAATAAAATAAAAAAAAGGAAATTAAAATAAAATAAAAAAGAATAAAATAAAAAAAAAAATAAAAAAAAATAAAAAAAATAAAATAAAAAAAAAAATAAAAAAAATAAAATAAAATAAAATAAAATGAAATAAAATGGTATGAAATAGTATGAAATGAAATGGAATGGAATGGAATGAAATGGAATAAAATGAAATGGAATGGAATGGAATGGAATGAAATGGAATGGAATGGAATGGAATGGAATGGAATGGAATGGAATGAAATGGAATGAAATGGAATGAAATGGAATGAAATGGAATGGAATGGAATGGAATGGAATGGAATGGAATGGAATGGAATGGAATGAAATGAAATGAAATGAAATGAAATGAAATGAAATGAAATGAAATGAAATGAAATGAAATGAAATGAAATGAAATGAAATGAAATGAAATGAAATGAAATGAAATGAAATGAAATGGAATGGAATGAAATGGAATGGAATGGAATGGAATGCAATGGAATGGAATGGAATGGAATGGAATGAAATGGAATGGAATGGAATGAAATGAAATGAAATGAAATGAAATGAAATGAAATGAAATGGAATGGAATGGAATGGAATGGAATGGAATGGAATGGAATGGAATGGAATGGAATGAAATGGAATGAAATGGAATGGAATGGAATGGAATGGAATGGAATGGAATGAAATGGAATGAAATGGAATGAAATGGAATGAAATGGAATGAAATGGAATGAAATGAAATGGAATTAAATGGAATTAAATTGAATGAAATGAAATGAAATGAAATGAAATGAAATGAAATGAAATGAAATGAAATGAAATGAAATGAAATGAAATGAAATGAAATGAAATGAAATGAAATGAAATGAAATGAAATGAAATGAAATGAAATGAAATGAAATGAAATGAAATGAAATGAAATGAAATGAAATGAAATGAAATGAAATGAAATGAAATGAAATGAAATGAAATGAAATGAAATGAAATGAAATGAAATGAAATGAAATGAAATGAAATGAAATGAAATGAAATGAAATGAAATGAAATGAAATGAAATGAAATGAAATGAAATGAAATGAAATGAAATGAAATGAAATGAAATGAAATGAAATGAAATGAAATGAAATGAAATGAAATGAAATGAAATGAAATGAAATGAAATGAAATGAAATGAAATGAAATGAAATGAAATGAAATGAAATGAAATGAAATGAAATGAAATGAAATGAAATGAAATGAAATGAAATGAAATGAAATGAAATGAAATGAAATGAAATGAAATGAAATGAAATGAAATGAAATGAAATGAAATGAAATGAAATGAAATGAAATGAAATGAAATGAAATGAAATGAAATGAAATGAAATGAAATGAAATGAAATGAAATGAAATGAAATGAAATGAAATGAAATGAAATGAAATGAAATGAAATGAAATGAAATGAAATGAAATGAAATGAAATGAAATGGAATGGAATGAAATGGAATGAAATGGGAAGAAATGAAATGAAATGAAATGAAATGAAATGAAATGAAATGAAATGAAATGGAATGGAATGAAATGGAATGGAATGAAATGGAATGAAATGGAATGAAATGGAATGAAATGGAATGAAATGGAATGGAATGGAATGAAACGGAATGAAATGAAATGGAATGAAATGGAATGAAACCAATGTGTCAGTGCGTCGTCTGTGTGAATATCCACTTCCAGAGAAATATTTTTTCTCGTTAGGAGTAGCAACTGAGTGCTCTGCATCGCAAGTTGCAAGCCGTGGGAGTACAGCCAGTCCTTTGCCCTTAGCATCACGTGTCGTAGTTTGCGCTCTGCAACTTCCTAGTCTCTTGCTGTAATAACTACAATGATGTCGTCAGCATTTATGTGAGTAGTATTGCATCATAACAGGCATTCTAAAGATCCGTTCCAAGTATTAAGCCTTGCGCCGCGCCTCATATTCACTCGTTCCATCCTGAGAGTTATAGATAAGTACCCTGTTGTGCAAATAACTTCTCATTATTTTCATCAAATACGCAGTCCTATTAAAGTCCTCTCTGAGTGCTTGGAGGACGCCCGACCCTCTGAGACTATTGAATGCATTTTTCATATCCAGTGTGGCTAAAAGGACACTCGGCCTAGAGTAGCGTTTCTTTCGCCCAGCCATCTCTATTATCTCCAACACATCTCTTAGAGTTCCGATCGTGGACATTCCTGCCCGGAAGCCCTTTTGTCTCATTGAGAATCCACCTCCCTCAATGATGGCGTCCTGGTGCCGTGGCTTTATAAGTCGCTCCAAAATTTTGACGACCGTATCCAGCCTGTATGAGGAAGGGAATGTTGGATCACCTTTGCCCTTGCTTATGAGCACCAGCTTTTGTCTCTTCCATACCTGCGGAAAAACACCTTCAAATAGGCACCTGTTAAACATTCCTAGAAGAAATTCCGGTCTGTTTTCAGCTATCTGCCCAATGACCTCGGCCGGTAATCCGTCGGGACCGGGGGCATTTCTGCTCTGAAGGCTGCGGGCTGCATTCCTTAGCTCCTCAATCGTAAACGGGCTAATGTTTTCCGTGGGCTCTTCATAAACCTCATCTTCTCTACGATCGTGTCAAGGGAAGAGTGTGTGGACCATGTTATCCGTTTGCACTTATTGATCTCTTAGAGGTCTCCAAAGGTTCGCTTATAAATTTAATTTAATGAAAGTTTGTCATAGGCCATTTTGCTTAGAAAATTCCCATTATTTTCCATTTTAAATTTTAGTTAAACTTCATTTGCCTTTTGTAAGGGAAGCTTCTTGTCCCTACCCGGAAATAGTGTTTGCTGTGCGGCGCACGTACTCAAATACCATTCGTACAATGCGATATTATTTGAAAATTCATTTATCTCTGTCTAACTTTTGTTGGAATGTATGTCCGTCCGTATGTCAGGCTCTCGGTTCTTTCGTCCATCCGTACAGCCATCCGTTTGTCCGTTTGTATTTGTCTCGGTCTAGCTGTGTTTGTTTGCTGTTATTTATCTTGCATAACATGTTATGGGCAACAACAGTATGGTGTGCTCTCTAGGCCCCCCCCCTCCGTCTTCCCCCCATTGCTTGGTTGACAGGATATGACCCTTATGTGGCTAGGGCTTTGTTATTAATTATAAGAATAGTAAAACAATTTTGTTGTTACATATTTGTGTCCTTAAGTTGTTGGATTTAGTTGTTACCAAATTGTTGTTCCAGTTGTGGTCGATGGTTGCCAACCATCTGAGAGAGAGGGAGAGAGAGAGCGGGAGAGGAAGAAACAGACAGAGTAAAAGTGAGAGGGTGTGTTAGGTGATTTCTATAAGGATTTCAATTGAATTCGAATAATAGGATTTTAGTTTTGCTTTAGTGTTTGTCACCACGTATTTGTCGTTGCTGCTGCTGCTGTTGCCTCTTGTGCTGCCCATACCATTTCCTTCCGTTTCCTACCAAGCGTAACGAACCTAAAACTCGGTTTGGGTTATAGTTCAACACAATTTTGTTTGCCATCGTTGTTGGGGTTATTTGGGTTTGGCTTGGATTTCTCTTTGCCTGCTCAGTTGCCGCGTTGCTTATTTGGCGCTTTGGCGCTCCGTCGCTTTTCAGCTGTGCTAAATGACATTGACCCATATTATCCTGTCCCTGTCACATACGTATGTGGCCCATTGAAATTAATTGTTACTGCTATTGCTGCTGCTCATTGCTTCTCCTGCTGTCGTGGCTCTTGTAGTTGTTGTTCTCGTTGTTGCCCTCCTTTGCAGCAATGCAACCCAGCTATGATAGCTGGTGAGGTGCTAAGCAGTGTTGCCATTTTTTAGCGCGAAGGTTTTCACTAAATTTTTTATAAAAATAAAATTTCCAAAAAAATTTTTTAAAAAATCAAGTGGTACAAATTTTCTTTGAAATTACAATTTCGACCAGATTTGGTATTGAAAAAAAAATTAGAGGATATTTTCAATAACTAAATGTTAAAAAAAAATTTGAAAAAATATGAAATCTTGATGAGATTTTTATGAGTTAAATTTTAACGAAATTTCCAACAATGTGAAAATTTTGTCACATTTTTGCGAAAATCTTATTTTGCAAAGCTTTTTTCAACACAACTTCGACATAAATTTATGACAATTAATTTTTCTTTTGTATTTTTTACCAAATTTTACAAAAAAAAATCAATTTCTAGGAAATTTTGTATGAAATTAAATATTAGACAAAATTTTAAATAGAACTCAAATTTCGATGAAATTTTTTTAGGAAACTCAAAATTTGACGAAATATTAAAAAAAATCAAATTTTTAAGATATTTTTCAAGAATCTAATTTTGACCAAACTAGCTTTGAAAAACTAAATTCGAAAAAAATTGTAAAAAATCCTGTTTCAATGTGTTTTTTTATGAAAATCAAATTTCAGTGCGTTTTTGATAAAAATCAAATTTAGTCAAGATTTTTAAGAAAATCAAATTCTTTTCCGAATTTTTTTCTTCCAGCTCGGGAACATATTCAATGCTTTCCATTCCAAGAAAAGCATAGCAAAGAACTTATAAATGTTGAGCAAGTGTGTGATGTTATTCAAAACACTTTGACTGGCTTGGTGGGTTATGATTTCTGATACGCCATCAACACCTTTGTCAAATTGATTAAGGTGCCCTGCATACCCAAAGACTATTGTAGTACGGTGTAGAGAACGCTTCTGTTTTCAAACGGGGCTCAATAAGTCCTCCAACTCTCGTTAGCGCAGCAAGAGAGAAGAAAGCCTTACTTTCCACTATTCTGATACACACTAATCATTAATGCTAAGAATAACATGCTCTCTTGCTGCGCTAAGGAGTGTTGGAGGATTTATTGAGCCCTGTTTCAAAACAGAAGCGTGCTCTACACCGTACTCAATAGTCTTTGGGTATGTAGGGCACCTTCATCAATTTGACAAAGGTGTTGATGAAGATGCATGGCGTATCAGAAATCATGATCCACCAAGCCAGTCAAAGTGTTTTGAATAACAACACACACTTGCTCAACTTTTATAAGTTCTTTGCTATGCCTTTGTTTGAATCGAAGATATTGAATATGATCTCGAGCTGGAAGATGTTGGAAAAATCACCAAAGATCAAAATAAAAGATCGCAAACAGACAAATCGAAGTTTTCTATAAAGATCTAATTTTGAAAAAAAAAAATCTGTAAATGTTCAATTTCGTCAAAATTCGTTATAAATCTAATTTCGACGAGTTTTTTGGAAAATGTAACCACGACAAAATTGTGTCTTTTGAAAATTCAGTTTCGACGAGAGTTTTCATGAAAGTCAAAGTTCGACGAAAATATTTAGTAATATCACATTTCGTCGAAATATTTTTAGACAATTGATAAAATTTTCTACGAAAGTAGAAATTTTGAAAAATATTATCGTTAAAATTGCAACGAACTATTGATGAAAATCAAATATCGACGAAATTTTCGATTAAAATAAAATTTTGACTAGTTTTTGATGAAATCAAATATAATTTTTTTTCCTGCGACAAAATTTATTGTTATCGATAAATATTGGATATTTGGATTTTTCTGTTAAAGTCTAAATTCGAAAACAATTATGAGTAAAATTTGTACAAATCCTGGGATTTTGTAAAAATCATGGGATTTTGTAAAAGTCTTGGGATTTATGTAAAAAAACGTGGGATTTTGTAAAAAACGTGGGATTTTGTAAAAATCACGGGATTTTGCAAAAATCGTGGGATTTTGTGAAAATCGTGGGATTTTGTGAAAATCGTGGGATTTTGTAAAAAAAGTGGGATTTTGTAAAAATTGTGGGATTTTGTGAAAATAGTGGGATTTTGTAAAAATTGTAGGATATTGTGAAAAACGTAGAACTTTTACAAATAGTGGAATTTTGTAAAAGTTATGGGATTTTGTAAAAATCGTGGAATTTTGTAAAAAAAAACGTGGGATTTTATACAAATTGTGGGATTTTGTAAAAATCGTGGGATTTTGTAAAAATCGTGGGATTTTGTAAAAATCGTGGAATTTTGTAAAAATCGTGGGATTTTGTAAAAATCGTGCGATTGTGTAAAAATCTGGGATTTTGTAAAAGTCTTGGGATTTTGTAAAAACCATGGGAATTTGTAAAAATCGAGGGATTTTGTAAAATCGTGGGATTTTGTAAAAAACGTGAGATTTTGTAAAAATCGTTGGATTTTGTAAAAATCGTGGGATTTTGTAAAAATCTTGGAATTTTGTAAAAATCGTGGGATTTTGTAAAAATCGTGGAATTTTGTAAAAACCGTGGGATTGTGTAAAAATCATGGGATTTTGTAAAAGTCATGGGATTTTGTAAAAATCGTGTTATTTTGTAAAAATCATGGGATTGTGAAAAAAATTGTGAGATTTTGTAAAAATCGTGAGATTTTGTAAAAATCATGGGATTTTTTAAAATCGTTGGATTTTGTAAAAAATCGTGGGATTTTGTAAAAAATCGTGGGATTTTGTAAAAATTGTGGGATTTTGTAAAAAATATAGGATTTTGTAAAAGTCGTGGGATTTTGTAAAAATCATGGGATTTTGTAAAAATCGTGGGATTTTGTAAAAATCGTGGGATTCTGTAAAAATCGTGGGATTTTATAAAAATTTTGGGATTTTATAAAAATTGTGGGATTTTGTATAAAAATTGTGGGATTTTGTATAAAAATCGTGGGATTTTGTAAAAATCGTGGGATTTGTAAAAGTTGTGGGATTTTATAAAAATTTTGGGATTTTATAAAGATTGTGGGATTTTGTAAAAAAAGTGGGATTTTGTAAAAATTGTGGGATTTTGTGAAAATAGTGGGATTTTGTAAAAATTGTAGGATATTGTGAAAAACGTAGAACTTTTACAAATAGTGGAATTTTGTAAAAGTTATGGGATTTTGTAAAAATCGTGGAATTTTGTAAAAAAAAACGTGGGATTTTATACAAATTGTGGGATTTTGTAAAAATCGTGGGATTTTGTAAAAATCGTGGGATTTTGTAAAAATCGTGGAATTTTGTAAAAATCGTGGGATTTTGTAAAAATCGTGCGATTGTGTAAAAATCTGGGATTTTGTAAAAGTCTTGGGATTTTGTAAAAAGACGTGGGATTTTGTAAAAACCATGGGAATTTGTAAAAATCGAGGGATTTTGTAAAATCGTGGGATTTTGTAAAAAACGTGAGATTTTGTAAAAATCGCGGAATTTTGTAAAAATCGTTGGATTTTGTAAAAATCGTGGGATTTTGTAAAAATCTTGGAATTTTGTAAAAATCGTGGGATTTTGTAAAAATCGTGGAATTTTGTAAAAACCGTGGGATTGTGTAAAAATCATGGGATTTTGTAAAAGTCATGGGATTTTGTAAAAATCGTGGTATTTTGTAAAAATCATGGGATTGTGAAAAAAATTGTGAGATTTTGTAAAAATCGTGAGATTTTGTAAAAATCATGGGATTTTTTAAAATCGTTGGATTTTGTAAAAAATCGTGGGATTTTGTAAAAAATCGTGGGATTTTGTAAAAATCGTGGGATTTTGTAAAAAATATAGGATTTTGTAAAAGTCGTGGGATTTTGTAAAAATCATGGGATTTTGTAAAAATCGTGGGATTTTGTAAAAATCGTGGGATTCTGTAAAAATCGTGGGATTTTATAAAAATTTTGGGATTTTATAAAAATTGTGGGATTTTGTATAAAAATTGTGGGATTTTGTATAAAAATCGTGGGATTTTGTAAAAATCGTGGGATTTGTAAAAGTTGTGGGATTTTATAAAAATTTTGGGATTTTATAAAGATTGTGGGATTTTGTAAAAATCGTGGGGTTTTGTAAAAATTTTTGAATTTTATAAAAAATTTTTGAGTTTTGTAAAAAATTTTGAATTTTGTGAAAATTATGAAATTTTGTAAAATAGTGAAATTTTGTAACTTTAGTGGGATTTTCTAAAATGTGCGACTTTGTCAGCATTGTTGTTTTGTAAGACCTTTTAAAAATCGTTCTACACTCAAAATGTATGAGAATAAAAAAAATTTAAAACTTTTTATAAGGCTGGATGCATTAACAAAAAAAACATGGACATTAGGTAAAATTAGGGAATCATGGACAAAATGCAAGCTTTTATCATGAGTTTCCATAAAAATCTGCTCAAAAGAGGTGTCACACTGCGGCACGCCGTTCGGACTCGGCTATAACAAGGAGGCGCCTTATCATTGAGCTTAAAAACTTGAATCGGACTGCACTCATTGATATGTGAGAAGTTTGCCCCTGTTCCTTAATGGAATGTTCATGGGCAAATTTAACGGTTAACCAATTTTTAACAATAATTGAACGACTTTTAAAAATATAATTAAGAATCACAAATTATGGCAATTGAAACTTTTCATTGTAGTAGTGGCAACTCCATGCCTGAGCTCTACGCTGCAGCTCATTGCTAGCCATGTCGTTAATGGTTCCATACAAATATCTAGGCTATGCCAGCCAAATGAAAAATAAGACCAAAAACACAAAGCAGAAAAAAGCAACAAAAAAAGAACATCAGGCGCCCAGGTGTTGTGCTCTTATACGCTAGAGTAAAAGCTCGCATATGAAAACTATGTTGGAAAAGAAAAAAAAAACAAAGAAAAAAAGTGAAAACTATGCGCGTTTCCATTAAATTGCGCATTTTATGTTCAGAGCTTATGGTTCTGTTTTTTTTTTTTGTTCTTCTCGTTTTCATTAGTTTGCTCGTCCTACACATTGTCCTTTCCCCTGCCACCATTTCGTTCTCCGCCATTGTCGTTATTCTTTCAACCCAACCCTCTAGGCTATGTAAAGGCCTCAATGAAGTGTAGAAAATGAAATGGTTTTAGCCATAACCTTACAACCAAATAAGGATGGCGGTGAAGGAGGAATCTGGGTAGGGGTGAGGGGTAAGGGACACAGCTTGGATTAAGAGTAGGATTTTTAATTTACATTTTAAACTCAAATAAAGATTATGGCGCAACGAATGGCAAATCATGGCATGCCGTTGGAATGGCTCTTTGAGAAGGCAAATGAAGTTTGAGTAATTGGATTGCGATGATGAGGAAAAACCGTTTTCCATAGGGAATGAGTATCTCAAGCATAAAAGCTTATAATCTCTTCTGTGCTGGGGGGAATTAAAAAAAGGCTGACTTCCAGCACAGCAGAGCAGGCATTAGGGACCTTTTCTTAACACCCTGGTACTGCATCAAGGCTGCCATTAAGTCACATTTTCCTTTGCTTTGTACATTTCTTTAATGATAAGATGTTGGGGGTGGGGAGGGCAACAACAATGGCCCAATGAGCCAAGTCAGCAAAAAGGATGTTTTGACTCTTAACAAACATCCTGTAGGGACACGAAGTAGTTTTTCTTAGACTAAATATTGATTAATTCCTAAACCAATACAATGAGTGATAATTTGGGAGGGCATTACGAGCATTGCTTTACAATTTTGTGATCTATAAGAAGTTAGGGGAATTTCGTGGATCTGCTTTTTACGTTTGGCTATCTATAATTAACTAACATTTAAATATTAGCTAGACCAGTATAAAATCGTGGGATTTTGTAAAAATCGTGGGATTTTGTAAAAATCATGGGATTTTGTAAAAATCATGGGATTTTGTAAAAATCATGAGATTTTGTAAAGATCATGGGATTTTGTAAAAATCTGGGATTTTGTAAAAATCTGGGATTTTGTTAAAATCTGGGATTTTGTTAAAATCTGGGATTTTGTAAAAATCTGGGATTTTTTTAAAATCTGAGATTTTATAAAACTTTAAAATCATGGAATTTTGTAAAAATCATGGGATTTTGTAAAAATCATGGAATTTTGTAAAAATCATGGGATTTAGCACAATTCTGAAATTTTGTAAGAATCATGGGATTTTGTTAAAATCATGAAATTTTGCAAAAGTACTGCAATCTTGTAATAATTGTTAGATTTTAAAAAATTTAAGTTGTATGATTGTGTAAAAATCATGGGATTTGGTAAAATTTGAGATTTTGTTAAAATTTGGGATTTTGTTAAAATTTGGGATTTTGTTAAAATTTGGGATTTTGTAAAAATCATGGGAATGTGTAAAAATCATTGAATCTTGTAATAATCATGGGATTTTGTAAAAATCATGGGATTTTGTAAAAATCATGGGATTTTGTAAAAATCATGGGATTTTGTAAAAATCATGGGATTTTGTAAAAATCATGGGATTTTATAAAAATCATGGGATTTTGTAAAAATCATGGGATTTTGTAAAAATCTGGGATTTTGTTAAAATCTGAGTTTTTGTTAAAATCTGGAATTTTGTGAAAATCATGGGATTTTGTAAAAATCATGGGATTTTGTAAAAATCATGGGATTTTGTAAAAATCATGGGATTTTGTAAAAATCATGGGATTTTGTAAAAATCATGGGATTTTGTAAAAATCTGGAATTTTGTTTCAATCATGGGATTTGGTAAAAATCATGGGATTTTGTAAAAATCATGGGATTTTGTAAAAATCATGGGGATTTTGTAAAAATCATGGGATTTTGTAAAAATCATGGGATTTTGTAAAAATCATGGGATTTTGTAAAAATCATGGGATTTTATAAAAATCATGGGATTTTGTAAAAATCATGGGATTTTTTAAAAATCTGGGATTTTGTTAAAATCTGGGTTTTTGTTAAAATCTGGAATTTTGTGAAAATCATGGGATTTTGTAAAAATCATGGGATTTTGTAAAAATCATGGGATTTTGTAAAAATCATGGGATTTTGTAAAAATCGTGGGATTTTATAAAAATCATGGGATTTTGTAAAAATTATGGAATTTTGTAAAAATCATGGGATTTTGTAAAAATCTGGAATTTTGTTTCAATCATGGGATTTGGTAAAAATCATGGGATTTTGTAAAAATCATTTGATTTTGTAAAGATCATGGGATTTTGTAAAAATCATGGGATTTTGTAAAGATCATGGGATTTTGTAAAAATCATGCGATTTTGTATCAAACATGGGATTTGGTAAAAATCTGGAATTTTGTAAAAATCTGGGATTTTGTAAAAATCTGGGATTTTGTAAAAATCTGGGATTTTGTTAAAATCTGAGATTTTGTAAAACTCTAAAATCATGGGATTTTGTAAAAATCATGGGATTTTGTAAAAATCATGGGATTTTGCACAAATCTGAAATTTTGTAAGAATCATGGGATTTTGTAAAAATCATGAAATTTTGCAAAAGTAATGCGATCTTGTAATAATTGTTAGATTTTAAAAAATTTAAGTCGTATGATTGTGTAAAAATCATGGGATTTTGTAAAAATCTGGGATTTTGTAAAAATCTGGGATTTTGTTAAAATTTGGGATTTTGTAAAAATCATGGGAATGTGTAAAAATCATTGAATCTTGTAATAATCATGGGATTTTGTAAAAATCATGGGATTTTGCAAAAATCATGGGATTTTGTAAAAATCATGGGATTTTGTAAAAATCATGGGATCTTGTAAAAATCATGGGATTTTGTAAAAATCATGGGATTTTGTAAAAATCATGGGATTTTGTAAAAATCATGGGATTTTGTAAAAATCATGGGATTTTGTAAAAATTGTGGGATTTTGTAAAAATCATGGGATTTTGTAAGTCATGGGATTTTGTAAAAATCATGGGATTTTGTAAAAATCATGGGATTTTGTAAAAATCATGGGATTTTGTAAAAATTATGGGATTTTGTAAAAATCGTGGGATTTTGTAAAAATTGTGGGATTTTGTAAAAATCATGGGATTTTGTAAAAATCATGGGATTTTGTAAAAATCATGGGATTTTGTAAAAATCTGGAATTTTGTTTCAATCATGGGATTTGGTAAAAATCATGGGATTTTGTAAAAATCATGGAATTTTGTAAAGATCATGGGATTTTGTATCAATCATGGGATTTTGTAAAAATCTGGGATTTTGTAAAAATGTGGGATTTTGTAAAAATGTGGGATTTTGTAAAAATCTGGGATTTTGTAAAAATCATGGGATTTTGTAAAAATCATGGGATTTTGTAAAAATCATGGGATTTTGCACAAATCTGAAATTTTGTAAGAATCATGGGATTTTGTAAAAATCATGAAATTTTGCAAAAGTAATGCGATCTTGTAATAATTGTTAGATTTTAAAAAATTTAAATCGTATGATTGTGTAAAAATCATGGGATTTTGTAAAAATCTGGGATTTTGTTAAAATTTGGGATTTTGTAAAAATCATGGGAATGTGTAAAAATCATTGAATCTTGTAATAATCATGGGATTTTGTAAAAATCATGGGATTTTGTAAAAATTATGGGATTTTGTAAAAATTATGGGATTTTGTAAAAATCATGGGATTTTGTAAAAATCATGGGATTTTGTAAAAATCATGGGATTTTGTAAAAATTTTGGGATTTTGTAAAAATCATGGGATTTTGTAAAAATCATGGGATTTTGTAAAAATCATGGGATTTTGTAAAAATCATGGGATTTTGTAAAAATCATGGGATTTTGTAAAAATCTGGGATTTTGTAAAAATCTGGGATTTTGTAAAAATCTGGGATTTTGTAAAAATCATGGGATTTTGTACAACGAATCTAATAAATATTAATAATTGTTAGATTTTTAAAATTTTAAATTCAAATTACAAAAATTTTTAAATTTCATAAAAAGGATGTGAAAATCCTTAGGTAAATCGTGGTTTTTCGGTATTAGCCATACTTAATACTTAAATTGGTTAATTAATTAAAATCACTAAATCAATAATACAAACATCTGCCATAAATTTTAAAGTCCATTTTAATAAATCTCCAATTAAATGTGTTCATCTGCAGCTAATATAGCTTAGCTTTATTGCTTTGCAGCAATATCGACTTTCCACAAATGTTATAATCAAAATTTATGAGACTATTTATCAAATTTCATTCAATTCCAAAACTGATGATGCTATATTTCCAAAAATAGAAGACAAAAAACAAACGTATGAATCATTTCCTAGTTTAAGATATGCCAACAAGTTCGACAGTCTGGTTAATTTCGGATGCTGTTCTAGGTGTAGGTTTGCTGTGAAATTAATAAACACCAAAAAATTATATTCCTACAGAATGATAAATCATTCGGAAACTTGACTTTCCAATAAAACAAAAGCTTAATCGATTCAGCCGCTATTTGAGTGGGATTTAAAAAAAATCAAAAAAAAAATATAAACCCGACCAACTCATTCATAACTCGAAATAGCAGCTATTTGGTGTAAAAATTAATGACTACAAAACAATGGCATGCACTAAGTTTTATTTCCGCAAAAATAAAAATTAAAATTTGTATACTTTTATAGTAAAATATACGCCCACACCAAAAAGTCTCGAGTGTTATTCCCAAAAAGAGAGAAAAACGTGAAACCAATTCAGCCATCAATACCCATCATGACAATTAATAATTCAATTATAGAAATTTCAAAAATATAAAAAACATAAAATCAAACACCTGACTACCAATCGATACCGGCATCGTTAACAAAAAAAAAGACAAATTTTTGATTTATTTTTTTGTTTGCAAAACCAATGCCCATAGATGAATACAATGGTGAACCAAAGTATTCGTCACCGCCATCATTCTTGTCGTCATCGCTTTCGTGCCTTTTTTTATTAAGTTGTTGATTAGTTTGTTATTGAAATTGGGTTGCCCCATGGGTATTGGTTCCGTACGTCCGTCCGCCCGTTTATCCGTCTGCCTTTACTTTCCCATTGTTGTAATTCATGGTGATTTATTGTCAAGATTTTTCTTCATGCATGTTTGTTTATTGTATTTTATTTGCTTTTTTATTTATCACCCCACGGTTTGTCATCAGTTCCACCCGATTAAAGAGTGGAGCTGGTGATGGGCTTACATATTTTTTATGTCTGCTTTTAAGCACTCAAATTGAGTAGAATTTGTGCGGGTGCCGGCATTTATGAGACAGGCATATTTTGCTGTGATTATATTCTGTTTGTTTGACCGAAAAAGTGTTACACCATTATAATGTAAATAAAAGAAAAAACAAAAAAAGCAATTCTAGGGTGACCAGCTTGAAAAATGTATTGGTTTTCATAAAAATAATTGTAGTCTCCGAATTTTAGCAAAATTCCCCATTTTTTACAAAAAATTGGGTCTCTTCAAAAAGACGACTTACATCAACAATACACACAAAGCCTTAGTCCAATGGGTCCACTGAGGCCCCTGGCAAAGGCGGAAATCGCGATCATTGCAAAATTTTGCAAAAATCTTTGATTATGTAAAAATCAGGGATTTTGTAAAAATCGGGGATTTTGTTAAAATCTGGGATTTTGTTAAAATCTGGGATTTTTCAAAAAACTTGTATTTTGTAAAAATCTGGTATTTTGTAAAAATCTGGGATTTTGTAAAATTCTGGGATTTTGTAAAATTCTGGGATTTTGTAAAAATCTGGGATTTTTTAAAAATCTGGGATTTTGTAAAAATCGTGGATTTTGTAAAAATCTGGGATTTTGTAAAAATCTGGGATTTTGTAAAAATCTGGGATTTTGTAAATATCTGGGATTTTGTAAAAATCTGGGATTTTGTAAAAATCTGGGATTTTGTAAAAATCTGGGATTTTGTAAAAATCTGGGATTTTGTAAAAATCTGGGATTTTTCAAAAAACTTGTATTTTGTAAAAATCTGGAATTTTGTAAAAATCTGGGATTTTGTAAAAATCTGGGATTTTGTAAAAATCTGGGATTTTGTAAAAATCTGGGATTTTGTAAAAATCTGGGATTTTGTAAAAATCTGGGATTTTGTAAAAATCTGGGATTTTGTAAAAATCCTGGGATTTAGAAAAAAACCTGCTGTTTTGTAGAAAAGTTCCCAGTAAAAAACTTCTAGTTCTTAATCTATGGTTGACAAGAAGATATTAATCCGCCCCATGCCACTATACACATACACCTAAGCCAGTAATCGGCTTCAATTTGAATCTTAATTTGAAATTTATTGGGTCCGTATAACTATATAAATCAATAATATCAATTACCATAACAAAAATCTGTTTAAATATATAACTTTAACTTTTTCTTTCTTTGTTTTTTGCAGGTAAGCAATGATTTTTGTATTAAAAACTAACCTTAGATCTTGTCAATGGGTAAGTTGAGTATACAAATAATAAACTTCATTACCATCAACCTACAGTTCACATAAATCAGCTGACTCCTGCCCACCCCATAAAAGGAATTTTGTGCCTTCATTGTTGCGATCATAGTACCCTCGTAAGATTTTTTGTAAAAACTTTTATCTTTGGTACTTGCAGAGATCATAAAGTTTTAAAAATTGGTTCTTTTCTCTCTTTCGCGCATCACTCTCGCTGTATGGTTTTCCTTTTTTTACCAAAAAGTTATAAATAATTCGGTTTGTACTCTCTTTTGTATCACGCTCTCTCACTCTTTTTCCCTCTCTCTCCCTCACTCTCTTTCTCGCTCCCTTCCTCTCTCTCTCTCACTCTCTCTCCCTGACTCTCTCTCCCTCACTCTCTCTCCATCACTCTCCCTCACTCTCTCTCCCTCACTCTCTCTCCCTCAATCTCTCTCCCTCACTCTCTCTCCCTCACTCTCTCTCTCTCTCCCTCACTCTCTCTCCCTCACTCTCTCTCCCTCACTCTCTCTCCCTCACTCTCTCTCCCTCACTCTCTCTCCCTCACTCTCTCTCCCTCACTCTCTCTCCCTCACTCTCTCTCCCTCACTCTCTCCCTCCCTCTCTCTCTCTCACTCCCTCACTCTCTCTCCCTCTCTCGCTAAATAGGGGCTCTTATCTTAATAAAAACTCTTTTTAAGTTTGAGATGATAACATTTCAAAATATGGGGTTTCTCCATTTTACTCTTACCCCTCTCTTTTCTTAGTCTTACTCTAGTGGCTGAATTACCCCAATGTTCAAATTGCTAATAACTTGTAATAAAATGTCCTTTTGTCCTTTTTTCATGGCAAACCAATCCCATTGCACAACTTTTAAGCTTCGACCTTATTACACCTTTGGGTTTTGGGAAGACCTGGCAATTGTCCTTGGTCTCATACACCCATAATCCTGCACAATAAAATAAAGATTACCTTGAAATATTTCTGTTATTGTATTCACATTTTCCCAAAAAGGAAACACAAACAAAAAGGGATTGCAAACAAAAACGATAACCCAAAAGCCTTACCAAGTTTTTCCCATTTTGTCTCCATGGAAAATCTGGTCACCCTTAGGGCTCTCAGATCCCAAATCTTATTTACATTAAAATATAGTCGATTTTTATATGTATTTGTGTAAGTGTGCCTGTGCTTGTGCGTGTGTTTGTGTAATTGAAAATAGAATTCTTCTTTGTCAGCGCATAATTCTATTCTTTCCGATTCCTTTTGTCAACAGAAAAGATTTCTGAATGCCGGATTTCTGAATGTTGCCCTTTTTTAGTTGTTGTTCCCTTTCTTTTTTGTTTTTTTTTTTTTTTTTTTGCTTGCCTTCGTTTATGGAAATTAAATAATAAATAAAGAGTCAGGCCAAACAGGCGTACAGACAGATATTTTATGTTAAGCATAGATGATTATGGTGTCTTGAGAGAGTGAGAGAGAGGGAGAGGGGGGAGGTTTGGGGGGAAAAGATATTACATTAAATTTTCCAATTTTGGTTGTCATGGTCAACTGTGCTGTGTTTGTGTGGTAGCCCAATGAATGCCCAAATCCACTAGAATACCATTAAAGTGGACTTTTTGCCACTTTTCATCATTGCCTTATTGCTTTTTGTAATTCAATGACCACAAAGTTAATTTCAACCACAAATCTGGCCTATGAATGACAATTGCGGTGACACAGCTATCGCTGCCTGTGGTTAGTTGCACAGCAGAATTCCGCAAATGATCCAATGCATTATGTGTTGATTTTGCCAGCCATGAGTAGTGAGTGCCCTTATGTTGCTGGTGTTTTGATGAGTGCGTTGATTGAAGTTGAAAATAATTTGAAAATAAAAACTTTAATTACTGACATTTTTTGAGTATGAAGCCAGTTTGGAGTTTAAAATATTGGGTACTTTAATTTTGTATGCCAGATTCAAAATCTACTCCCAAATACCTTTCATTTGAGCCCCATATTGAAATGAACGTCCAATATGTCTGTTTGGCGTAGTTTTGGGGTTGAGGCGGCCCAATGGGTACTTAGACTCAAATTTAAATACCACATTCGTATTCGACTCTCCAATACCTTTCATTTGATATCTATATTGTCCCGATGGGTCCACTTTTGATTTTGGGTGGTGTTTTTGACATAAGGGGGAGGGTCCGTCCCCCTTCCGATGCCGCAAAATTATATAGCCTATGTTTCCTTCCAGATCAACCTATACAATATGCGAAAATGTTGAGAAAATCGGATGTGCCGTTTTTCAGTCTATACGGAACAAACAAACCGAGTCCCATATATCCGTGATTGGCTAATGTGCCCATTTTGGGCGTTTTTGTGGGAATGGAGTGACCCCCTATACTTCGACATGGATTTTTATGCCAGATTCGTTATCAATTCCCGCATACTTTACATTTGATGCCCATATTGTCCTTATCGGTCCACTTTAGATTTTGGGTGGTGTTTTTGGGGTAACGGGGAGGGTCCGTCCCCTTCCGTTATCAAAAAATTATAAAGCCTATTCCTACTTCGGTGACCATATTCGTAATCTACTCCCGAATACCTTTCATTTGAGTCCCATATTGTCATGATCTTCAAATAAACCTATTTTAAGGGGTGTTGGGTCCAAGTACCTGGGGGGTACGGCGAGATCATCAGAAAACAAATTTTCAACGGTGGTTTTCCCCTCCTAATGCTGGCAACATTTGTGAGGTACTATGCCATGTAAAACTTCTCTCCAAAGAGGTGTCGCACTGCGGCACGCCGTTCGGACTCGGCTATAAAACGGAGGCTCCTTATCATTGAGATTAAACTTGAATCGGACTGCACTCATTGATATGTAAGAAGTTTGCTCCTGTTCCTTAGTGGAATGTTCATGGGCAAAATTTGCACTAAACAAACTGCAAATGCAAATTTTGCCCATGAAAATTCCATTAAGGAACAGGGGCAAACTTCTCACATATCAATGAGTGCAGTCCGATTCAAGTTTAATCTCAATGAAAAGGGGCCTCCTTTTATAGCCGAGTCCGAACGACGTGCCGCAATGCATTGCCCCCTGACAAGTCCTTTCATTTGAGTACAATATATTCTCTATCATCCTGCATGAGAGGTTGACGTTGCATTTATTGGGAGGAGAGGGTCGCCCTCCCCTACGCTAAAAACCAAAGGACAATTTATTAGAGTCTTTTATTGTCCTGCGGAATGGTAGGACGTGACCCAAATACTTGAATCCTTATACCAACATTAGATTCGAAATATATTGTCATAGACCTTTCTTTGAACTGACATATTACCATCCCAATCGAACTACACGTCCTATTGAAGCGTATTTAGTGGTTGGGCCAACTCTGTCCTAATTTCGCGTACCAAATTCGTAGTCAATTCCCAAAGACCTTTCATTCGATACCCATTTTGTGACGTTGGACATTTTTGTCCGTTTTGAGGGTTTTTGGAGTTGGGGAGGTCCCGTAGACACCTTGGACCAAATTCTTATAGCAGATGTGTACTCAGCTTCCAAATATCTTTCATTTGATACCCATATTGTCCCAATCGTCAAATTTTTCCTGCTTGGATTTCCTCAGAAACCAAAAAATACATTTTTGTGTCAGATTTGTACTCTACTTTTAAATACCTTTCATTTGATACCCATATTGCTCCAAGCGTTAAAAGTGTCCTATTGGGTGTAGTTTATGAGGATTGGGGGCCCCCGACACTTAGGGTAACATTTTAATACCAAGTTCGTACTCTACTCTTAAATAGCTTTCATTTGATACCCATATTGCCCAAAGCGGTGAAAGTGTCCTCTTCGGGCTTTTTTGGGAGTGGGGGGACTCCCCCGAGTTCAAACTCTACTCTTAAATACCTTTCATTTGATACCCATATTACCCAAAGCGATGAAAGTGTCCTCTTCGGGTTTTTTGGGGGTGGGGGACTCCCCCGAAAATTAAAAGTGGAATTTGTGTATCAAATTCGTACTACACTCTTAAATACCTTTCATTTGATACCCATATTGTTCTAATCGGTACACATGTCCGCTTGGGATTTTTGACCCAGAAATTTTTTATCAATTTCGTGTTTTTGGGCTACAATAAGGTGGCATACAAAATTTCGCTTAAATCGGTGGAAGCATCTCCGAGATCTGGCGTTTTTGAAAAATGGGGTATGGGGGAGGGTATGCCCCCCCCCCCCCCCCCCCCTTCGGATACCAAAAATGTAGTACCCTATTTTCACTGGGTGCTCAAACTCTATCATCTGTCAAAAATGTTTATTTAATAGATGTCTATAATACACCGTTAGATGGCGGATGTTGGACAACTTATAGATGTATTGGTCGGTTGCTAAAAATAAAAATCCCCAACATTAAGTGCTTTAGGCCAGGCGCTTACCAAACCAAAACCATTCATAGGTAAAGGATTCATAGCGACATGGTGAATTTATGATAATGAGGATTGTGATGCCCCCATGGACTCCCTAATCACATGTTTTCTTTTTAGGAAAGATTAGGGACCTTCAACTTTGTATGTAAATGGTTTAATGTCTTCATACCATTTTTTACCATTTTTTTCAAAATAGTACAACTCTGTAACTTTATCACATTTTTTTCATAATTTTCACTTGTGTTCATAGGCCCACAGTTATTCCCATTGTTCTTAATTCCATTCCATTGTTCTTAAATCCCCCTACTGTGCCTTGTGTCTAACTTGATTATGTTTCCTATTTATATTCCACTACTTTGCGCCTCGGAACCCAGAAACATTAATTATTGTACGCAGGGACCTTTGCTACTCTACTTAAAAGTCTCCTAGTCGCCGTCACCGTCACTGTCGCCATCAGCGATAGCTAAGCTTATGTCTGTTTTGTTCTGTACGTACGTTCGATACGTGATACTAACTCAACAACAGCAACTAATCACTATTCTGTTATTGTCAGCAGTGTGAATCGAAAAAACAAAATGCAAGAACATAGCATACCGACAGCAAGTGAAAGAGTAAAAGCACTTACATAAGTTTCGATGAAAGTGTGTGTGTGTGTGTGTGTGTTAAGTACACACTTTCATGTTGTATCCGGACATTTGCACACAGACACACCAACCATATGCTACATATCGAGGAGTGCTTGTACACAAATCAAATGCAATGCATCGAACCAGTGCTTAGAGATTTATCATCAGAGTTCCCACCAGTAGATAATTAATCATTGTTATATCCTCCACCATAGGATGGGATATACTAATTTCGCCATTCAATTTGTAGCACATCGAAATATGGATCTGAGACCCAAAGAAGTACGTATAATAGGGCGGGTCGTAAACTACATGAAATTCTAACTTCTCTTCTCTGAAGAGATCATTTATCTAAAGTAAAATCCTAGTCCGCGCCTCCCGACTTGAACCATCCGGATCGCTTTAAAAAGCCCAATACCTTGCGAATGTTCACATCCGCTAAATCAGACAGGGTCTTAAAGAAATAAGAACCTAAAGTGGAACTCCTTTTGACTGCCACACACACAGAAGGTGTTCGATGTATTCACAGCTTCTGCAAAAGTCGTTGCTGGCAACCTTAAGTCTGTCAGCATGTTTTCCGATTAGACAGTGACCTGTTATGACGGACACAATGACTGAGAAGTCTATTTTAGCCAATGACAGCAGACCTCTTCAAGTCTAAATGAGGCCACATAGTTTTGAAATGCTCACAGTCCCCTCTTTGTGACCATCTATTATTCGTTGTCCTTCGGGCCTGGTCCGGAAAACTTAGCTTACGTGTAGCTAGAGGCTTACCCACAGATTCCAGTATCCTTAGAATGTGTAGGGTAGTTCCTAGTCTCGCAAACACGTCCGCTTTACAATTTCCTGGGATATCTCTGTGGCCCGGAACCCAGAACAGGTGAATTTTGAACTGTTCTGCCATTTCGTTGAACAGTCGAGGGCGGTTTTTGTATACAGAAATACGTTATCCAGGGATTTAATGGCTGCTTGGCTGTCTGAGAAGATATTTATACCAGTTGTTCCACCACTTCCTTTATTGCAAGAATCTCCGTTTGATACGAACAGCAGTGGGTAACCTTTACGATATGACCAGTTCTAGATCTTTAGAGTACACCCCAAAGTCCATCTGGTCATCTAGTTTGGAACCACCCATATAGAAGTCTATGTATCTTCTGTTACCAGGGATTTCGTAGTTCCTATAGGTTCTACCAGGAATAGTGGTACAGTACTTTTTTTTACCAAAAAGCCGCTCAGGTAGGGTGTAATCCACACTGCCTAGAACATCGGATATTGTATAAAGGATAACACAGTGTCCATAGCCGCCACATGACCAATGAGAAAGCTCCCTTAACCTCACGACAGTGGTCGCTGCAATTTGTCTAGCCACAATGTCCAGAGGCATAGGATGTAGTATTAAATTTAATGCATCAGATGGTGTCGTCCTAAGTGCGGCTGTGATGCACAAACAAGCCATCCTTTGGATCCGGTTAAGTATTGAGCAGTAGGTGGATTTTTGAAACGCCGTCCACCATACCACAACACCATATGGCATTATAGGTCTGATAACTGCAGTACTTACCCAGCCCATACATACGTGAAGCGCTGTTTCTGTGGATTTGTCTTTACTTTATGCATGCTGCTGCCGCGACAGGCGATCTCCAGGGATCTTTGCCCTATGATATGTTTCTTTCAGCCTCTGAAGAATCTTCAGCATAAAGGATAACAGACCAATAGGACGAAAATCTTTCGCCTTCGTGTAGTAGGGTTTTCCTGCTTTTGTAATGAAAATTACCTTCGCGTCCCTCCATCTCACAGATATATATGACATGCTGATACAAGCAGAGTATATCTCCCTAAGCCAGGGAACCAGTCTTTTAGACACAGCTTGTAATTCAACCGGTGATACATCATCAGGGCCTGGCGACTTCAAGGAGTCGAAACTTCGTATCGCCCAAAGGATTTTCGGCTCAGACACAATTTCCCTTATAACCTCCGGGAGGTCTATACTACTACAAGGGCAATATCTAGTACCTCCTGCCTGTTCCTGGTAATAAAGTTCGCTTTATCTCCTTTATTACAAATCTCCTCTTTCGCTGACATTAGAACTTACCCATATCTGGTGATGTGCATTAGCATCACTTTCTACAATGGGGCTTTTCTTCACTACAGAAGCGGCTTCAACCGCCAACTTAAGGTTTGAAGGCGGCATCTCTGAATCGTGTGCCATATATAGGGAAGCCATCCAGCAATAAGACTTGTTGATTTCAAGGCTGGCTACTACTAAATCTTCTGTGCTTAGCGACGGAAGAAGAAAAACATTTAGACTTCTCTTTGCAAGAACACAAGCTCTGTGTCTCCCATTTCCCGTACCCTTGACTAGTATAAATCCCGAAATTCTTAGTCCACGAACCATTCCTCGGCACACCCATGGTTCCTGGATAAGAACCACGTCATATCCCCCAGCCATCAGTGGAGATTAATCTGAAGAAACCGGACCATAAGCAGGATTTAGAACTTCCACCACAGTTGTGTTGGCCTTGTCTTCTGATTCCAACAGGAGTTCATTCTCACAAGATTCGTTAGATCTTGTCATGATGAGCTTCCGTACGCTTCAGGGGCAGGTGAGAAAGCTGTAGAACCACTCTTCCTCAGGACACTGGAAACATGTGGTGTGGACGATTCCTCCTTAGATGCCTCACTAGCTGCTGCTGTCGAAGAACTTTTTGAGTTACGTGCTTCCCCGCTGGCGCACACCTTGAGCCCAGTCCAACTGGATGACCCACCCACACAGGGCTTGTCGGGTCCCGTTTCGATGTCATCCTACCCTGTCTCGATTGTGGCAGGAGGATTTTGAGTTGAGTCCGCCAGACTTTAGCGATAAACTCAATGACAAAAGTCCGAACGAAGTGCCAGGGAAAAATTTGTACATGGCATGGTACCCAACAAATGTCGCCAGCATTTGGAGGGTATAACAACCGCCGAATATTTTTTCTGATGCTCTTAAACATCCAAATTTACATAGCTCACATATATTTGTAAAACTCATTCAAAGAACCAGCTATCCATGGTGGAAGGTATATAAGGTCCAACACGGGCAACCTTTTTTTATTTTATTTTATTTTATTTTATTTTATTTAATATTTTTTTATTCTATTTTATTTTATTTTATTTTATTTTATTTTATTTTATTTTATTTTATTTTATTTTATTTTATTTTATTTTATTTTATTTTATTTTATTTTATTTTATTTTAGTTTTATTTTATTTTATTTTATTTTATTTTATTTTATTTTATTTTATTTTATTTTATTTTATTTTATTTTATTTTATTTTATTTTATTTTATTTTATTTTATTTTATTTTATTTTATTTTATTTTATTTTATTTCATTTTATTTTATTTTATTTTATTTTATTTTATTTTATTTTATTTTATTTCCTTTTTTTATTTTATTTTACTTTTTTTATTTTATTTTATTTTATTTGAATTTATTTTGTTTCATTTTTTTATTTTATTTCATATTTTTTTATTTTATTTTATTATATTTTATTTTTATATTATTTTATATTTTTTTATTTTATATTATTTTATTTTATTTTATTTTATTTTATTTTATTTTATTTTATTTTATTTTATTTTATTTTATTTTATTTTATTTTATTTTATTTTATTTTATTTTATTTTATTTTATTTTATTTTATTTTATTTTATTTTATTTTATTTTATTTTATTTTTATTTCATTTTACTTTATTTTATATTATTTTATATTATTTTATTTTATTTTATATTATTTTATAACTGTGTTTGCCAATAGATGGCAACCCTCCATTGCATAGAGTGCACGACACAAATGCCCTACGTGACTTGCATGTGTTTCTACGTATGTAAGCTTGTTGCTCTATCCCTCTCACCACCCATCACAATACGACTGCCGATGGTGTAAGTTTCGATCTGAAAAGCCCTTTCGCAGATCAAAACATTGTTGTTGTTATTGTTGTTATCATTGCCATTGATATGCTGTGTATTGTCGTTTAATGCATTCACATACATGCTTGCTTACGTTCTGCATTAGTACACATGTATTTGTAGGTCTTTTGTCTGTCATCTTGCTGCGGAGTTGAGAGTGCTGTTTGGTGTTATATCCGTATTAAGTTTATAAGACTTTAAGTTGTTCTATTCCGCTTTTTACAAGACTCTTGATGTCTTTGATGTTTTTGTTGTTGTTTATACTCGTCGTTCTACGCAAATGGTGTAAAAATGGTCGTAATGATATCTTTACGTTTTAATTCTTTTGTCGTTTACACCAACTCCCGGCTTAGAGAGTACCCTCTGGCATTGCCTGGATTTTGTTTCTGTTTTGTGCTTGCCTTGCATGCCTTAAAAAGCCAATGACTTTTTAGTCGATTACCATATACGTACCGTTAAACGTTATTGTTGTTATTTTATTGCTTTGTTTTGTCTCTCTTAGCTAAGGCTGTTGTTGTTATTACCATTAACAACAACAACTGGCCGTCGTTATAGAAACTTAACAACAAAGTTAAAAGGATATTTTCCAAAGTCCATTAGGGGTTTTTTCATGGGATACATTTTCCCCGCCAGCGCACAAATGCAAGCAAAATGGGAAAATAGGATTTTTCAGATAATAACAAATGGCAAGATTTGAATCTATTTCATAAAATGTTGCTCTTAAATGGTATTTAATGGGATTTGTTGAACAAAACGAGGAACTTTTCAAATTAGTGAGGAGGGGGGAAAGAGAACCCAATCATGGATGGATGTGGAGCAAACCTATTTCACAACCTCATAGTAATGATTATATTTAAGCTTAAATATTCTAACATTAGAGGGGGCCTAAATGAGTGATATTTGGAAAATGCCTTAACAGGGATTTTTAAATATGCCACTTTTTTTTCAATCTAATATCGAATTAGTTAAGTAAAGAAAATGGATTTTTGATATATTTTATGTTGGATTATATGCTGTTGTTATCACCATAATTATGTTTCTAATTTTAATACCTACCTGTTGTTCCTGTAAGGTTTTAAGATTCCCCTCCTGCTGAACTTCCAGCTCTGTACAAGGTTATTTATGGATGATTATTTTCGAAGCATTACTCACAACACACTGTGTCCTTGCAAGGACACTTCACTGTTGTACTTTCCTTTCCAATAACCACACCAAATCAATGGGCCAACACTGAGCGCAATGACATTCAATATTACCCGGACTTATTTATTATTATATTCATATACGAGTGAGAATGTAAGTACAACACCATTTCCATTACGGGCCATTTACAAGGGGCCAACTTTGCCATCATTTTTATTTATAGCTACACTAAAGCCCCAGCCGCACAGAAATCGTATTCTAAGGTTGGCCGAACAGACTAATCTCTTGCAATGTATGGCGTTGACTGGGTCAAGGTATAAAGCCGCACTCGTATATCAAAAGCAGCCCAAGAAAAATGCCCCTAGTTGGGCAATAAATAAAATACAAGAAGCACAGAGAAGGTTCACATTCACAAGACTAATGACAATGTGATGGCGACACACGAAAATCAATATGTCCAAATACTTGCCACCACCCTTCAATTAGGCGACAATTTAGTACGCAAATTGATATTTGTTTAATGATATACTAATGCCGATGAAAAAAAGCAAAGAACAAAGCAAATAAACCATATGCATACATTGCGCAGAAGAACCTTCGATTGGAGAGTGTACTTCCGCAGAGGCGATTGGCCTTTTAGGGCATTGTATGATTACTGTACTAGGAGTTCCCATTGCCTGTCATCAATCGAATTCATTGTATTATAATTAAGGGACATTGCACTGGGGATTAACTAGCCAAGATTAGTTTGCTAATATTTAAAGAAAACCAGCTGAACCGATGGGCTTAGCTGCTTTGTAAATTTGTTTTGTAGAAATAGTTGAACACAAAAACCTTCATATCTGTGACTTCTTCTCAGATCCACATTAGTTATTTTGTTTCAAAATCATTTCGTAAGAGAACCACATTGGATTCAAAATTTTCAAAGATCCATAGCTCCTTCCAGTGTCAACTAAATTCAACTAAATTTTGGTGCAAAATTTATATTCTACTCTCAAAAAAGTTTGATTGGAGACCTAGTTCACACCCATATCCACTTGGGGTTTTTTTAGGAAGATAAGTTGCCCTTCAAAATTTCGAACGAATCTCATTACCAATCTCCGAGATTTTTAGGGGAGGGATGGCACTCAGACATTTCGATATGGATATAAAATTCGCGCTGCACTCCCAAATCCATTTGAGCCCCATGGTCAGTAAATATGAAATGTTTGGAGGGTTTTTTGGGGCCGAGGGGGCCCCCTTCACTTTGCCCTGAAAATAGATATCAAATTCGTTCTTTACTCCCAAATACCTTTAATTTGAGCTCCACATTGCCATAATCGGAATTGAAGTTCAGTTTAGGGGGCGCTTTAGGGCGTACCCGCAAACACTAGGCTTTAAAATTGGATATTAAATTCGTTTTCTACTCTCAAATGCCTTTCATTTGAGTCCCATATTGTCATAATGGGTCAATCAACCAATTTGACGTATTTTTGGAAAGCAAAGCGCCACCTAGACTTGAACACAAATTTTAATGTCATATTCGTAATCTACTCCCAAATACCTTTCATTTGAGTTCCATATAGGCATGGTCGGCTAATATGCCCATTTGGGGGTAGTTGGGGGTGGAGCGAGCTCCCATTGCTTGGACCTAATTTTGTATGCCATATTTGTAATCTACTTGCGAATACTTTTCATCTGAGGCCCATATTGACATGAACGCCGAATATATCTGTTTAGAGGAGTTTTTGGGTCGGGGAGGCACGCTGGATACTTGGACCCAAATTTTAATACGATTTTCGTTTTGTAGTCTTCAATACCTATCATTTGATATCCATATTGTGCCTTTTGATTTTGGATGGCGTTGTTGAGGTAAGGGGGAGGGACCCCGCCCCCATCCGATATCTAAAAATTATGAGAATTTTAAGTGACAATTTTAAAAAACCGAGTCCCATATAGTCATGGTGGGTCATATGCCCATTTAAGGCGTTTTCAGGGGGTTGGGTGACCCCCTATACTTCGATGTGATTTTGTATGCCAGATTCGTAATCTACGGCCGAATACCTTTCATTTGAGGCCCATATTGACATGAACGTCCAATATGTCTGTTTGGGGGAATTTTGGGGTTGAGGCGGCCCGATGGGTACTTAGACTCAAATTTTAATACCATATTCGTATTCCATATTCCAATACCTTTCATTTGATGCTCATATTGTTCCGATCAGTCCACTTTCCATTTTGAGTGGTGTCTTTGGGTAACGGGGGAGGGTCCGCCCCCTTCCGGAATCCACAAATTATAAAGCCTATTTCTTCTTCCTGACCATATTGGCAATCTATTCCCGAATACCTTTCATTTTAATCCCATATTGTCATGATCGTGCAAAAAACCTATTTTAGGGGGTTTTGGGGTTGGGGCTGTCCCCCCCCCCCCCAGTTACTTGGACCCAGTTTTTAATATAAAATTTCTACTCTACTCCTGAATACCTTTCATTTGAGGCTCATATTGTCCCGATCGGTCCACTTTTGTTTTTGAGGTAAGGGGGAGCGTCCGCCCCCCTTCCGATATCAAAAAATTTATATAGCCTATGTTTCCTTCCAAACAAACCTTCACAATCTGTGGCCAGGTTCAGAGAACCTGTTGTCTTCTCATAGCCGGAGTGATGAGGATCACGCCCACTACGGCACTGGAGACTATTCTAGATATCTAACCCATGGACATACAGATAAGGTGCGAGGCAGCCCTTGGGGCTATGAGACTTAAGGCGATTGGAGAATGGATTGAGGATAGGAGCAGCTCATATTATTGCGGTATAACCGAGGAGTCCAGGGGAAACATGGAAGGAATGGAAAAGGTTTTTCGATCGGATACCTGAGACGACACTTGTGTTAGAGTGCGAGGCACTGCTGCCAGCGACACAGTCTTGGTGGAAGCCTGATATTGCCATCAGGAAGATCATGCTACACAGATAGATCAAAGCTAAAGGACGGAGTGGCCCTGGAGGTTTACATTGAGAACCCAGGGACTGAGGTCTGTTTTAGACTGCCTGACCAAAATACAGTCCTGCAGGAGGAGATGCGGGCGATCACGGAATGCGTGATGTGGATTTAACGCTAGGACGTCGAGTGTAGACATGTTTATGGACAGTAAACTGGTTATGAGGGCAATAACAACCAGGACGATAGGGTCACGAATAGTCTTGGTGGATAAGAATGAGATTAACGCCATCTCTTAGGATGGCACAATACGCATCATTTGGTTGCCGGACCATAGCGGAGTAAGGGCGAATGAAAAAGCAGACGAATTGGCAGTGAAGACAGAAGGACTGCCGTCAGTAAACGCAGTTCGAGTTAAGATCGTGGGCTACGAACAGTCTTGGAGGATAAGAATGAGATTAACGACTTCACTTAGGATGGCACGATACGTATCGTTTGGTTGCCGGACCATAGCGGAGTAAGGGCGAATGAAAAAGCAGACGAATTGGCAGTGAAGACCAAAGGACTGCCGTCAGTAAACGCAGTTCGAGTTAAGAGTGTTGGGTACGAACAGTCTTGGAGGATAAGAATGAGATTAACGCCATCTCTTAGGATGGCACGATACGTATCGTTTGGTTGCCGGACCATAGCGGAGTAAGGGCGAATGAAAAAGCAGACGAATTGGCAGTGAAGACCGAAGGACTGCCGTCAGTAAACGCAGTTCGAGTTAAGATCGTGGGCACCGAACGCGTATGTAACACTGTGGAACAGCGAAACTGTCGGCAGCACAATGAAAATCCTATACGAAAATACGGATTGTGAGGCTATTTCTGAAAGGAAGTAAGCAGGAGGTCAGTATAGTTATTGGTATCATAACGGGACACATAGGACTAGTAGCTAATCGTTTTATCTCAAAACTGGTGTCATTCGTTTCGGTTACGGCGATGCCGAGGTAGATAAAGTAGCTGAATATCTCAAAATTGTGGTTCCCAACTTTCTCCATTTTCTTTAACAGCTCCATTGTGCAAGGCTTTTGTGGGAGTTGAAACCATCCATTTCGTTCGTCTTATCTCCATTTGCTGCCAGACCCATTTTCACTGACTCTCTTTCGATTTCTTTCAAAGACTGCAGTTATTACTTCCGGTGACCAACCTATGATGTCGATATCGTCGTCATAGGCGAGTAGCCTGTGTTCTCTTGTGATTAGTGTGCCATATCTATTCACACCTGCATCTCGTATAATCTTCTCCAGCAGGATATTAAAGAGATCACACGTTAGGCTGTCTTCTTGTCTAAAACCTCGTTTGATATTAAATGGTTCGGAGAGATTCTTTCCTATTCTTACTGAGGAACGCGTATCAGCAAGAGTCATCCAGCAGAGTCTTTTTGCAGGCATGGCTTGAAATACCTTTGAACGTAAAGGAGTATCGAAGGCGGCAGCCAACAAAGAGATGGTAGGTATTGATTTGTCCTTCTCGGGTCGGCCAGGGTTTGGCGCAGTGTGAATATCTGGTCCAGGGTGGATTTACCTGGTCTAATGCCGCATTGATAGGGCCCAATTATCTCATTGACTTTAGGTTTTAATCTTTCACACAGTACGCTCGAGAGTCTCTTGTATGCGATGGGGAGAAGACTTATTCCCCACATTCCGTCTTGTCTCTTTTCTTGTCTACGGGACATAGTATGCTGAGGTTCCCATCATCTGGTAAGCGTTCTTGTAACCAGATTGCTCAGATAAGCTGATGCATATGCCTTATCAGCGTGTCGCCTCCGGTCTTAAATAGTTCAGCGGGTAACCCGTCGGCTCCTGCTGCCTTGTTGTTCTTTAGTCGGGTCACTGCTACTTGCACCTCATTCAGACTAGGAGGTAAACATTCTATACGATCATCAGGGATTGGTACTGCGGTATTCTCTTCGCCGCCAACATCGGACACTAGCAGTTGGGTAAAATGTTCTTATCTGTGTCAGTTATCAGATTTCCTTCTTTGTCTCTGCAGGAGGATGTGCCTGCACCATAGCCATTGGTTTGATGTTTAATTCTTTGGTAGAATTTCCGCACTTCATTCTGACTTCTGTACATCTCAATTCGCTCACGCACCCACGTCTTTTCATTTCCTTTTTTGAGGAATAGACGTTTCTCCTCTCTCCTTTCTCCCGATACCTCTCCTTCATCTGGCGCGTTGCTACTGATTGTAGGGTTGCTTTATATGCCGCATTCTTGGCTTTCAGTAGCATCTCGACACTCTTGGTTGTACCATGGGTTTCTTGAAGGAGGCTTCCGGCACCCAAGTACAGATTTCGCGGCATTTTCCATAGAGTGGGCAATAGTTTGCCACTGCGCCTTTATATCATCGGAACAAGGAGTGCTTTCATCAAGCAGTTGGGTCAGTCGAGTGGAGTATGCCGCTGCCATTTGTTGTGTTTGCAGCTTTTCAATGTCCAGCTTCCGGGCAGTGTCAGATCGTACTCTCCTCGCCATGTTCAAACGGGTGCGAACCTTTGCTGCAACAAAGTAATGATCCGATCGTACATCTAACACGCTGGATGAATGCCTTCCATCTATCACAACGTGATCAATTTGGTTTCTCGAGTTTTGATCGGGTGACAGCCATGTGGCTTTGTGAATTTTTTTATGTCGTTTATGAAAATTAAATTTCCTCGCGGTTTCCTATGGAAATCCAGTTTGCCACGAACAACTTTTGTTTATTAAATTTTGCTGTTTACAGCCATGAAACCTTCAATTGTGTTTCCTTTCACTCAATTTCAGTTTTATGTTGAAATGACCCATATATGGAAATAATGAATGTGTTGTCATATATTATTAACTCACTTCCAGGTTGGTGTATGGAAATGACCCACCAATGTCAAAGCCACGTTAGTTAAAACGCATGTAACAAATTAAATGTATTTATTTTTTTTTTTTGCTCCCTTCTTAACTTGAAATGGCCTTCGCCTTCCAAATCCTATTGTGGCAATTCCCACTCAGGTCAGTATGTGTTCATACTTTTAGAGCGGTGGGAGCGTGTCGCAATTATTTCTCGTCATTCTCGATTTATTATGGCCTAGTCTGGTCTTGACCTTTGAAAATGCCTTTTAGCGTATAGTAGGTAGGTACACCACAAACAGTTCGAGTCACATTTGCATGTCCACACAAAGTAAATAAAAAAAAAATATTTATGAGTTTTTTTTTTTACTCTTTCCTTATATCGATTTTTTTCTTCCATCATGGTTTTTTTAAATAAAATATTCTAATATGGTATTTGTTTTGTTTGGCTTTAATTTCAGAATTGTCAGAAAATCATCAGACTGCGCTCGCTTAGTGCTAAAACGGATCCCGCTGCCTTAGCACGCGAAGTTGTGGACAAATGTGATTTAATTCATAAATCCCAGTTAGCCGATGTTGAGCAGATTATATTCTATTTGAAGAATCGCAAGGATAATGTCGGAGTGGGTGAGTATTGGATGAAGCTGAGAAAATGGAAAATCAATGACACTTTGAGTGATTGATTTCCATGACGAAATTGTTTGTAACACCCAAAAGGAAGAGAGATAGACCCATTGATAAGTACACCGATCGACTCAAAATCACTTTCTGATTCGATTTAACTATGTCCGTCTGTCTATCTGTCCGTCCGTCTGGCTGTCCGTCCGTCTGTCTGTCCGTCCGGCTGTCTGTCCGTCCGTCTGTCTGTCCGTCCGTCTGCCCATGTTAATTTGTGTACAAACTACAGGTCGCAATTTTCATTCGATCGTCTTCAAATTTGGCATGGACATGTTTTTCGGCCTAGAAACGATGCCTATTGAAATTCGAAAAAAATCGGTTCAAAATTTTGTACAACGCTTTCCTTGATGACATCCACAATATCTGTAAAGTGTGATCCAAAGCGGGTCAGATTAAGATATAGCTCCCATATATATTTTCGTCCGATTTGCCGTAATACTGCAATAAAATGGTCATTTGTTAACCGATTCTCTCGAAATTTAGCAGGAAGGATTTTTTTATGACTCTCGTCATTACAGGTGAATTTCATAGAAATTGGTTCAGATTTGGATATAGCTGCCATATATATATCGCCCGATTTTCACTTCTAGAGCCACTGCAAGCGCATTTATTGACCAATCAAACCAAAATTTTACACAATGCTTTCCTCGACGACCCCTACAATATCTAAGAAGTTTGCTCGACATCGGTTTAGATTTGGATATAGCTCCCATATATATATTTTGCCGATTTTGAAAAATATTGCAATAAAGAGTTCATTTGTTAACCGATTCTCTCGAAAGTCGGCAGTAAGGATTTTCTCTAGACTCTCGTCATTACAGGTGAATTTCATAGAAATCGGTTCAGATTTAGATATAGCTGCCATATGTGTATATCGCCCGATTTTTACTTCTAGACCCACTGCAAGCGCATTTATTGACCAATCAAACCAAAATTTTACACAATGCTTTCCTCGACGACCCCTACAATATCTAAGAAGTTTGCTCGACATCGGTTCAGATTTGGATATAGCCCCCATATATATATTTGGCCGATTTTGAAAAATATAGCAATAAAGTGCTCATTTGTTAACCGATTCTCTCGAAATTCGGCAGTAAGGATTTCCTCTCGACTCTCGACAATACTGGTGAATTTCATGGAAATCGGATCAGATTTATATATAGCTGCCATATATGTATATCGCCCGATTTTCACTTCTAGAGCCACTGCAAGGGCATTTATTGACCAATCTTGCCAAAATTTTGTACAACGCTTTCCTCGACGATGACCACAATATCTAAGAAGTTTGCTCGACATCGGTTCGGATTTAGATATAGCTCACATATATATAATTGGCCGATTTTGAAAAATATTGCAATAAAGTGCTCATTTGTTAACCGATTCTTTGGAAATTTGGCAGCAACGATTTTCTTATGACTCTCGATGTAACTAGTGAATGTCATAGAAATCGGTTCAGATTTGGATATAGCTCCCATATATATATTCGTCCGATTTGCAGTAATATTGCATTAAAATGGTCATTTGTTAACCGATTCTGTCGAAATTTGCCAGGAGGGATTTTCTCTTGGCTCTCAATGTCACTGGTGAATTTCATGGAAATCGGTTTAGATTTAGATATAGCTGCCATATATGTAAATCGCCCGATTTTAACTTCTGGAGTCACAGCAAGCGCATTCATTGACCCATCTTGCCAAATTTTTGCAAAACGCTTTCCTCGGCGACTGCCACAGTATCTAAGAAGTTTGCTCGAAATCGGTTCAGATTTAGGAATAGCTCCCCTATATATATGTTGGTCCGATTTTGAGAAATATTGCCCGAAAGTGCTCAGCTTTAAACGGATTTTTAAGAAATTTTGCAGAAAGAATAACTTAAGCATCCAAATTCGGCACGGACATTGAGCGTTCTTTTAAATGTATTAAATGTATATTGGTCTTTTTGCCAGATATATCCAATTATAAACCGATCTGAACCATATTATGGTCGAATGTCGTAAGGCTCAGAAAAACTCACTGTTTTTAATTTCAGCGAAATCGGGTAATAAATAAAGCTTTAATTGGCTTCAGACCCTTAATCCGCAGATCGGTCTATATGGAAGCTATATCCAAATATCGTCCGATCTGAACCATATTTGGGCCGGATGTCGGGAGGCTAAAAACAACTCTCTGATTAAAATTTGAGCGAAACCGGGGAATAATAAAGTTTTTATGGGTTTCAGACCCTTTATCGGGAGATCGGTCTGCATGGCAGCTATATCTAAATATGGACCGATCTATTCCATATTTAGGTTGGATGTTGGAAGGCTTATAACTGCCCACTATTCCAAATTTCAGCGAAATCGGGTAATAAATAAAGCTTTTATGGGCTTCAGTCCCCTTATCGGCAGATCGGTCTATATGGTAGCTATATCTAAATATAGTCCGATCTGAACCACATTTAGGTCGGATGTTTGAAGACTTATAACTGCCCACTATTACAAATTTCAGCGAAATTGAATAAAAAATAAAGCTTCTTTGGACTTCAGACCCTTTATCGGGAGATCAGTTCATATGGCAGCTATATCTAAATATAGTCCGATCTTTACCATATTTGGGTCAGATGTCGGGAGGCTTGAAATAACCCACTGTTTTACATTTCAGCGAAATCGGATAATAAATAAAGCTTTTATGAGCTTCAGACCCTTTATCGGCAGATCGGTCTATATGGCAGCTATATCCAAATATGGACCGATCTAATCCATATTTAGGTCGGATGTTTGAAGACTTATAACTGCCCACTATTACAAATTTCAGCGAAATTGAATAAAAAATAAAGCTTCTTTGGACTTCAGACCCTTTATCGGGAAATCGGTCTATATGGCGGCCATATCTAAATATAGTCCAATCTGAACCATATTTACGTCAGATGTCGGGAGGCTTGAAATAACCCACTGTTTTACATTTCAGCGATAACGGGTAATAAATAAAGCGTTTATGGGCTTCAGACCCTTTATCGACAGATCGGTCTATATGACAGCTGTTTCTAAATATGGACCGATCTGTACCATATTTAGGTCAGATGTCGGGAGGCTTAAAGTAACCCACTGTTTTACATTTCAGCGATAACGGGTAATAAATAAAGCTTTTATGGGCTTCAGACCCTTTATCGGGAAATCGGTGTATATGGTGGCTATATCTAAATATAATCCGATCTGAACCATATTTGGGTTAGTTGTCGGGAAGACTTAAACTACTCACTGTTTCAAATTTCAGCAAAATTGGATGAAAAATAAAGTTTTTATTGGCACTAGACCCTTTATCGGAAAATCGGTCTATATAGCAGCTATATCCAAATATGGTCCAATTTGACCTGTTCAAAAACTTAACCAGCGTGCATCAAAACGACGTATCTGTGCCAAATTTCAGCTCAATATCTCAATTGTTGAAGGCTCTAGAGTGATTCCAACAGACGGACGGGCAAACGGACAGACGGAGAGACACACGGACATCGTTAAATCGTCTTAAAATTTTACGACGATCCGAAATATATATTCTTTGTATCGTCGGAAATTGATATTTCGATGTGTTGCAAACGGAATGACAAAATGAATATACCCCCTATCCTACGGTGGTGGGTATAAAAAAGGTGGAAATTCAATAAGGTGACATTTTTCTAGGAGGCCACCGTAGCGCAGAGGTTAGCAAGTCCGAATATGACGCTGAACGCCTGGGTTCGAATCCTGGCGAGACCATCAGACTTGAATCGGACTGCATCAGATTTGAATCGGACTGCACTCATTGATATGTGAGAAGTTTGCCCCTGTTCCTTAGTGGAATGTTCATGGGCAATAATTTGCAATTTTTTGACATTTTTCCATTTCCAGATTTCATGACTATATAAATGGACATTTCACAAGGTGACATTTTTATGCCGATCTAAGTCCAGTCGACGAACCCAAAGACTAATTTGAACCAAATGTATGTTATACATCTTTCTCGTAAAATAGGGTATTGGGTTGCCCAAAAAGTAATTGCGGATTTTTTAAAAGAAAGTAAATGCATTTTTAATATTTTAATTTTTATTGTTTTACACTTTTTTTCTAAAGTAAGCTAAAAGTAACAGCTGATAACTGACAGAAGAAAGAATGCAATTACAGAGTCACAAGCTGTGAAAAAATTTGTCAACGCCGACTATATGAAAAATCCGCAATTACTTTTTGGACAACCAATACTTTTAACATCTCTTTCATAATTTACCCCGATCATGTGGTAATTGTCGAGAAAACATCAAATTTAGTTTCACAATGTTATAGTCTAAACCTCTGACGCCAGCGCCAACGGCATTAGAAGAGACCTCTATATAAAATGACGCTTGACTCTTTGATTGTGTTTAGACTCTTATGAGTATTGAATAATCAAGGGATGCCTCATGCTTGGGTTTTGCCATGGTAAAACCTATTCAGAGCCATTTATTTATATTTATGTACATGCATAACATCCTCAACTTCATCATAACATTAAAGATGACCTAATAATTGATATTTTTGCATTCTTCTATTGATAGATACACATGACAATAACAAGGGTCCCCGTTCGGCAATAGCTTCACATCGGACCACAGTGCGACCGCACACAACAATGAGCACCAGCATGTCATCCTCGACCAATTCGAAATCATCCGATTCATCAGATGTCTCCATCAATCACATAGACGAATATGTGGAACTGTTATATGAAGATCTCAGTGAACGTATACGAGGATCAGCCATGATACTGCAGGTGGCTAGGAATCCCGACAATTTGGAAGAACTAGAAAAGAATGGTAATATAACGAAGCTTGCCTAAACAAAAAACAATTTAAATTCCATATTTTTAAATTTTACAGAGGCTTGTTTGAGTGCTTTATCCCGTGTTTTACGCGAAGATTGGCGCAAAAGTTTAGATCTATCCACAAATATTATTTATATATTCTTTTGCTTCTCAACCTATACGAAATTCCATTCGGTTATAGTCCAATATAAGGTAAGACTTCAATTTTTTCTGCCTAAGAAGTAGACAAAAATCATTGATTTAATTTTTTTTTTATTTTTCTTACAGATCGGTTCATTATGCATGGACGTAATGGATTACGAGCTGCGACGTTACGAAAGTATGCGTAACGAATTGGATTTACGCAAAAATCCCGGCGGTTCAGCACCTCTTTCAGCCAAAGCCAGCAAAGAGAAACTGAACACCAGCACAGATGATTTCCTAGATCTCATGAATGAGGAGAAACCAAAAGAGGTAAAATGTAACACAGAAATTACTAAAATAAAAACAAGTAAAAGCGTGCTAGTAAGAGCGTGCCAGTAAGAGCGTGCTAGTAATAGCGAGCTAGTAAGAGCTTGCTAGTAAGAGCGTGCTAGTAAGAGCGTGCTAGTAAGAGCATGCCAGTAAGAGCGTGCTAGTAAGAGCGTGCTAGTAAGAGCGTGCCAGTAAGAGCGTGCTAGTAAGAGCGTGCTAGTAATAGCGAGCTAGTAAGAGCTTGCTAGTAAGAGCGTGCTAGTAAGAGCGTGCTAGTAAGAGCGTGCTAGTAAGAGCGTGCTAGTAAGAGCGTGCTAGTAAGAGCGTGCTAGCAAGAGCGTGCTAGTAAGAGCGTGCTAGTAAGAGCGTGCTAGTAAGAGCGTGCTAGTAAGAGCGTGCTAGTAAGAGCGTGCTAGAAAGAGCCTGCTAGTAGGAGCGTGCTAGTAAGAGCATGCTTGTAAAAGCGTGCTAGTAAGAGCATGCTCGCAGGCCACCGTAACGTAGGAGTTAGCATGTCCGCCTATGGCGCTGAACGCCTGGGTTCGAATCCTGGCGAGACCATCAGAAAAAATTTTCAGCGGTGGAGTTCCCATCATAATACTGGCAAAATTTATGAGGTACTATGCCATGTATAAATTTTCCCTATCAAGAGGTGTCGCACTGCGTCACGCCGTTCGGACTCGGCTATAAAAAGTAGGCCCCTTATCATTGAGCTTAAACTATTGGATTGCCCAAGAAGTAATTGCGGATTTTTTTAAAAGAAAGTAAACGCATTTTTATCAGGTTATAGACAAACTTAGAATGAACTTTAATCAAATATCCTTTTTTACACTTTTTTTCTAAAGCAAGCTAAAAGTAACAGCTGATAACTGACAGAAGAAAGAATGCATTTACAGAGTCACAAGCTGTAAAAAAATTTGTCAACGCCGACTATATGACAAATCCGCAATTACTTTTTGGGCAACCTAATAGAATCGGATTGCACTCATTGATATGTGAGAAGTTTGCTCCTGTTTCTTTTTGGAATGTTCATGGGCAAAATTTGCAATTTGCAAGAGCGTGTTAAGTTCGGCTGGGGCGAATCTTATATACCCTCCACCATGGATCGCATTTGTCGAGTTCTTTGCGCGGTATCTCTTTTTAGGCAAACAAAGAATAATGAATAAGAACTGTTATGCTATTGGAGCTATATCAAGTTATAGTCCGATTCGGACCATGAATGAATTGAATGCTGAACATTGTAGAATATTTCAGTCAATTCGGATAAGAATTGCGCCTTGTAGAGGCTCAAGAAGCAAAATCGGATGATCGGTTTATATGGGAACTGTATCAAGCTAAAGATCGATTCAGATAATATTGAACACGTATGTTGAAGGCCGTTGTACAAAATTTCAGCAAAATCGGATAATAACTGCGCCCTCTTGAGGCTCAAGAAGTCAAGATTCCAGATCGGTGTATATGGCAGCTATATCAGGTTATGTACCGATTTGATCCATACTTGGCACAGCTGTTGAAAATCATAACAAACAACTTCATGCTAAATTTCAGCCAAATCGCATGAGAATAGCGCCCTCTAGTGGTTCAGGAAGTCAAGATCCCAGATCGGTTTATGTGGCAGCTATATCAGGTTATAGACCAATTTAATCCATACTTGGCACAACTGTTGAAAATCATAACAAACAACTTCATGCTAAATTTCAGCCAAATCGGATGAGAATTGCGCCCTCCAGTGGCTCAAGAAGTCAAGACCCAAGATCGGTTTATATGGCAGCTATATCAGGTTATAGACCAATTTGCGCCATTCTTAACAAAATTATTGGAAGTCATAACAAAATACTTCATGCTAAAATTCAGCCAAAACGGACAAGAATTGCGCCCTCTAGTGGTTCAAAAAGTCATGACCCAAGATCGGTTTATATGGCGGCTATATCAGGTTATGAACCGATTTCAACCATACATAGCACAATTGTTGGATGTCATGACAAAACACGTCATGCAAAATTTCAGAAAAATAATGAGAATTGCGCCCTCTGAAAGCTGAAGAAGTCAAGACCCCAGATCGGTTTATATGGCAGCTATATCAGGTTATATACCGATTTGCGCCATACTTAGCACAGTTTTTGGGAGTCATAACAAAATACTTCGTGCTAAATTTCAGCCAAATCGGATAAGAATTGCGCCCTCTAGTGGTTCAAGAAGTCAAGATCCCAGATCGGTTTATATGGCAGCTATATCAGGTTATAGACCAATTTGATTCATACTTGACACATCTGTTGAAAATCATAACAAACAACTTCATGCTAAATTTCAGCCAAATCGGATGAGAATTGCGCCCTCTAGTGGCTCAAGAAGTCAAGACCCAAGATCGGTTTATATGGCAGCTATATCAGGTTATAGACCAATTTAATCCATACTTGGCACAGCTGTTGAAAATCATAACAAACAACTTCATGGTAAATTTCAGCCAAATCGCATGAGAATAGCGCCCTCTAGTGGTTCAGGAAGTCAAGATCCCAGATCGGTTTATATGGCAGCTATATCAGGTTATAGACCAATTTGATTCATACGTGGCACAGCTGTTGAAAAACATAACATACAACTTCATGCTAAATTTCAGCCAAATCGGATGAGAATTGCGCCCTCTAGAGGCTCAAGAAGTCAAGACCCAAGATCGGTTTATATAGCAGCTATATCAGGTTATAGACCAATTTGATCCATACTTGGCACAGCTGTTGAAAATCATAACAAACAACTTAATGTAAAATTTTAGCCAAATCGGATGAGAATTGCGCCCTCTAGTGGCGCAAGAAGTCAAGACCCAAGATCGGTTTATATGGCAGCTATATCAGGTTATAGACCAATTTGATCCATACTTGGCACAGCTGTTGAAAATCATAACAAACAACTTCATGCTAAATTTCAGCCAAATCGGATGAGAATTGCGCCCTCTAGAGGCTCAAGAAGTCAAGACCCAAGATCGGTTTATATGGCAGCTATATCAGGTTATAGACCAATTTAATCCATACTTGGCACAGCTGTTGAAAATCATAACAAACAACTTCATGCTAAATTTCAGCCAAATCGCATGAGAATAGCGCCCTCTAGTGGTTCAGGAAGTCAAGATCCCAGATCGGTTTATATGGCAGCTATATCAGGTTATGTACCGATTTGCGCCATTCTTAACAAAATTATTGGAAGTCGTAACAAAATACTTCATGCAAAATTTCAGCAAAATAGCATGAGGATTGCGCCCTCTGAAAGCTGAAGAAATCAAGAGCCCAGATCAGTTTATATGGCAGCTATATCAAGTTATGAACCGATTTGCGCCATACTTAGCACAGTTATTGGAAGTCATAATAAAACACGTCGTGCTAAATTTCAGTAAAATCGAATGAGAATTGCGCCATCTGAAAGCTGAAGAAGTCAAGACCCCAGATCGGTTTATATGGCAGCTATATCAGGTTATTACCCGATTTCAACCATACTTGGCGCAGTTGTTGAAAGTGATACCAAAACACCGCATGCAAAATTTCAGTCCAATCGGATGAGAATTGCGACCTCCAGAGGCTCAAGAAGTCAAGACCCAAGATCGGTTTATATGGCAGCTATATCAAAACCGGGTGTTAGGTGGTGTTGTGGGGGTGGGGTGGCCTCATAGTCACTTTTCCCGAATATTAATATCAGATTCGTACTGTACTCCCAAAGACCTTTCATTTGAGCCCCATATTGCTATGGTCGTAAATTTGTCCCTTTTGGGGGATGTTTTTGGTGAGAGGCGGCCCCCCAAATACATGGTCCCAGATTTGGGTATCAGATTCGTATTCTGCACTCAATAACCTTTTATTTAATCCCCATATTGCCATGGTCAGTAGATAAGTCCTGTTTGGGGGGTGTTTTTTGGGGAAGGGGTGGACCCCCAGAAACGTGGTCCCACATTTCGATGTTGGATTCGTATTCTATTCATTTGAGTCCCATATTGCCATGGTCGGTAAATATGTCTGATTTTGGGGTGTTTTGGGGGCTGGGGTGGTGCCCCTAACACTTGTTCCGACAATTGGATATCAGATACGTTTTCTTATCCTAAATACCTTTCATTTGAGTCCCATGAGGAATCCACCACTCCCAAAATTTGGCCCGGCCGATTTTACTACGCTTTTATTTGTTTATGACAAAAATTTATGGTAAAAATTTTCTCTAAAATTTGAACATATTTTTTTTTTTTATTTTATCCTTACAGATGGAACCCCCCCGACGCCGTATACCCGAACTTAAACAACGTCCCAAATCTGGAAATTGGTCCAGTTTCCACAGCTCCATGTCTTCATCTCTAATCAAAAGTCAAGTACTGAATAGCAGCTATCACGAGGCTCTCTCCACCGGAGCCCAAACACCCGACTCAGGTATATCGACCAATGGTGACATGAAGGCCACCAGCAATGAGGCTCTCGATCGCAATGATCCCAAAGCGAAAAAGGAGGAAATCGAACGTCTGAATAAACAATTGAAACTATTTGCCAAGAAACAAGAGCAACTGCTAAGGGTGGCCTTCTATTTGTTGCTGAATATGGCCGAAAATGTAAAGCTCGAAGAGAAAATGCGTCGCAAGAACATTGTGAAAATGCTGGTTAAAGCTTTGGATCGCCAAAACATTGACCTTCTGATGTTGGTCACCACATTCCTAAAGAAGCTCTCCATAGTGGGCGATAACAAGGATGATATGAGCGAATTAAATATTGTGTCAAAATTACCCCGGCTCTTCCAAAGTGGTCATACCGATCTGGTGCAAGTTACTCTAAAATTGGTCTTCAATTTGTCATTTGATGGTCCGCTGAGAAGGAAGATGATTGTGGCGGGCTATTTGCCCATGCTGGTGATGTTCATCAACGATGAGAAACACCATAGTATAGCGGTGAAGATATTGTACCACATGAGTTTGGATGATAAGGTGAGGGAAAAGGTTTTCTCAAATGAAGATTTTCTCACATTTTTTTCCTTTTTCGCTCTCCTTTAGGTTAAGGCCATGTTTACCCACACAGAATGTGTGCAAATGGCCACCGATGCCATTATACTCAATTTAAATTCCAAAGTTGATCTCGACTTGATTGCCCTCTGCATTAATCTTTCGCTTAATCGTCGCAATGCCCAGATTATGGTCGAAGGCAATCGTCTGCACAGCCTTATGGATAGAGCCTTTAAATACCAGGACTCCTTGTTGATGAAGCTGTTGCGTAATCTCTCCCAGCATGAGTCCCTGCAGACGCTCTTCATAGACTATGTGGGAGATTTGGCCCAAGTTCTTACCATCTGTGAAGATGAAGCCTTTTTGGTGGAATGTCTGGGCATTTTGGGAAATCTCGCTCTGGCCGATTTGGATTACTCACAAATTCTGCAAAATTTCAAATTAATACCCTGGGTGCGAGACATTCTGGTGCCGGGTGCCAAACTCGATGATCTGGTCTTGGATACTATTGTCTACCTGGGCACCTGTGCCCATGATGAACTATGTGCCCTGCTCTTCTGTCGAGCCAATGTGGTCTTATCGCTTATCGAATTGCTGAAGGCCAAACAAGAGGATGATGAAATTGTATTGCAAATAATTTTTGTGTTCCAGCAGATATTGCGCCATGAGAGTACCCGAGAGTATATGATCAAGGAGACGGAGTCACCAGCCTATCTCATTGACTTGATGCACGATAAGAATTCTGAGATTAGGAAGATATGCGACTACTGCTTGGACATCATTGCCATTAGTGATACTGAATGGGCGAAACGCATTAAGGTAGGTAGCATTTACTCCATGATTTGTGTGGAGGACTTTAATTATTGGCACAGCACTATATCACAGATCACCGCTAAATTTGTGAAATGTCCGGAAGCGAAAAAGACGATTGGCGATGATTAGCTCAACTTCATGAGAATGAGGAGCATTCAAGGAAAATTTTCTTAATAAATTGGTTTTTATTTGATAACAAATTAATTAATTTTATTTTATTTTTATACCCACCATTTTGTCATACCGTTTGCAACACATCGAAATATCCATTTCCGACCCTATAAAGTATATATACAGCGTAAAAATCTAAGACGATCTAGCCATGTCCGTCCGTCTGTCCGTCTGTCTGTTGAAATCACACTACAGTCTTCAAAAAATAAAGATATTGAGCTGAAACTTTGCGCAGATTCTTTTTTTGTCCATAAGCAGGTTAAGTTCGAAGATGGGCTATATCGGACTATATCTTGATATAGCCCCCATATAGACCGATCCTCCGATTTAGGGTCTTAGACCCATAAAAGCCACATTTATTATCCGATTTTGCTGAAATTTGGGACAGTGAGCTGTGTTAGGCCCTTCGACATCCTTCGTCAATTTGGCCCAGATTGGTTCAGATTTGGATATAGCTGGCATATAGACCGATCCTCCGATTAAGGGTCTTAGGCCCATAAAAGCCATATTTGTAAGTCGATTTTGTTGAAATTTGGGACATTGAGTTCTGTTAGGCCCTTCGACATTCTTCTTCAATTTGGACCAAATCGGTCTAGATTTGCATATAGCTGTCATATAGACCGATTTCTTGATTTAACGTTTTGGGCCCATAAAAGGCGCATTTATTGTCCAATATCTCCGAAATTTGAGACAGTGAGTTAAGTTAAGCTCCTCGATATACTTCTGCAATATGGGACAGATCGGTCCAGATTTGCATATAGCTGTCATATAGATCCATCCGCCGATTTAGGGTCTTAGGCCCATAAAAGCCACATTTATTATCAGATTTTGCTGAAATTTGGGACAGTGAGTTGCTTTAGGTCCTTTGACATCCTTCGTCAATTTGGCTCAGATCGCTCGAGATTTGGATATAGCTGCTATATAGACCGATCCTCCGAGTTAGAGTCTTAGGCCTATAAAAGCCATATTTGTAAGCCGATTTTGCTAAAATTTGGGACATTGAGTTCTGTTAGGCCCTTCGACATTCTTCTTCAATTTGGACCAAATCGGTCTAGATTTGCATATAGCTGTCATATAGACCGATTTCTTGATTTAACGTTTTGGGCCCATAAAAGGCGCATTTATTGTCCGATTTTGCTGAAATTTGGGACAGTGTTTAGACCTGTTAGACTGTTAGACCCTTCGACATTCTTCTTCAATTTGGCCCAGATCGATCAAGATTTGGATATAGCTGCCGTATAGACCAATCTCTCGATTTCACGTTTTGGGACCATAAAATGCGCATTTATTGTCCGATGTCACCGAAATTTGGGACAGTGAGTTAAGTTAAGCGCCTCGACATCCTTCTTCAATTTAGCTTAGATCGGTCCAGATTTACATATAGCTGCCATATAGACCGATCTCTCGATTTAAGGTTTTGGGCCCATAAAAGTCATATTTATAAGCCGATTTTGCTAAAATTTGGGACATTGAGTTCTGTTAGGCCCTTCGACATCCTTCTTCAATTTGGCTTAGATCGGTCCAGATTTACATATAGCTGCCATATAGACCGATCTCTCGATTTAAGGTTTTGGGGTCATAAAATGCGCAATTATTGTCCGATGTCGCCGAAATTTGGGACAGTTAGTTGCCTTAGGCCCTTCTACATCCTTCGTCAATTTGGCCCATATCGGTCCAGATTTGGGTACAGCTGCCATATAGACCGATATCTCGATTTCAAGTCTTGGCGCCAAAAAAGGCGTATTTTTAATCCAATTTCACTGAAATTTGACACAATTACTTATGCTAGGCTTTTCGACATCCGTGTCGTATATGGTTCAGATCGGTTTATTTTTAGATATAGCTACTGTACTTATTAGCATTTGGTTCAAATCGGAACATATTTCGATATAACTGCTATGGGACATAAGGTATGAAAGGTGGTTTACATATATACCCGAGGTGGTGGGTATCCAAAGTTCGGCCCGGCCGAACTCAACGCCTTTTTACTTGTTTCATTTAATTTAATTTTATTTTTTTTATTTTATTTTATTTTATTTTTATTTTTTTATTTTATTTTATTTTATTTTTATTTTTATTTTATTTTATTTTATTTTATTTTATTTTATTTTTTTATTTTATTTTATTTTATTTTATTTTATTTTATTTTTATTTTATTTTATTTTATTTTATTTTATTTTATTTTATTTTATTTTATTTTATTTTATTTTTATTTTATTTTATTTTATTTTATTTTATTTTATTTTATTTTATTTTATTTTATTTTATTTTATTTTATTTTATTTTATTTCATTTTATTTTATTTTATTTTATTTTATTTTATTTTATTTTATTTTATTTTATTTTATTTTATTTTATTTTATTTTATTTTATTTTATTTTATTTTATTTTATTTTATTTTATTTTATTTTATTTTATTTTATTTTATTTTATTTTATTTTATTTTATTTTATTTTATTTTATTTTTATTTTATTTTTATTTTTATTTTATTTTATTTTATTTTTATTTTATTTTGTATTATTTTTTTATTTTGTAGAATAATAAGTCAATTATTTAATATTTTATGTTATTTTTTATATAAATCCGATTCTTTTTTGAAAAACCCAAAAAAATGTTTGCAATATATATGTACCCTCCAAAACTGTTACCTTGGACCACTGATTGCACTGTGTTTTCACAAGTATATGCAAAGTGTTAAACCAAAGCGGGGAAACTCTTGAATCGAAGAGCGGTTCCTATTTTCGAACATGTTTTAGTTTAAAGAAAAAAATGTTTTTGTGACATCCAGTACTTTCTTTCTTGCGAGAACCCAACGGATCTAATTCGAAATTCGGGATTTTTAAATGGATGACAATGAGGTCTTCATATATGATGTGTGGTGGGCTGCTTGGACTTAACCAGAGTTCAGCCCAGGATCTTCACAAAGGGTTCCCGAACACAATGATACTTCAGGAAATGATGAGGCAGAAAGGGTTCGTCCTCGACGTACGAATAGGTCGAAAGACTTGCATACATGCATATATCGAGCTAATAAACCTAGTAGAAGGAATGTCAAAGCGGAGGAGATAGTGTGATGAAACTACATGAACGGATGTCGTATTTCCGGAGCGCTCTGGCCTACGATTAACCGCAAAAGTACTGACGAACTGCTTGCTTTCGATAAAAGATCAATAAGAACTATGACAGAAGCCATCCCATGGTACTAAGCTATATGATAAAGATGACAAAGAGACGGTCAGACACTTACTTTTTATACCCCCCATCATAGGATGGGGGTATACTAACATCGTCATTCCGTTTGTAACACATCGAAATATTGTGTTACAAACTTTCTATTAGTGTAGGTCGGTTGGAAATGTAAATAGCCTACATCGGTCCATATTTACATATAGCTCCCATATAAACCGATCTCCCGATTATAATTCTTGTGCCTCTAGAGTGCACAATTCCTATACGACTTGGCTGAAATTTTATACTATGACGTTTTCTATGATTTTCAACAGATGTGTCAAGTTCAAATCGGTCCAAAACCTGATATATCTCCCATATAAACCTATCTCCCGATTATACTTCTTTAACCTTTAGAGAGCGTAATTCTTATCCGATTTTGCTGAAATTTTTGCACAGTGACTTTTTCTATGACATCTAACATACGTGCCAAGTATGGCCTGAATCGGTTTAAAATCGTATATAGCTCCCAGATAAACCGATCACCCTGTCACACTTCTTCAGCATCTAGAAGGCGCAATTGTTGTCTTATTTGCATGACATTTTGCGCAACAACTTCTCCTTTGACCTTTAACTTACGTGTCTAATATGGTCTGAATCGGTTCATATCCTTATATAGCTCTTATCGGCACATCGGTTTATGATTTGCCCATATTATTGAGTCCCTATAGGATGCCATTCTTATCCGATTTGGTTGAAATTTGACACAATGGAATTTACTATGGTCTCCAACGTCCAAGCCAAGTATCGTCCGAATCGGTTCATAACCTGATATAGCTCCAATAGCAAAGCAATTCTTATTCAATTTCCTTTGTTTGCCTATAAAGAGATAGTGGACTAAGAACTTGACAAATGCGATCCATGGTGGTGGGTATATAAGATTCGGCCCGGCCGAACTTAGGACGGTTTTACTTGCTTCGTGGTAGGATCTGCAGAGGCACAAACTCTTCATCTTCATGGGGAATCTTGCAAATATATGGTTGCCCAAAAAGTAATTGCGGATTTTTTAAAAGAAAGTAAATGCATTTTGGTCCACCTGAGAACTGAGGAGACAGCCCGTAGCAGTTCGAAGAGTGGCATTCTGACAGATTTCAATATTATTCCACTGCGTGTCACAGAGCTGACAAAACCACACTGGCGATGCATAACTTACCACAAACCGACCATTTGCTTTGTACGTGGTCAACATGAAACCTTGTTGTCACCACCCCAAGTGCTGCCGACAAGTGACAAATTGCTGTGGAATGTGAGGAGAATTTGTATTTTGGGACACTTGATGGTCGGAATTGTCACTCTATCGACCATCACTTCCAGCTCCCTACTCACCTCATGAGTGTATGTATGTAGTGAACAATGTGGCTGATGATTTGGTGGCAGATATCTTCAGATCTCTTGAAGCGAAATAAGAGGCAAGCTCGTTGAGGTAGACGTTTAACCTATCGCAGATGTCATCAATGGGTAGGGGGCCAGATGCCATGATCGTAAAATCTCCCGCATATGATACGATCTCTATGCCGTCTGGAGGGGATGGAATGAAGGATAGGTAGAGGTTAAACAAAGCCGGAGATATCACACCGCCTAGGGGAACTGCCTGTTTCACCCTACGGTGTTTCGATTTCCTATCCATAAATTCCACAAACGACTGGCCTGGCTGGAGGAACGTGTTGGCAATGTCCTCACATAGTTGGCATAGCTGACAGTGTCGAATGCCCAGTGCTACGAGGACCGCCCTATCACATGGCATGGGCTGATTGAAGCCACGCACAAATGTGTGCGGTGATGGCATGCAATGCTGTTGGTGAGCTATGCAGTCTTTTAAATCCATGCTGATTCTCGGCGAATGGAAATTCTCGAGGAGTAGGCCCGGGAGGAGTAGTCCAACGAGGCCCGGGAGGAGTAGTCCAACGAGGCTCGGGAGGAGTAGTCCCTCAAGTGTCTTGGCTACTGGTGAGAGAAGGGTTATCGGTATGTACGACTACCCCGATACTCGGATACTTTCTAGGGTTCCGTAGCGGGATCACTCTGCCCATCTTCCAGACATCGGGTACTATAAGAGTGTTCAAAGACAGGCTGAGGATATTTGTAAGGTACTCAACTCCAGGTAGATCCTGATTCTTATGGGACTCAAACGAATGATATTTGGAAGTAAAATAAGAAACTTTTATTAAAATTTGGGGTAATGTACCAAAGGGTCCGCCCCCCAAAAACCACCCTCAAACGGATATGTAGGCCAATCGGGACAATATGAGACTGAATCGTAAAGTTTTTAAAAGTAGAATAGGAGACTTCTATAAAAATATACGGAACGGGGCAATATGAAAGATATTTGAGAGTTGAATACGAATATAAATTTGTTTTAAAATTTGGATATGTCAAATATCTTGATGCTTACCGGGCCAGCTAGTTGTTGTTGTTGTTTTTTAGCCACATGTCTTAATGTGGAGGTATCGATCCTCGTCTAGCTCCTATAGGTGAGCAAGCTCGTTCTGGTCCAAATGATCGATCGGCCCGGGAACTTGATGGCCATTGGTTATTAAAAGGCGCCTTATAGGCACTCAGTATTTATGCAAGAGCGGGTGCCGCCCGACGCCTCACTTAGACTCTTCGTTTTAGGGCGGATGTTGGGGAAAATTGAACACCGGAAGAGGGGCGGATCCTTCCCATTAACGCAAAAACACCCCCAATAATAACAGTAGACCGATCGGGACATTATGTGACTCAAATGAAAGCTATTAGAGATAAGAATACTTGATATTTAAAAATAGATCCAGATAACTAGGGCACCGCCCGACCCCAAAACTCCTCAAAAAGGCATCTTGGATGGTAATGACAATATAGGACTCAAATGGAAGGTATTTGTGAGTAGATTACGAATATGGTTTGGAAGAAGCAATCGGCTATATATTTTTGTTGATATCGTCAGGGGGCGGACCCTCTCCCTTACCCCAAAAGCCCGACGCAAAAATAAAAATGGACCGATCGGGACAATATGGGACTCAAGTGAAAGGTATTAGAGAGTAGAGTATTAATTTGATAAAAAAAAAATTGGGTCAGGTACCTAGGGAGCTGCCCCATCCCAAAACCCCCTCAAATAGGCATATTGGACGATAATGACAATATAGAACTCAAATGAAAGGTATTAATGAATAGATTGCGAATATAGTCCGGAAGGAGCAATAGGCTATATAATTTGTTGATATCGTAAGGGGGCGGACCTTCCCCCTTACCCCAAAAGCCCCTCGCAAAAATAAAAATGGACCCAACGGGGACAAAATCGAACTCAAATGAAAGGTGTTAGGGAATAGAGTATTAATTTGATAAAAAAAAAAAAACATTGGGTCCAGGTACCTAGGGAGCTGCCCCATCCCAAAACCCCCTCAAATAGGCATATTGTACGATAATGACAATATCGGACCCAAATGAAAGGTCTTAGTGAGTAGATTACGAATATGGTCTGGAAGGAGCAATAGGCTATATAATTTGACCCTCCCCCTTACCCCAAAAGCCCCACGCAAAAATAAAAGTGAACCGATCGGGTCAAGAGGGAACTCAAATGGAAGGTATTCGAAAGTAGAGTATTAATTTGATAAAAAAAAATCTTAGGTCCAAGTACCTAGGGAGCCGCCCCAACCCAAAACCCCCTCAAATAGACGTATTTGATTGTAATGACGATATAGGACTCAAATGAAAGGTATTAGTGAGTAGATTACGAATATGGTCTGGAAGGAGCAATAGGCTATATAATTTGTTGACATTGTAAGGGGGCGGACCCTCCCCCTTACCCCAAAATCACTACGCAGAAATAAAAATGGACCGATCGGGACATTACGGGACTCAAATGAATGGTATTAGGGAGTAAATAAGGAATGTGGTCTGGAAGGAGAAATAGGCCATAGGTTTCGTTGATGTCGAATGCGGCGGACTCTCCACCTTACCCCAAAAGCACCATCCAAAAATAAAAGTGGACCGATCGGGACAGTAATAAACTCAAATAAAAGGCATTTGTGAGTAGATTTTTAATTAGATAATAAACATTGGGTCCAGGCAACTAGGGGGCCGCCCCGTACCAAAACTCCCTCAAATAGGCATGACAAAATAGGACTCAAATGAAAGGCATAAGGGAGTAGATTACGAATATGATCTGGAAGGAGCAATAGGCTATTTAATTTGTTGATATCGGAAGAGGGAAATCATGACAATACGAGACTACAAAACCCCTCCCCAAATGGGAATATTTGCCAATCATAGCTATATGGTGTACAAATAGAAGGTATAGTGTTTGGAAGTAGATAAACAAATTATTCTGGGCAGATACATATGGTATTAACATATTTCTCGCGTGATGTTAATGAAGGCGCAGCGGGTTCAACTAGCAATTTAAAAAAAATCTATTCAAAAAATTTTTAGCGAAATTTTATAAGTTGCAGTATTGTTCCTCTTCGAGGCTACTTCGAGATTTGGATAACCATCTTGATTTTGATAACCATCCTCAAGGAGAAATCCAGCAAAGGACTAGTTGGATTGCATGGAATACTTTTTATTTATTATCCTATACTATTTTATCCCCTTCCTCTCTCATTTCCCCACTATATTATTTCACTCTAAGCTACTCTAACTGTATGTCTATCAAATTGTCCCTAAGCTCAGTTGTAGAATTACTTTTTTCCACCCATGACCCTTGTCAAACATTTTGTCTCTTGTCCTTATGTCTTTGTCTATGTGTTTGTTGCTCTCTTCATCTGTTCATTACCTTCAAATCTCAATTTAAATGCAAAATCAAAAATCAAAAAAAAACAGCCGAAAAAATCCCTTCTGTGATGTTTTTAAAATAGAAATTTTCTTTTTTTTGTTTTTTGTTTTCTAAATTTTCTAGCTGGAAAAATTCCGCAACCACAACTCACAATGGTTGTGTATGGTGGAGTCACAACAGCAACATTTTGATCAAATTTCCCCTGTTTAAACAAAGACTTCTTTTTCTGTTTTTTTCTTTTCCGTTGGTTCAAAACTCAAATAACCCTCCTCCATATCCATCCATATTTGTGGCAGCTTGAGAAATTTCGCAATCACAATTCGCAATGGTTGTGCATGGTGGAGTCTCAACAGCATGAAGACAATAACGAAGACTATCAGGATGAGGAGGATGAGGAGCATGATTTGGATAATTACTTGCGTGGTGAATATTTGGACAATTGCGATCTCTACAACAATACGAACAAGGAGAACGAGGACAATGAGGATAGTAACAGCAATAGTAATAATCCAGCAAGTCCCGCTAACTCCAGTTACAGTCGTCCAGTTAGTAGGTAAGTAACGTAATCTAAGCGTAACTCAACATAACCTTAAATAATTCATTGACTCTCAGTTTCAGGCGCAGCCAAGATCTTGATGATATCTACAACATGTCCTTTAGCACCAAATCTCAAGGATCCAGCCAGGGGGACTCAACCAGTAATTACATGTTTAAGTCCAATAAATCCTTGGACTCCGAGGGCTTACACGAAGAGCTTTTACTGGCCTAAAGCTTAAAAAGGGTAACGCATTCATCAATTTTTGTTTCCTAGCTTTTTAGAGTCTAAACAGAAAAAAAAACACAAAAGAGGAATATTTTTGATGTGAACAAAAGAACGCTTAGTAATTCTAAAATTGTGCTTTTAAGAGAACCAAGAAACAAAACAAAAACTCATCCTCCCCCCCACCCAATAATAAATGAACGATGAAGAAAAGACGATAAAAAGGCATTTATGAAAGAGTTGAAAACAAGATAAACAAATTCTCTCGTTTGTGTGCGTTTGTGTATGCGTGAATATAAGGAAAATCATATTTGCATTTTAAGTAAATACATTTAAAATTGTTTTATATAAAAAAAAGAAAAAAAATCATAAAAGCTTTTGCAGCCGCAAGCAATAGAAATCCAAAAATTAATATGTTTTTAGTAGCTGAAAATTATTAGAAATTATATGAAAAAAATCAAATATTTACATAAAAGACCTATGACATTTGAAAGACAGCTAATTTTGTTAAAAAAAAAAAGTTCAAAAGTTGTCAATAGATGGCGCTTGAGATTTATTGTATTGCATTCACCAACTTTCATAACATTGTCCAGCAAGCTCCCTCGCTGAGAGCGTTTATGCTTGCATGCTTAAGTTGTCGTCTATACTTTCATAGGTCTTTTGCTTTGACATAGCTTGGCGCACAGAAACCGAAAACTTAATCAATATTTTGTTAAGCATTTTTTTGTTTATTAAATTTTTCCTTTTTTCATAGAAATCAAAGAATATTTTCTATATGCATATGTACTATATTTATCGATATACTATGTTTGTATGCTAAGAAGAGGGACCTTCCATTTTTCAGTTTAAGTTCAAAGGCTTTGACATTTTCACAACACAATTTTTTTACTTAACATAACGTAAAACAAACAATTTTATTTCCATAGTTTTCCATTTTTTTTTTTAAATTCTACGTATTTTTTAATATTCCTTAATTTTTCCATTTATATGTACATTTTATTTTTTTGATGTTATACGCGTATATTCGAATCGGTTGTTTTATTCGATAGCATCGATAACTTTTATCGGGCTTTTAAAGAAAAGAAAATGTGATAAACCCAGAGCTGATACAAAAAAAACACCTAATTTTGTTGAACCAATTAATATTATCGATAACTTTTGACAATCGATAACTATCGAAATATGGTTATATGGCAGTCTCTTTTGAAGAAATAAAATTTTTTGCATTGTAATAAAATATATTTCAAACAAAACTTTTATAGCTTTAATATAATCAATAATTGTTATCGATATTTGGTAGTAAAACAATCAAGGAAAATCAGGATTTTATTAATAATACTGAATGTTTAAATGTAATTCAATCTTGTGCACCCTTGAAACTTTGAAGTTTAAAAGCGCAGTTAAAACCACATTTTGTTAAAGGAAATGTTTTTTTAAACCGAATAATGTGATCGATAACTTTCGATAAGTTATATTTAAATTTTGTTAAAGAAACTGTTTTTTTAAACCGACTAATGTGATCGATAACTTTCGATAAGTTCTATTTATCATAAAATGATTGAAGTGTCTCATTTTTTAAATATAAAGTTTTCTGCATTACATAAATTTTTCGGGACAATTGACTTTTTTAGTAACGATTACAATACTATCGATAACTTTCTAAAATTATAACTATCGATAACTTATCGATAACTTTCGAAAAATTATAGCTATTGAAAATTGGTTGAAGTAGCCTCTCCTTTGTACTTCCATTGTCGACAACTTCCATTAAGATATGGTTATTGAAATATGGTGTTAGGACTCTGATCTTTAAAAATTTTCTGCATTTTAAAAAATTTTTTTTAGCCAAAAGCATTTTTTGAAATCTATTAACATTATAAAAAACTTTCGTTAAATTATAACTATCGCAGTAAAAGTCCTTTTTTGAAAATCGAAATTTCTGCATTTTATAAAAGTGTTTCGTATAAGTTGGTTTTTTTCTACTCTAGATTATCTTTAACAGTATCGATAACTATAATCAGACTTTGAAAGTTAAGATAATTTTCGTAAAGAAAATGTATTTTCAGACTTTAAAAGTTAAGAGAATTTTCGTAAAGAAAATGTATTTTCCAGAAACCGATTAATATTATCGATAGCTTTCGGTATAACTTTAATATTATTGATTAAAATAGTCGGGCTTTAAAAGTTAAGAAAAGTAGTAAACCCCGGATTTCAATAAAGGAAATAATTTTTTCAAACCAAATAATGGTATCGATAACTTTCGATAAGTTTAAGGTATCTTATGATGGTTGCAGAAGTTCACTTTTAAGAGATCGATTTTTCAATTTGTAAAAATATTTCAAAAACGTCTATTTTGTTCGAATATTATGTAGCTTATCTTTGACAGTATCAATAACTCTTAAAAAAGGGGCTTGAAAGTAAAGTAAATTTGTAAAAATCACATTTCATCAAAGAAAATTATGTATTTCGAAAGCTATTAATATTTTCGATAACTTTCGATAATTTAAAACTATCAAAAGATAATTGCAGATAATTTTCTTTTGTATTTTATAAATATCTATTTGTGACGTGTAGGTTTATTCGAATTTTATAGTCTTCATATTAGCAATAACTGTTATCGGGCTTTGCAAGTTAAGAAAGGTAGCAAAAACCACATTTCATTAAAGAAAAAATGTTTTCCTAATGGTGTTTTCGATAACTTTCACATTTTTTTCACATAACTTTTTACACATTTTTGTATAAACGATAATCGATAGACACCAATCATCGAAAAAATCAAATGATTTTGATTTTTCAGCCATGACTGATGGTATTGCGTGACTCATACGCCCCTTTTTCAACAATTCTATTACAATGACCACGCATCATGATGTGCCATATTAACTGTCATTAAAATGTTGTTTGTTGAAACCGATAACTTTTCATAAAGTTGGTTGTAGTAGTCTCACTTTTCAAAAGAACAAATTTTCCAAAAATATTTCGAATATATGTTTTCGATAGTTTGATATTATCGATAAGTATAATTGGGTTTTAAAAATTAAGAAAAGTAGTAAAACCCGGATTTTATTCGATAACTTTTTTCCTGGGTATACCATACAAAACATACATCCCATTTTTGCAGGATTTATTTTTAAATTCCAAAGTAGTCCGTTATCATTTACAGGTAGTGGCAGTTGCCCAACAACATAATATTGAGTGCACTATCTGTCAAAATCAGTAATTAGTGCAACTCAGATTTTGTGTATATTACTAGGTCGCGCCATTTTTCGTTGTTTGTTGTGTTATGGTTCTTAACTATAATACACACACACACAACCAAAACTCGTTGACAGATAGTGTACTCAGCTGTTTACGATACACTACCTAGTAATTATGTCATGCCCGTATTCATGGCTGAATAATCAATAAAAGTACCAAAATATGCAACTGTTTTCAAGAACTTTGTGTGTGATATGCACATTCATGTATACCCATGTACGCTTGTGTGTGTCACTTAAATCCCCCAACAAAGCAATGTAAACGGGCAGGATTTGTTTTTGGATTGGAGTTAAATCCAGATCATAAAAATTTCAATGTAAACGTGCTATTAACGATGTAATCGTTAATGATAAGCCTTATTAGAGTTGGCAAAACATCGATGGCACTATCGACATTTACTGTTTTGACTGAATATCGATTGATATTTTTCCGATGGCTACTATCGTAAAAATTAAATTAAAAATAAGCAATCCGACACTGATACATTGCACCTATAGATGCGCAATTTTCATCCATTTAGACTAACATTTTGTACAATGATCTCACTCACTGACTTTATTAACCTTGGTTTTATTTGGTCTGTGCATTGATATTGCTTCTCTCGATCTCTCCTGATGTTTGTTTCTCATTTTCGTTTGAAATATAGGTGATGGGAAATTATTTAACCTTGGTTTTATTTGGTCTGTGCATTGATATTGCCTCTCTCGATCTCTCCTGATGTTTGCTTCTCATTTTCGTTTGAAATATAGGAAATTTACTATAATATCGATACTATCGATAGTTATTTTTAAAATTATCGAAAATATCGAATGTTGCGAATATCGATAGTTTGCCATCTCTGTAACATATTCTGTGTTTTATTTTAGTGCTTAATAGTGCAAATCACGATTAATCGTTTTTTATTATCTGTTATCGCATGATATCGTAAACTTAGCAAAAAAACTTTGCATTGATATTCTATTTCTTACACTAAATATAAACAAAATAAAACACAGTAATAGTCTACAAAACAAACCAGGACGTCTTTGTAATAAAAAAAATCGATTACAATCGATAACTCAAAAGGCAAATTGTTGTTTTTCTCTAAAAAAAAACAATATATAAAATAAAACACTGTAATAGCCTACAAAACAGTCCAGCACATCTTTGCAAAAAAAAAATCGATTACAATCGATAACTCAAAAGGCAAATTGTGGTTTTTCTCTAAAAAAAAATCAATATATGAAATTTTTTTATTTAAAAAACTAAGAATTCGTTTGATACAGCTTTTTGTTTAACAATCGATAACTCAACCGACCTTTTGCTGTTTTTTTTTAATAAAACTATAATTGAAAATGTTTCTAACAATTTTTTTTTTGTTGTAAAATAAATTTTTTTTTGTTTTTTTTCAATGATTTCTATGTAATAACCTTAAGCTTGCTTAAAATGGAAGGTCAATATATTAATTTTATAAAAAAAAACCAAAACGAAGCTAGTCCGTGTTTTAACTCATAAAACAAACAAACAACAAAAAACGATTAAATCAAAAACAAGCAAAAGAAAAACAAAAAAATTATATACACACATAAATTATCCTTAAGCAAATCCTTACTCGAATAGCAAAGGCAACCAATGTTTTTTTTTCAATTTAAGTTTTTTTTTTAGAAATTGTTTATTACTATTATAATTACGTTATGCTTAATTTTATGATATTTTGTTTATCAAATTATATGTGATATTATAACTTTCCTTTATGACAAAAAAAAACAAAAACAAACAAAAATCAAATAAAAAACACAGAAGCAAAGAATATATAGAAAAACGAACAAACCTTAGAAAATGAAACGACAAAGACGACCATTTATTTATTTTTTAATAAAAAAAAAACCAACCAGTGTCATAATTTATGCTTAAATATATAATTTCTTTTTTAATTTTTGTTAAAATAACTTACCGTTTCCTCTCTAAGTTTTAAGTTATATAAGCGAATTATGTTCATTATTTTATTTTAAGCAACTAATACCAAAATGTGTTTCTTTTTTTTACCATTTTATGTTTAAGTTTGAATTAATAGTTTAAGTTTTTTTTTTATTTTATTATTATTATTTTTTTTTTTTTTAATTTCGAATAAAACGAAACGAATTGAAATGTGTAACGTACAAAAAACCACAAGAACCTTCAACCCATAAAATAAAAAAAAAAATCATATAATAAAAAATATATATACATACTGGCTTTTTTTAAAAAAACATATTTACATTAAAGGAGTAAGAATAGGAATTTTCCCCTACTCTCTAGTAGCCATCATACATAACACTGGGTGTGTAAATTAAAAGAAAGGAGTTTACATATGGCACAGTGAAACACAAAAATAATTACTGGAATAAGAAAGTGGGCTATGAAAGAGGAGGTCAAAATAGAAGACACATATAACGCAGTTTTGAAAGCTTACCCTACACCACACCACTTATACCCTACACCACCACAGTGGTACAGGGTATTATAACTTAGTGCATTTGTTTGTAAGAACCTGAAGGAAGAGCGATAGACCCATTGATAGGTATACCGATCGACTCAGAAGCAGTTTCTGTTTCGATTTAGCTATGTCGGTCTGTCTGTCTGTCCATCTTCGTTTGTCTACAAACTAGAGGTCGCTGCCAACGTCTTCAAATTTGGCATACATACATCTTTTTTTGACGTAGCGACGAAGCCTATTGAAATTGGAAACAAGTAAAAAGGCGTTAAATTCGGCCGGGCCGAACTTTGGATACCCACCACCTCGGGTATATGTGTAAACCACCTTTCGTCAAAATCCGGTGAAAATGCTTATCTCATGCCCCATACCAAGTGGCCACATCTTCTTATATATAAAAATCAGTTTGTGTGTGTTTGTTTGTATGTTTGTGTGTTCCTTATAGACCCAGAAACGGCTGAACCGATTTTCTTGAAATTTTCACAGATGGTGCATAATAACCCCGTGGTGAAAATAGGGTACTAAATTTTTTGATATCTGAAGGGGACGCGGACCCTCCCCCTTACCCTAATTTTCAGAAACGCCAGATCTCGAAGATGGGAGGTGCGATTTAAACGAAGGAGGTGCGATTCAAGCTCTCATATAGTACCCTAAAAATAAAAATTTGGTATTCAAATTTCGGATGGGGTACCTAGGAGGGCTGCCCCACCCTAAAACCTACCAAACATATATTAAGACCAATCACGACAATATAGGACTCAAATGAAAGGTATTTAGGATAAGAAAACGTATCTGATATCCAATTGTCAGACCAAGTGCTAGGGGGGATCACCTCAAGCCCAAAACACCCCTAAATCGGACATATTTACCGACCATGGCAATATGGGACTCAAATGAAAGGTATTTGCGAGTAGAATACGAATCTGATATCCAAATGTGGGACCACGTTTCTGGGGTCCACCCCTTTCCCAAACTGGACTTAGTTACTGACCATGGGAATATGGGGCTTAAATGAAAGGTATTTGAATGTAGAATACGAATCTGATATCCAAATATGGAACCAAGTGTTTGGGGGGCCGCCTCTCACCAAAAACATCCCGCTAGGGGACAAATTTACGACCATAGCAATATGGGGCTCAAATGAAAGTTCTTTGGGAGTCTTTTATGAAGTTCAGTTTAGGGGGTGACGCCCTAAAGCACCCCCTAAACTAAACTTCATAAAAAGAACACCCTAGCACCCCCTAAACTGAACTTCATATCCCCCCAAACACTTGGCTACAAAATCGCCTTGCTTGTGATATGGTCAGGTTAGCATAGGTTGGAAAAGGGGTGCGGATACGGGACAAAATATGGCAAGGTTTTAATCTTTGCGTATGCGTTTTTCCAGGCAAATTGCGCAGAGAATAGCAAAACCCATACCATACCCTTCACCATCATGTCGCCTCCAGTCTTTAATAGTTCAACCGATAATCCATGGGCTCTTGCTGGTTTGTTATTTTTCAACCGGTTTATATGGCAAAACAATTAAAGGGGTCTCATTTATACAACAACCACAAATCATATGGTGCAGTCCGCCATCTAGCCATCAAGCTGATCAACGTTTTGCCAACACACACATAGAAATTTGTGTGCGTGTGTGTACACGTGTGCGAACATCTTGATACCGTAAAAGCTGACCAGCTGCTAACAGCTGTTGGCGTGAGACCACCTTTTTAAATCCACCTTGGCCGGTTTACTGCTAAGCTGATCTACTTTTAACCAATTGGTATTCATTTTATACTGCCATCAGGGATTGCTTCTGTGGTTCTTGTCGCTCTCTGTCAAATCAGTGATTGTTGCAACTCTCACTTTGAGTATGTTATTGGTCGTGCCATTATTCATTGTTTATGCGTGTTACAGTTCTTAACTATAATGCACACACACACACACACAACCAAAACTCGTTGACTCATAGTGCATTTCACAAGAAAAAATTGTACTCAGCTGTTTGCTGTGCACTACCTGGGTTAATATGTCTTGTTTTCAAGAGGATCTGCCTATTCCATCGGTTTGATGCTTAATTATTTGGCAGAATTACCGGACCTCATTCTGAACATCCTATTTCGCCATAAGGTAGGGGGTTCTTTCATTTAACAATTTCGTTTGCAACTCATAGAAATATCCATTTCCTACCCTACAATATCATAAATTTCTAAGACGATCTATCAATGTGCATGTGTCTGTTCGTCTGTCTGGCCGTCGGTTTGTTGTAATCACGCTACAGTCTTCAAAAATTGAGGTATTGAGCTGAAATTTTGTACAGTTCCATATATTTTTAAGACGCAGTTCTATAGCTGTCATATAGACCAATATGCAGATTTAACAGATCTGCAGATTTTGCAGATTTAACCCCATAAAAGCCGCATTTAGTGCTCGATTTTGCTGAAATTTGAAATAGTGAGGTTTTTTAATCCTCGCGTCATCCAATCTGAATATAGTCTAGACCGGACCATATTTAGATATAGTTGCCATTTAGACTGATCTTAAGTCACTAAGACTTGAGGTCATAAAAGCCGCGTTTATTGCCCGATTTCGAAGAATTTTGAAACAGTGAGTTGCTTCAAGCCACCGATCATACGACTAGAATATGATCCAGATCGGACTATATTTAGGTAAAGCTGCTAAATACGCCGATCTCCGATTACGGGGTTTAAGCCCATGACTGCTGCATTTATAAACTGATTTTGCTGAAATTGGGAACGTTGACATTGTATTAAGGCTCCCGATATCCAAACTGAAAATAATCCAGATCGGACCATATTTAGCTATAGCTATCTCATAGATTATCGATTATCCTATAAAAGTCTTATTTATTACCCGATTTCGCAGTGTTGGACTAGGCTTCCCGTTGTTTGAAGCGGAAATGGGCCAGATCTGACTTCATTTAGATATAGCGGCCATTTAGACCCATCTGCTTATTTAGGGTCTTAAACTCATAAATACCGCATTTATTACCTGATTTCGCTGAAATTTGAGATAATGAGTTGTTTTAAGTCTCCCGTTATTTGAACAGAATATGGTCCATTTGGACCATATTTAGATATTGCTGTCACATAGACCGATATTGCAATTTAGGGTCTTAAGCCCATGAAAGTCATAACACAAGTCTTTGTTCCAAATTTCAGCCAAATCGGTTGAGAATTGAGGCTGCCAGGGGCTTAAGAAGTCAAATCCGAAGACTGGTTTATATGGGGGCTATATCCGTTTGTAGGCCGATTCGGGTCATACTTAGCATGGATGTTGGAAGTCATAACTTAAGTTTGTTCCAAGTTGCAGCCAAATCGTATGAAAATTAAGGCTTCTAAGAGCTAAAGAAGTCAAATCCGGCGATCAGTTTATATGGGGGCTATATTTGTTTATAGACCGATTCGAATCATACTTGGCTTGGATGTTGAAAGTCATAACACAAGTCTATGTTCCAAGTTTCTGCCAAATCGTATGAAAATTGAGGCTTACTGACCTTGGCTTAAATAAAAGGTATTTGAGTGTAGAATACGAATCTGATATCCAGATGTGGGACCAAGCTCCTGGGGGTCCATCCCTTCCCCAAAAAGGACGAATTTGCGACCATAGCAATATGGGGCTCAAATGAAAGGTATTTAGGAGTAAAGCTCGAATCTGATATCAATATTCGGGAAAACGTGTCTATGGGGCCACCCCACCCCCATAACACCTCCGAAATAGTACGTATTTGCAACTTGGGGGACCATTGCAATATGGGGCTCAAATAATAGGTAGTGTAGCGTAGAACACGAATCTTTTATATATTTTCAGGGCCAAGTCACTGAGTGGCCACCCCATACCCCAAACCAGTCCCCACACCGGTCATTTTTCCCCACTATGAAAATATGGGGCTCAAATGAAAGTTATTTGGGAGTAGACCACGTATCTGATATCAACATTCGGCACCAACTGTCTAGGGGACGTGCCACCCACATAACAACCCTCAAATAGGTCGTATTTGCTCACCATGACAATATGGGTCTTAATGAGAGTGAAGCTCGATACTGATATTTTTTACGGACAATACCGTATGACGCTGAACGCCTATGTTCGAATCCTGTCGAGCCCTACAGAAAAAAATGTTCAACGATGGTTTTGCCCTCCTAATGCTGGCAACATTTGTGAGATACTATGCCATGTAAAACTTCTCTCCAAAGAGGTGTCGCACTGCGGCACGCCATTTGGACTCGGCTATAAAAATGAGGCCCCTTATCTTTGAGCTTAAAACTTGAATCGGACTGCACTCATTGATATGTGAGAAGTTTGCCCCTGTTTCTTAGTGGAATGTTCATGGGTAAAATTTGCATTTGCATTTACCCTAAACCAGACATATTGCTTGACTTTTGCAACAAGGGGTTTTGAGATGAGAAAACGAATTTGATATGCAATTTTGAAGCCAATGGCAATATGGGGGTTCAAATAAATGATATTTAAGAGTAGAGCACAACCCAGGGGCAAGTGTCTGGGGGACCACCTCACCCCCGAAAGCACCCCTAAATCGAACATTATGAGAATATCGGTCTCCAATAAAGTCATTTAAGAATGGAGTACACCTAACATCCAAACTTAAATGACCCTAAACCCTCCGAGCGATACCATAGACCACTAAAGATCATATGGGATTCAGATAAATGCATTTATATTCTCATGCTGTTAGTCAAACGATATAGATATACTATTTTCGTAGCATGGTATTTCACTAAAAGCTTTTTAATTGTCGAAAATAAATATTCAAAAGATAATTTTGTTTCATATAAAGTAAAAGAAGATGCACCGGGGCTGGCCCGGTTCATCTAGAAACCTTATAAATGTAAGTTCCACATACACTGAAATCTCCCGAACTGATTTCGTGAGACTTTTAGGGCCACAGGAAGCAACTATATTTTTTTGGTCACCTCACGATATGAACATTCAAAACGCCGTTACTTGTGTCCTTTCCTTTAAACTTCGCTTTCCGAATCCACTCAATTTTTCCTTTAAATTATGAAACAAATTCAATTTCGTCCCAGAGAAAGTTTGATTACTCCTCACCTTTGGCCACTACCTCTTTTCTGGTTTCTTTTTTCTCATAAAAAATTGGCTTAGAAACTTTAGTAGTGAATAGTGGTAGTCGCGTGGCCCCCCTTAAGGCCTCGATCATTTTCGATATAATTTATTATCCTTAAAAATTTTTAACCAAAGCCCAAGAAAAATAACTTTCTTTTCAAAAAACTAAATCATATTTATACAACAAAAAGAAAAAAATCTTTATAAATATATATAAAATTATTTAAATACTTTTTTAAATGCAACCTCAAAAGAAATTATTGAACAAACCACAAAACCTACAAATGAAGATATGAACCAATACCATATAACAGAAAAATTAATTGATATAAAAGAAGCCGATAAAGGAACTTAAATGAAGTCCCTCCCTGTTAATTGAGTAGAAAGAGCAAAAAAGGCATCCAAAATGACATTAAATATAACAAAAAAGAAAAGAATATAAATGTATGTATGTAAGCCATAAAGAAATTACTATTATAAAAAAAATTAATAAAAATTATATATACATATATATTAGAAATCAAAATGAAGACTAGGTATTTTTTGGTGTTTTACCATAACAGGTGGGGGACATTTGATAAAGGTAAGTTAAGGAATTATTAAAATAAGCAACCGAAATATATCAGAAAAATGCTAATAAAAAACAAGTAAAAGCGTGCTAAGTTCGGCCGGGGCGAATCTTATATACCCTCCACCATGGATCGCATTTGTCGAGTTCTTTTCCCGGCATCTCTACTTAGGCAAAACAGGATATAAGAAAAGATTTGCTATGCTATAAGAGCGATATCAAGATATGGTCCGGTTTGGACCACAACTAAATTATATGTTGGAGACCTGTGTAAAATGTCAGCCAATTCGAATAAGAATTGCGCCCTTTGGGGGCTCAAGAAGTAAAATAGAGAGATCGATTTATATGGGAGCTGTATCGGGCTATAGACCGATTCAGACCATAATAAACACGTGTGTTGATGGTCATGAGAGAATTCGTCGTACAAAATGTCAGGCAAATCAGATAATAATTGCGACCTCTACAGGCTCAAGAAGTCAAGTTCCAAGATCGGTTTATATGACAGCTATATCAGGTTGTGGACCGATTTGAACCACACTTGGCACAGTTGTTGGATATCACAACAAACCATACTTGGCACAGTTGTTGGATATCATAACAAAATACGTCATGCGAAATTTCATTCCAATCGGATAAGAATTGCGCACTCTAGAGGCTCAAGAAGTCAAGACCCAAGATCGGTTTATATGGCGGCTATATCAAAACATGGACCGATATGGCCCGTTTACAATACCAACTGATCTGCACTAATAAGAAGTATTTGTGCAAAATTTCAAGCGGCTAGCTTTACTCCTTCGGAAGTTAGCGTGCTTTCGACAGACAGACGAACGGACAAACGGACGGACATGGCTAGATCGACATAAAATGTCGCAACGATCAAGAATATATATACTTTATAGGGTCTCAGACGAATATTTAGAGTAGTTACAAACAGAATGGCGAAATTAGTATAGCCCCCATCTTATGGTGGGGGGTATAAAAATTTGGTATCCAAATTTCGGATGGGGTACCTAAGGGTGCTGCCCCACCCTAAAAACTACCAAACATATATTTAGACCAATCACGACAATATGGGACTCAAATGAAAGGAGGTATTTAGGATAAGAAAACGTATCTGATATCCAATTATCGGAGCAAGTGCTAGGGGGACCACCCCCAGCCCCAAATACACCCCTAAATCGGACATATTTCCCAACCATGGCAATATGGGACTCAAATGAAAGGTATTTGTGAGTAGAATACGAATCTAATATCCAAATGTGGGACCACGTTTCTGGGGTCCACCCCTTTCCCAAAACACCCCCCAAACAGGACTTATTTACTGACCATGTCGATATGGGGCTTAAATAAAAGGTATTAGGAATCTGATATCCAAATATGGGACCAAATGTTTGGGGGACGCCTCTCACCAAAAACATCCCCCAAAGGGGACAAATTTACGACCATAGCAATATAAGGCTCAAATGAAAGGTCTTTGGGGGGTAATGCACGAATTTGATATCAATATTCGGGAAAAGTGTCTATGGGGTCACGCCACCCCCACAACACCACTCAAATAATAAATTTTTCTGACTATTGCAATATGAGGCTCAAATAATAGGGTTTTTAAAGTGAAACACGAATCCGATATATATTTTCAAGGCCAACTCACTGAGTGGCCGCCCATACCCCAAAACACCCCCCAAGCCTGTCATTTTTGCCGACTATGGAAATATGGGGCTCAAATTAAAGGTATGTGGAAGTAGACCAAGTATCTGATATCGTATGGTTATCGGTTAGGGGCCAACTGTCTAGCGCACTACCAGAACAACCAATAACCCAAACCCGACATATTTGCTGACTTTTGCAATAAGGAGTTTAAATGAGATTAGAAAACGAATTTGATATCCAATTTTGAGGGCAATGGCAATATGGGGTTCAAATAAATGATATATAGATATATGAGAATAGAGCACGTTGCTGATATATTTTCCGGGCTTAGTGTTTGGGTGATCACCTCAATCCCCAAACACCCTTAAATCGGGCATATTTACAGACCATGTCAATGTGGAGCTTAAATGAAAGGTTTTGGGGGGTAGAGCAAGAATTGATACCCATTTTCGGGACCAATTTTCTGGGGGTCTACCCCTTTCCCAAAATACCCCACAAACAAAAATTTTTTACTGACCCTCGCAATATGGGGCTCAAATAAAGGTATGTGCGAGTACAATACGAATGTTATATCCAAATGTAGGACCATGTATTTAGGGCATCACCCCTTTCCCAAAACACCCCCAAAGGGAAAAAATTTTTCGGTCATGCCAATATGTGGCTCAAATGAAAGGTATTTGAGATTAGAAAACTAATTTGATAACCTATTTTGGGGCCATGTGTTTGGGGGACGCCTCATCCTGTAAACTCCTCTTAAGCCAAATGGTATTTGAGAGAAGAGCACGATGCTGATATTTTTTCAGGGCCAAGTATCTGGCGGACCACCTCTCCCCCGAAAACACCACTAAATCAGATATCATGAGAATATCGGGCTAAAATGAAGTATTTTAAGAATGGAGTACACCTTACATCCAAACTTAAATTCGTAGACCAATAAAGATCATATGGGATTCAGATTGTTAAACTGTTAGTCAAGTTAGCATGGTATTTCACTAAAAAATCTTTAATTGTCGAAAATGATTATTCCAAGGAAGCTTTTGTTCCATATAAAGTAAAAGAAGGCGCAGTGGAGCGGGCCCGGGTCAGCTAGTATCTAAATATAGTCCGATCTTAACCATATTTGGATCGGATGTCGGGAGACTTAAAATAACTCACTGTTTCAAATTTCAGCGAAATAGGATAAAAAATTGGCAGATCGGTCTACATGGCAGCTATATTTAAATATAGTCCGATCTTAACCATATTTGGATCGGATGTCGGGAGACTTAAAATAACTCACTGTTTCAAATGCCAGCAAAATCGGATAAAAAATTGCAGCTTTTATGGGATTCAGACCCTTTATCGGCAGATCGGTCTATATAGCAGCTATATCCAAATATGGTCCGATTTGGCCCGTTCATGAACTTAAACAGCATGCATCAAAAAAACGTATCTGTGCCAAATTTCAGCTCAATATCTCAATTTTTGAAGCTCTAGAGTGATAACAACAGACGGACGGACAGACACACGGACATCGTTAAATCGCCTTAGAATTTTACGACTTTCCGAAATAAATATAATCTGATATTTCGATGTGTTGCAAACGGAATGACTAAATGAATATACCCGCTTTCCTATAGTGGTGACTATAAAAGGGCTAGTAAAAAACAATGCCCTTCATAATATGCTGCCAGAGAAATTCAATAGTCGATTTCATAATTGATTATGTGAAGATTCTAAGACTTTCTCTCTTTAGGAAATTAAATTTTTTCGTTAACGTTAATATGTGTCCATATCCCTAATCTGTGGCTTTTTATCGCGAAGATCCAATTTGACATCTTCGAGCAGTGCCCACACAAAAGATTGTCGTTTTTGTTGCTTACTGTGATGACACATAAAGTATCACTGTCTCCTGTTGCAGGAAGTCGATCTAAGAACTAAGAAGACAACCTTTCGCAGTTCGTAAAGTCTGTATCTTGTTCATCAACAAGTCGTTCAACAGATGAGTCTTCACTCCAGTTGTGTTATCATATAAACCTAAACGCTCTGATCGAGAAAATCAGCAAGGGCAAGATTCATATTGCGTTGATTGAGGAGCCATGAACGATCCGGAACAAAGTGAACGATATCAAATACCAATTGTTCTATGCTAAATTCTTTCAAATACCAATTATTCTATTGGGTTGCCCAAAAAGTAATTGCGGATTTTTTAAAAGAAAGTAAATGCATTTTTAATAAAACTTAGAATGAACTTTAATCAAATATACTTTTTTTTACACTTTTTTTCTAAAGCAAGCTAAAAGTAACAGCTGATAACTGACAGAAGAAAGAATGCCATTACAGAGTCACAAGCTGTGAAAAATTTGTCAACGCCGACTACATGAAAAATCCGCAATTACTTTTTGGGCAACCATATATCAAATTCGTTTTCTTATCTCAAAAATTTAACCCCTTATTGCAAAAGTCGGCAAATATGTCCGGTTTGGGCTATGGAACCTAAAAACTATCAATATCGTAATCCACCAAACATCCAAATTGTCATGGTGAGCAAATCCATCCCATTTGGAGGTTGTTAAGGGGGTGGGACGTCCCCTAGGCAGTTATTCCCGAACTTGATATCCGATTGGTGGTCTGCTCCCAAATACCTTTCATTTGAGCGCCATATTTCCATAGTGGCAAACTTAACCGGTTTGAGGAGTGTTTTGGGGGATGGGACTGCCGTTCAGTAAATAAGGTCCTGAAAATATATATCAGATTTGTATTCTACTCTAAAATACATCTTATTACAAGCCCATATTGGAATGGTCAACAAATACGTCCTATATGGGTGGTGTTATGGGGGTGGGTTGGCCCCATAGACACTTTTTCCCGAACTATCCGAATATCAGACCTTCCATTTGAGCCCCATACTGCTATGATCACAAGTTTGATAGATGGTCACAAAGAGGAGGGCTGTGAGCATTCCAAAACTATGTGGCCTAATCTAGACTTGAAGAGGTCTACTGCTTTGCTGTCATTTGCTAGTACACTCATTGTGTCCCGTCATGACAGATCACTGTCTAATCGGAAAAAATGCTGACAGTCTGAAGGTTGCCCACAACGACTTTTGCAGAAGCTGTGAGGACATGGAAGAAGAAGAGACTCTAGAACACCTTCTGTGTGTGTGTCCCGCACTAGCAGTTAGAGGGAGTTCCACTTTAGGTTCTCATTTCTTTGAGAATCTGTCTGATTTAGTGGATGTGCACCTTCGCAAATTATTGGACTTTTTAAAGCAATCTGGATGGTTCAACGGTAGGAACTAGAAGGAAGAAAACTTCTAAGTGAGTCTGATGGCAGACTGACACATAAACCTAACCTAACGCAGTTATCATGTGGATCTTTTCAACGAATATGTAGACCAGTATCTATGGGTTGCCCAAAAAGTAATTGCGGATTTTTTAAAAGAAAGTAAATGCATTTTTAATAAAGCTTAGAATGAACTTTAAGCAAATATATAATTGCCATTTTGTTCGATAACCTTTTGCCATCTTCCTGGCAAATTTAGTATTCCACGCTCATAGAACTTCTGGTCTTTATCTGCAAAAAACTGAACCAAGTGCGATTTTATAGCCTCATCATTGCCGAAAGTTTTATCATTTAAGGAGTTCTGCAAAGATCCAAATAAATGGTAGTCGGATGGTGCAAGGTCAGGGCTATATGGTGGATGCATCAAAAGTTCCCAGCCAAGCTCACTCAGTTTTTGGCGAGTGACCAAAGATGTGTGCGGTCTAGCGTTGTCCTGGTGGAATATGACACCTTTACGAATGACCAATTCTGGTCGCTTCTCCTTGATGGCTGTATTCAATTTGTCCAATTGTTGACAGTAAATATCCGAATTAATCGTTTGGTTCCTTGGAAGCAGCTCAAAATATACCACACCCTTCCAATCCCACCAAACAGACAGCATAACCTTCTTTTGGTGGTTTGAGCTGGTTCACCATGCTTGGACCATGATCGTTTTCGACTAACGTTGTTGTAAACTATCCATTTTTCATCTCCAGTTATGATTCGTTTTAAAAACGGATCGAATTCATTGCGTTTAAGGTGCATATCACAAGCGTTGATTCTTCGGTTTGTTAAATGAATTTCTTTCAATACATGTGGTACCCAAATATCAAGCTTTTTCACCAGTCCAAGACTTTTTATGTGATAATGAACGGTTGATTTTGGTATATTTAACTTCTCTCCTACATATATCACGCTCAGTTACATGACGATCCAATTCGATTAATGCTTTGATTTGGTCATCATCAACTTCATGAAAAATCTCCAGAACGGAATTTGCGAAACCAATTTTGACACTGTCTTCCTTTTAAGGCTTTATTACCATATACATCTCGTAACTTTTTAGCAACCTGCTCCGCGTTTTTTCCTTTACGGAAATAATAAAGTAAAATATGACGAAAATGCTCCATTGTGGGCTCCATATTAAAATTGACGCCAAACAAACAAATGTAAACAAAATTTCGCGCACTTTTTTTCTAAAGCAAGCTAAAAGTAACAGCTGATAACTGACAGAAGAAAGAATGCAATTACAGAGTCACAAGCCGTTGAAAAAATTTGTCAACGCCGACTATATGAAAAATCCGCAATTACTTTTTGGGCAACCTATACTAAATGCTAAATATCCCATGAACATACCACTATAGAGCAGGGGATACTTCTTTCATAACGCAGTCCGATTAAAGTTAAAGCTCAATAATAAGAGGCCTCCTTTTTTATGCCGAGTCCGAACGACATGCCGCATAGCGACACCACTTGGTAGAAAAGTTTTAACCTCACAAATGTGGCCAGCATTAGTAAGAAGTCATGGTGAAAAAATTTGTACAACAACCACAAATCATATGGAGCAATACGCCATCAAGATGAGCAGAGATACATGAGCAGAGAATATACGAGAAAGAAGATAGCAACAAAGAGAATGCAAACAAAAGTCTGACATCTTAATACCGTCAAATCTGGCCGGCTGTTAACAGCTGTTCGTGCGAGACCACCTTTTTAAATCCGCCTTGGTAAGGAGATAACAACAGCTGAAAATTTTGTTAAAGTTCACACAGGGATTTAAAACCAGGCGTTCAGACCAGTATCTGCCGCAATGCTTAAAGTCGCAAATTTTATGGAAACAGGGGTTTTTGATTGCGAAAAAGCTACCTTATTTTTCCAAAAAAAAATGCAAGGCAATTATACAATTTTGTATATCAATTTCATTATTTTATTATTATCGTTGAGTTTTTTTTTATTAATTCATTGAAGAGTTTTGAAGTAAAAAACAAAAACATTTTCAAATATATAATTATTAAAAAAAAAATCTGTATAGAGTTGTCATCTGAAAAAGTGTGCATCAAAATGCATAAAAGTACAATTTGTATTTAGAATAAAATGTATTTTGAGTGTATGTGTGAGTAAGTGTTTTTTTTTTTAAGCAAATACAAATTTGAATTATTGTGATTTAATTTTTTTTTATAACAACTAATTACATTTCATTCATTTTTTTCAGTTGTTTTCTCCTCATCAAACATCAAGAAATGGCCCTGCCACTAATATATAAAAATATAAAAAAATTAAAAAAATCTTTTTTTTTACTATTTTAAGACTGATAACAAACTGTTAAGAATACTAATTACTATAAGGCAAAGTGCTGGAGCACTGTGCTCGATATTTAGCAAAAAAAAAATAAATTATATTATTTATAATAAAGCATAAAAATATATGTATGTGTGTGTGTATAAATAAATTCTTTAACAAAAAAAGAAAACAATTATTCAGAGTTGATTGGTGGTTAGTAAAAAAAGGGGTTGTATGTATAAAAAATTTAAAAAAAATCCTAAAAAATAAAATACATTTTCTTCTGTACATGTCTTACATCAACAAACGATAACTAAAGCAGCTTTATAGGTAAACCTTTGAATTAAATTCTTGTCTAGAAGATGTATGGTTTCTGTCCTTTTGTTTTTAGAAACAAAAAAAGAAACAGAGATTCTAATAAAAAAAAATTAACGCTCGAAAACAAATAAAAAAAAGTCTCCAATGACAAGGATAGATACAATTTTCTTAAATATTTCATTTTGAGAAAATCAAACGCTAGCAGAGAGAAAATCAATTAATGTCTTGAGTAACATGAATGAGAAACATATTTACATTTTCTTTTGTTTAGCTTTCTTTTTGGGAGAATTTGAACAATTTCTATGTGTAACTAACGAGGGCGCGTTTTTCTGTTGGTTTTTTCTTTTAATTGCTTTTTGTATTGAAAAAGTATAAAAAATTTAAACTACATATTTTTAAGTATTGCATTATTAAACTTATAATCAAAATACATTACATTGTGTGTAGATGTGTGTGTATGTGTGTGGCTGTGTATCTGTGTGTGTGCTTTTTCTTTCTCCCTGTACCAATTCAACATGTGTCTCTCCAACTCCCTCCCCAACCCTCCCGCCCATTATTACTACTTTACGCACTTTCACCCCAAAATAATTCATCCCTTTCTTCTGGTACATAAAAAGCCGCACATGTACACTCCCACACCTCTTTGGGATATTCCCATTCAACATTAAACGACCATTGTTTGGTCTCTAAATCATAACATTGTACCGACGATGTTGCCCGATTTATGGTGGCCGATGACAACAGTCCTCCAATGAAGTAAATGCGTTTTTTAACAGCTGCCACCCCAGTGTAATATTTCGGCATAGGATTAGTCGACTCTGTAGACCAGGTGTCCGTTTCGATGTCATAGACATCTATCGTTTCGGCCAGAACCCTTGTCTCCGTTATGCTATGCTCATACCAGCCTCCACATGCGTATATATGACCATCCATGGCAATAAGTATATGATCAGCTCGCGGTGTGGGCATTTGGCACAGCTTGTTCCATTTTTCGGTCACGGTATCGAAACACCATAGAGATGGTAGGACCATGTGACGATCAATGCCACCTAAAAAACAAAATTAAAAAAAAATATATAAATATTATTATTTTTAAGTAACATATTGTTTATAGAAAACCAGTAAGGAAAGGCAAAAGTCGAACGGAGCCGACTACACCTACACCTACCCTACAATTATAAATTCGGGAAATACATAAATATATATGTATATGAGAGCTATATCGAAATCTGAACCGACTATCAAACAGATCGTTTGAAAATTATTGTTACTACGGCCTTATAAGTGCAAATCAGGCGATACATATATATGGGAGCTATATCTAAATCTGAACCGACTTAGTTGAAAATTTGCAGATATGTTAAAATCAGTAACAAAACATTCCATGCCAAATTGTGTGCAGATGGGTTGAAAATAATAGTTACTACGGCCTTATAAGTGCAAATCGGCCGATACATATATATGGGAGCTATATATAAATCTGAACCGATTTTGATGAAAATCAATAGCGTTCATCCTAAAAAGTGATAATTTCGTGATGATGACAAATACGACCTGCACTTTGATTACAAGAATACATGGACTCACAGACGGGGAGACGGACATGGCTAAATCGAATCAAAGTGATTCTGAGTCGATCGGTATAATTATCAATGGGTCCGTGTCCGCCTATGACGCTTAACTCTTGGGATCGAGTCCTAGCGAGACCATCAAAAAAAAATTTCAGCGGTGGTTTTCCCCTCCTAATGCTGGCAACATTTATGAGGTACTATGCCATGTAAAACTTCTCTCCAAAGAGGTGTCGCACTGCGGCACGCCGTTCAGACTCGGCTATAAAAAGGAGGCCCCTTATCATTCAGCTTAAACTTGAATCGGACTGCACTCATTGATATGTGAGAAGTTTGCCCCCGTTCCTTAGTGGAATGTTCATGGGCAAAATTTGCAATTTGCATACATATTTATATTCTGGGTCGTTTGTTTGCGTTGGGTCTGCCATGGCTGCCGATTGTACGAACTTAGCACGATTCTACTTGTATTTATTCCCATGTATGTTAGGTACGAAGCTGGGCTTTATTGGACTATATCTTGATACAACCCCAATTTAGATTGATCTCGCGGTTTAGGGTCCTCAGGCCTTTAAAGATCGTATTTATTACCCGATTTCGCTAAAAATCAACACAGTGAATTAAACGACCGCCTCCCATTGCACCTGAAGAAATCGACCTCCCCCGGCAAACCAGAGTAGTTCTAGATAGTATAGACCGATCTCCCGATTTACGGCCTTGAACTCTTGTAAGGCCTTTTCGCTGCCCGATTTGGCCGTTATTTGAAACAGTGAATTGTGTTTGACCTCCCGACGTCCGTACAAGATTTGGTCTAGGATCGCACATAAATCGATTTAGCTGCTTTGGGTTCATATATGGTACATTTTATCCAAAACTTAAAGCGTATTTACATACTTGTTTTCTACACACCTGATATATACAATTTATCTCCCAACACCACTCCGGCATGTTGACTACGATTTTCACTTAAAGCTGGTAGATATTCCCAACGATCGGCACTGGCATTATAACGCTCACAATTCGATTGAGCCATTTCATTGGCCCAGTGGTCGCCATCGTTATCATTCAACTCACAAACACCTCCCACAGCATATAGGAAATTTCCCATGGCATTCAAGGAGAAACGACAACGATCTGCCTGTATGGGAGCTATGGTCTTCCATTTGTCTTTTGTCGGGCAATAGCGAAAGCCAAAGGGGTGTATGTATTCCTTAAGACAGACATCATATGAACCGCCTACAATATACAGATCATTACCCAAAACCGCAGTGCCATAATTGCCTGAAAGTAAACAAAAAAAAAATTAAAAAAATTCCCTTAATTCCTAAGAATATCTCTTTAGCTCACATTGCTCTATGTGGGGAATCACAGTTAAACTTTCCCATTTGCCCACAGATGGCAGGAAACAACTTATCTGGTTGGTCAGGCCATTCGTTTCAAAGCCTCCAATTTTCACCAAAGCCAATTCCATGCCTCGCGAGTTGATCAAAACTTTGGAGCAGATGACTTCATCACAATCCTTTGCATTATGTTTACGAACTTGCTCCTGTTTTTGCATCTCCTGTCTTACAGCATCGACATATTGTTGCGAATCCTCTTCAGCCGATTCGGTATTGGAAAGTAGGGTATTCACCTCGTTTGCTTCGATTTGATTGAAACGCACTTTGGCAAATAATAAACGGGCCAGCTCTACCTTCAATCGCGTCTCTAGACAATATTGCAATGTGATTTGTAGCACACGTTCTTCCCGACAGTCAACGGGATAATTGCATGACAAAATATAATCCAACTGATCCCATGTCAAATTCATCAGATCTGGTGTTTGTGCAAATTCATCCAAACGCGAACATATAAAACGATACGTTTTACGTTTCAAAGCATCCAAGGCGTATAGATCTGCCAGTGCCGCAATCGCTACACAATTCTCCAAATCAATTTGTGATTCCAAATAATTGGAACAAGCCTCTATGACGGCTTTCATCTGTACATGTGTGGACACCGAGAGAACATCTTGAACATTATTTCGATCCAGCTCTAGCTTAGATGTGTAGGCATATTCTATGAGTAATTCAATGCCACGGGCATTGACACCATTCAATTTTATCTCTGATTGACGAGCTTCCCGCATGGCATCTGTGAACATGGCACAGAAATAATCACTGCAGGCTGCAAGTACAACACGGTGGGCCTGCAAAATGGAAGAGTGTAGGATTTATTAAAATTATTGATATATTGACACAGGTAGAATAGATATTTTAAAATAATGTTAACTAATGTACATGGAAAATTACAATTTCGAAAAAAAATTAAAAATTAAAATTTTCACAAAATTTTCTATGAAACAAAAATTTTGAATTTTTTTAAAAAAAGTGGGGGCGGTTCCCCTCTTTACCTTAATTTTCACTAACGCCAGATATCGGAAATGGGTGAGCGATTCCTGCGAAATTTTATTTGCTTTTTTATAGTAACCTAGAACAAAATTTGATATCCAAATTTGGGGTGGGTTGACTGGAGGCCCGCACCATCTCCAAAACCCGCCAAATGGACATAAAGACCGATCACGACAGTATGGGACTCAAATGAAACGCATTTGAGGGTAGAAAACGAAATGAAGTTTGGGCCAAGTGTTTGGAGGTCCGCCCAACCCCTTAACCTCGCCCTAAACCGGACATATTTACCGACCATGGCCATGAGGGGTCAAATGAGAGATATTTGGGAGAAGAGTACGAATATGATGTCCACCTTTGAGGCCAAGTATCTGGTGGGAAGCCCACCCACATAATATTTCCCGAATCTGACTTATTTAGCACGAATGGGATATACACTTTTTTTGAGTGGTGGGCTGCCCCATCCTCATAGTAACCCCAAATAGGACTACCATGACAATATGGGGCTCAAATGAAATGTATTTGAGAGTAGAGAATGAATTTGATATAAAATTTTCACAGATTGTGTAGGTTGGTCTGGAAGAAAACATAGGCTATATAATTTTTTGGAATACAAATTCATGTCGAAGTACAGGGGTCACCCCGCCCCATCAAAAACGCCCAAAATGGGCACATTAGCCGTGATATATGGGGCTCGGTTTGTTTATCCCGTACAGACTGAAAAATGGCAGAACCGATTTTCTTGAAATTTTCGCCTATTGTGGAGGTTGGTCTGAAAGGAAACATAGGCTATATTATTTTGATATTGGGAGGGAGGCGGACCCTCCCCCTTACCCCAAAAGAACTACCGAAAAATAAAAGTGGACCGATCGGGACAATATGGGATTCAAATGAAAGGTATTGGAGAGTAGAATACAAATAAGGCATTCAAATGTGAGTCTAAATGAAATGAAATGAAAGGTATTCAGGGGTAGATTTCGAATCTGGAATACAAAATCAGTTCGAAGTATAGGAGTCACGGCACCCTTCAAAAACGACCAACCGAAGACCCATTATGACTACATGATACTTGGCTGAACCGATCTTCTGACAATTGTCATAGATTGGGTACGTTTGTCTGGAAGGAAACAGGTGGAGGTGGAGGTGGACCCTACCCTTTACCCAAAAAAGCCACCCATATCCGAAACTGGTCCGATGGGCACAATAAGGGTATCAAATGAAAGGTATTGGAGACCAGAAAACGAATATGGTATTAAAATTTGGGTCCAAGCTCCCAAGCGGCCAAGGGTACTAAGGAAGCTAAAGAAGAACATAACCACCAGGAACCGAGAAGGGGCAAATTCTCACACATCAATGAGTGACTTCCGATTCAAGCTTAAACTCAATGATAAGGGACCTTTTTTTATGGCCGAGTCCGAACGGTGTCCCGCAGTGCGACACCTCTTTAGGGAAAATTTTTTAAATGGCCATACATGCCATTGTACCACGCAAATGTCGCCAACATTAAGACGTTCTCGCCAGGATTCAAACGCGTTTAGCGTTATTGACTACAATGGCACGAATTTGATATCCGCATTCAGGGTGAAGTCTACCCACCCTAAAAATATATTAGAGAGTTAAAGAAGGAGCAGCGGGGCAGGCCCGGTTCGACTTGTTTTTTTTATAAAAATTTAATTTCGGCGAAATTTTCTTCGAATATCAAATTTCGACGAAATTTTTTATGACAATTAAATTCGACGAAATTTTCTTTGAAAATCTTGAAATAAAATTTTGACAAAATTTTCTAAAAAAATCTAATTTTGACAAAATTTTCTAAAAAAAAATCCAATTTTGGCAAAATTTTCTAAAAAAATGCAATTTTGACAAAATTTTCTAAAAAAATCCAATTTTGCCAACTTTTCTAAAAAATACAATTTTGACAAAATTTTCTTAAAAAATCTAATTTCGACAAAATTTGAAATGAAAATCAATTTTATACGAAATTTCCTTCGAAAATCAAATTTCGACGAAATTTTCTGTGAACCAAATTCAGCGAATACTTGTAAGAATTTCAGCAAACTACTGCCTCCTGGGACGTGTTGATAGATAGAAATTACGAGACATCATTAACAGGTTGAGGACAGTTGTGAGGTATTCAACTACAAGTAGACCCAGAGTAGTTGTTTTTGTTGCCACATTTTCATGTGGAGGTGTCGGTCCTCGTGAAGCTTCTGTAGGTGAGCAAGCACGTTCAGGTCCAAAAGGATCGATTGTCGCAGGAACAAGACGGCCATTGGTTATTTAAAGACACCAAAAACTCGCCTTTTTATATCAAGCATCATAGGCACTCCGTATTTCTGCAAGAGCCGTAGCCACCCGGCCTCTCACTGAGACTCTCCGCTCGATACCACTGATTGTCCGCGACTGCTGTTGCAGCTACTCTGTATGGAGCATTCCACTATCCGCAACGTGTCGACGCTCCCGGTAGCTCGCAACTAAGCTTCTCGTGACAGCAATGAACACCACACAGATCGGACCTCAATGTTCCAGCTTGTGTGGTGCTCACAGCTATACCGTGCCGGGAACATTGTTGTTGTAGCAGTGTGTTGTACACCAAGGCAGCATGCCTTGCGCATGAAGGACTCTATTGGGTCAATCCGGTACGTACAACCGGCTGTCACTAACGTCGTCATTGTCGGCGTAGCAGTGATCCTAAAATTGGGCTTGGTAATTCAACCGCCAAATTTATTGAGCAGCCTGGGAAAGAAAAGGTGAACCTTTTCTTTCCCCCATCTGCCATACTAAGATGCTGGGCCCCAAAGGAGACTCGAAACTGATGCTGAATATTCTTTTTGGTATTAACAGATAGATTGTTTACCCGAAACCACTCCATTAATATAGAGATACTGGAGTCAATAACTCCTTGCAAATCTTCTGGGAATACAGAAGAACGTTTCAATAAAATTTGGATTTCATCAGCAAAAGCAAATGGTAAACAGTTAGAACTTTCAATAGCAACAAACAAATCATTCATTTACATTATAAATAGTAACGGACCAAGAACTGAAACCTGAAACCCCACTTTTTACCGCCAACAAATTCGAACATCTGTTGTTAAAACTCACATATTGAAACTTATCAGACAGATACGATTTCAACGAAAAAAACGCGGACCTAGAAAATCGAAACAAGAGTGCAATTTGCTTACTACCATTCCATGGTCAAGTCTGTCAAAGGCCCTTTCTATGTCAAGGAACAGCACAACACAGTTCTCATGACTACTGATAGTCCTTTTAATATTATCAGTTAAGCCTATAAGACGTCGTGGAGCGACCACTTCTAAATACTGACTGGCAGTCATGTTACAATGATCCCCTCAAAATAAGCTCATTAATTTGAGCCTTCATAATATGTTCCACCATTTTCGATAATATAGGCATTATGGGAAATGGGCCTGTAACTGTCAGTCGCATCATTCTTCCTTATGAGTATAACTTTAGCACGCTTCCACGCAGCTGGAAATATTGATATTGAAGGAAAACAATTTTCAAGAAATTTAACTGCAATCCATCGGATCCAACAGCTCGTGATTTAGTTAATGGAAACGCATCAATTAATTCAATTAGTGATACTGCGCGAAATGAAAAACCATCAGCAATATTAGGAAGGGTAGGAAAAGTTTGACTTCCCGATACCTAATATGACAAAAATGTTCTGTTTAAATCATCCATGCTCGCATCAACAATGTCTTTGTTTTTCCCAATCCCATACTTATCCAGATCTGCCACATTTCCTTAGGCGTCTTGCCATCAAATAGTTTTGAATGCTATATTGACTTTTGTAGAAGTTGTAAAACAAAAAGTTGTGTGACGCTGAACGCCTGGGTTCGAATCCTGGCGAGACCATCAGAAAATCATATCATTGAGCTTAAACTTGAATCGGACTGCACTCATTGATATGTGAGAAGTTTGCCCCTGTTCCTTAGTGGAATGTTCATGGGCAAAATTTGGAATTTTTTATTTGCAGAAGTTTTAAAACGCAACATTTTCGTAGACTTCATTGGAAGCCCTTCTCACTCTCTTATTTGGTGGATAGTGGAACCTACCGCGACAAAGCAGAGTATTTGTTTTTACTAATTCTTCTTCCTCTGTTGACACCTTGGTATCGATTCAAATTTTGTTGAAAGAAAGACCATAGAGCCTTCGCACGCAGACTGGGTTGATGGTTGAAATTCCGTTAAATTTGAATGCCACCATTTTGGTAATATCAGTTTAAAGTGTGAAATACCTAGTAATTGTTGTCCCTCCAGATCGAGTCAATACTGGAATGATTGAATTGGTCTCTTCGCTGCGCATTAAGGTTGTGGCAACTGATGGTCATAGCGTGGATTTGACAAAGTTTACTCTGGCCAGATGGCAATTGGTTTATTGATGAACAAGTCTTAATCTACATACCATGGTTATGATGGCTCTTGGAAGTTGTTGATTTTTAAACCACTGATATCTATTTACAGTTGGCGAGATTGATTATAGCCTTCGCCTATACACATTATTGTCCCCTCTCGTTTGCCTCCGCATCATTGCTATCTTCTTGCTGGAACTTTTTAAATCAATTTTTGGTATGACTTTGTCTGAGGTCGTGTTCGAGTTCGAGTGGTTCACAGCAACTTCATCTACATACTCACTTCCCTCGATAACGGTGTTGATGTTCCTACTACGATTGAAAATCCTAATTATCGTTAAATTACAATACCTTACGATAAAACTTTCCAAATAAATTTAAATTTCGTTCAACGGTCATTAACCTAAGCACTAAATTTTTGTTTATGACTTAAATCGTCTAAATATAAGTATTAACAATTGTGCACGTGAATGAGTCTCTAAATACTCTAAATATTTGTATTAGACACAATATACAAAATTCTCATTTTAATATAACCTTCAAAAGAAAGCAAAAGCTGTCAAATGATAAGAACTAAAATATCATAAACACACACAACGTACGTACGTACATACGTACAACGCAATGCACAGACATGTGCATGCCAACAAAGAGAACGGAAAATAATGTATAAATGCAAAAACATGTGCAACAGTTTTATATATGCATGTATGTATGTATGTGTGCATGTAGCTAGCATTGAACTTGAATCATATTTGTGTTTGAAGCAAAATCTTACCTTAAATGTCCTACCCTCAACAATGAGTGTGACATCGAAAAGTTTATCGGAACATCGCAAAGCATTTAAACCCTGCAGTAAGGCCTCCGAATGTGAAGTCAACATAAAGTTGGGCGCTGCTCGTGTATATTTGGATGATGATGAATTGTCCACGGTTGTATTTGAACGTCCTTCCTGGGTATTGCTGCGCAGCACCGAGGCGGCACCTCCTGCCATCTTTGTGCAATTTTTGTAACTTCGATTAAAGTTGAACTCCAACAAATTTGATAAGGGTTGCGAATGATGTCTTTTTTTTTTTTTTTTTGTTCTTGTTTAGCTTCTTAATACTTGAGTGCAGAGATGTTAAAAAAATTGAAAATCGTAAGAATCTAAAAATAAGAAAAAGTGATGTCATAAAAATTAATGCTTATATTTGATGTAAATAATAATTGTATAGAAATGTTGGCAACATACTTATGATTAATAAATTTTAATTAATTGTATTAGTCATCGGCGTATTTTACAGTACACATGTGACGCGACAAATGCTATATTCATTCTAATTGTCATACATTGTTCATAATGGGGGGGTTTCCTAGGCATTTGTTTGTTTAATATACATATGTACTCTCAGTGCGCCTTGTGCAAACATTATCTGTTGGTGTGTGAGGAGGTATGAGCAATGAATGAATTTCATAAAAAATTACACATAAAAGACTTAACCATACTTAGGTGATTTCTATGAATGATCTATTCAATTTTGTATGCCATCAGATATAACAAGTAAAAGCGTGCAAAGTTCGGCCGGGCTGAATCTTATATACCCTCCACCATGAATCGCATTTGTCGAGTTCTTTTCCCGGTATCTCTTTTTTATGCAATCAAAGGAAAAAAGAAAAGAATTGACATGCTACTGGAGCATTATCAAGTTATGGTCAAATTCGGACCATGATTGAATAAAATGTTGGAGACCATAGTAGAAGTCATTGTGTAAAATTTCAGCCAATTCGTTTTATATGGGAGCTGTATCAAGCCGATTCAGACCATATTATTGATCATGTATTGAAGGCCATGGAAGAAGCCGTTGTAAAAAATTTCAGCCAAATTGGATGAGAATTACGCCCTTTAGTGGCTCAAGAAGTCAAGATCCAAGATTGGTTAATATGACAGCTATATAAGGTTCCAGACCCATTTGAACCATACTTAACAAATTTGTTGGAAGTCATAACAAAGCATTTCAGGCAAAATTACAGCCAAATCGGATAAGTTTTGCGCCCTCTAGTGGCTCAAGAAGTTAAGATCCAAGATCGGTTTATATGGCAGCTATATCAGGTTATGTACCGATTTAAACCATACTTAGCACAGATTCTGGAAGTCATGACAAAACACGTCATGCAACATTTCAGCAAAATCGGATGAGAACTGCGCTCTCTAGTGGCTCAAGAAGTCAAGATTCAAGATTGGTTTATATGGCAGCTATATTAGGTTAAGGACCGATTTGAACCACACTGAGCACAGTTGTTGGAAGTCATAGCAAAGCACATCAGAAAGGAATTACGCCCTGTAGAGGCTCAAAAAGTCAAGACCCCAGATCGGTTTATATGACAGCTATATTAGGTTATAAATCGATTTAAAAAAAAAAAAAAACATAGCACAAGTGTTATAAATCCTAACAAAACGCCTCGTGCAATTTTTCGGCCAAATCGGATAAGAATTGCGCCCTCTAGTGGCTTAAGAAGTCAAGATCCAAGATCAGTTTATATGGCAGCTATATCAAAACCTGGACCGATATGGCCCATTTACAAACCCAACCAACCTACACTTTTAAGCAGTATTTGTGCAAAATTTCAAGCACCTAGCTTTACTTCTTCGAAAGTTAGCGTGCTTTCGTTAGAGAGACGGACGGACGGACGGACGGACATGGCTGGATCGACTTAGAATGCCATGACAATCAAGAATATGTACTTTATGGGGTCTTAGATGAATATTTCGAGGAATTACAAACAGAGTGACGAAGTTTGTACACCCATAGGATGGGGGTGGAGGGTATAATTAGATCAAATTATATCTAATTAGATATAACAAGCTATGCTAAGATAACATTTAGTTCTGTTGAATATACAGTTACAGGAACTGCACGACTAAGTTGGGGAGCGTCCAGACGGATCTGGGTCTGAGTCGAGTGGATATGGCTGGACAGTTAAATATGTCATGTGTGGTCCCAGTTCACATACTGCACTTTGGCAGCAATCCTTCCTTGGGCCAGAAAAATTCTGGTATGCCGAAGAGGTTGATTTCTTCAGTTGCAGTGGGAGGCGATCGTTCTCAAAGGACCACATTCACCCGGTAGCTATTCACCGTGTCTGCATAAATTTCGCCTAGACCCGCTTGATATTCCCCTTGATTTAGATGTTCTCTATTGTAGCGCTGAACCTCATGCCCCATCTAAATCCCGCAGATTCACCTTTAGGCTTCTGGGCGGTGGTTACCTATCCACAAGATGATGATTTGGATGGTCCCTATTACTTGGAAAGCATATATTTATGTCTTCGCAAGGGTAGGATCTTTGTCTCCTGAGAACTGAGGTGTAGAGCTGGCAAAATATCAATGGAAATATCGATATTTTATATGAATAACGACTGATATTTTTCATATTGATACTATCGGCAAAGTTCTTTTTTTTTGCAAAATTGAACAAAAATAGGAAAAGAATATGTATAAGATACGTTGCGAGGCCACCGTAGCGCAGAGGTTAGCATGTGACGCTGAACGCCTGGGTTCGAATCAAGGCGAGACCATCTGAAAAAATTTTCAGCGGTGGTTTTCCCCTTCTAATGCTGGCAACATTTGTGAGGTACTATGCCATGTAAAACTTCTCTCCAAAGAGGTATCGCACTGCGGCACGCCGTTCGGACTCGGCTATAAAAAGGAGGCCCCTTATCATTGAGCTTAAACTAGAATCGGACTGCACTCATTGATATGTGAGAAGTTTGCCCCTGTTCTTTAGTGGAATGTTCAAGGGCAAAATTTGCAATTTTTACATTGCGCCTATAATTGGCTAAATTTTCATCCGATTTCATTAAAAATTTTATACAATGATTTCTCTCATGACTTCCAAATGAGTTTACTAAATTTGGTTTTATTCGGTCTGTGCATTGATATTGCTTCTATATAAATCGAAAATATCGAATGTTGCGATTATCGATAGTTTGCCAGCTCTTGGCTGAAGGGGATGAAACGTTGTTGTTGTTGTTAGATAGGTTGTTGTTGTTAGAGGTTAAACAGTGCCAGAGATATCACTCCGTCTTAGGGAATTCGTTCCATTGCGGCGACCATACAGATAATTCGTGACCCAGCATTTCAGGCCTGGCTGGAGGGACGTGTTGGCGATGTCCTCAAATAGTTTGGCATGACTGAATGCCTTCCATGGGTCCAGTGCGACGACCCATGCAACTAAATTTTTATATCTCATTCGACCTGTACTCAGTGTTGGCATTATTTTCTGTCCCTTGTCCCCAAATTTCGTATCTTTTGTCCTCAAAAATCCCCAACTACAAGCTGATTTCCTCAAAAATTCCCAATAAATTTTGTATAGCTTTTTATAAAAGTACTACTATATATATATATATATTTTTTTTGTATTAAAACTTATTTCTTGGACAAAAATTGCCAATTTTGATGGATAGATTAGAGCTGGCAAAATATCGATGGCACTATCGATATTTAATTTTTTGACTGAATATCGATTGATATTTTTCCGATGGATACTAACGGAAAAGTTATTTTTTTTGGAAAATTAAACAAAAACAAGCGATGTGACACTGAATGTATCCTTCAAGACACATAGCACCAATAGAGGGCACAATTTTCATCCGATTAGGTTAACATTTTGTATAATGATTTCTCTCATGACTTTATAAATCTTGGTTTTATTTGGTCTGTGCATGGATATTGCTTCTATATAAATCGATCTCCTCATTTTTAGTACTCACTATCGCTTGAAATATAGGAGAAGGGAAATTAACGATAGTATCGATACTATCGAAATTTATTATTAAAACTTTTCGATATCGAATGTTGCGACTATCGATAGTTTGCCAGCTCTAGGATAGATAGTTATTGATAATATGCAGTAACAGTCGATAGTGCGGGTTTCAGTTTAGTTCTATACAGTGCAAAACAGATGTTCTGGGTAGAATTTCAATGCAATTTGTCTTTTATGATATATTCTATGTCGGAAAATTGAACTTTGCCGATAGTATCGATAGAAAAAATATAAACCAGACATATATTGGGTTGCCCAAAAAGTAATTGCGGATTTTTCATATAGTTGGCGTTGACAAATTTTTTCACAGCTTGTGACTCTGTAATTGCATTCTTTCTTCTGTCAGTTATCAGCTGTAACTTTTAGCTTGCTTTAGAAAAAAAGTGTAAAAAAAATATATTTGATTAAAGTTCATTCTAAGTTTTATTAAAAATGCATTTACTTTCTTTTAAAAAATCCGCAATTACTTTTTTAACAACCCAATAATTCAAACAAAAATAAAATATCGATAGTATTGATAGTGCCATCGATATTTTGCCAGCTCTATAACCATATCAACAGCTAGACAACGCCTTCAAATTTGCTTCAATACGTTCACTCGTCGTGAGCAATATTGCCGTTTCTGGTAGATTCCTACCAAAATTGGTAAGTTTTTATTCTCTTGGTAGGCTGACCTCAATTTTTGGTAGGTTTTTCCGACATATAAATATCAAGTTATTTACTGAAAAAATTTGGGGGGTTAACTTGAAATTATTTCACCTCTTGTCGTTTCTGTGTATTCGTTAAGCGTGCAGAATAAAACCATGGATGGCGAGGAGCCAAATACTGTAACAAGGGGTTTTCACTGCTTCAAACTTGAGGGAAAAGCCGCAAGCTCAGATATTGACTGTAACTGGTACAAGTGTTATGGGATCTCTTCCGAATTTCGTATATTCTGGCCAACAAATGAGGCTTTTGTGCGTTCAGTACCTTCAATCGGAAAACTGGGCTATATGGCAGCTGTATACAAATATGATCAGATCTGGTCCATACTCAGACGTTGAGGGATCCATCCATGGTCAGTGAAGGCTTATTTCGGGGTTCAAACCCTTAAATCGCTTTATTTAAACCAGGCACTGTTGTTCATTGAAATCAGGACAAACATTTTTGGCCTGTAAAACATTTGGTAGGTTTTGGTTGGGGTTGGTAGGATTTTTCTTAAAGTTTGGTAGAAATAATTTTCTCGAGTGGCAACACTGGTCGTGAGTTTCTTGAATTTTCGACTTATTCAAAGAACAATTCTAATGCTAAGGCTGTATTAGACGATAAGACATGTCATATGTTATTTCAAAAACAGCAACTGAAAGCTGTACACATTGTGTAATGCGTACGAAAAATGACAAATGAATTTTTAAACAAGTAAAAAGGCGTTAAGTTCGGCCGTGCCGAACTATGAATACATACCACCTCGGGTATACATGTAAACCACCTTTCGTGGAAATCCGGCGAAAAATTCCCCCATAGCAGCTACATTGAAATATGTTCCGATTCGACCAAATACACTTATAAGTCATTGTTCAATTGTGTATAACAAAATATCGGGGTTTTAAGTAGATATATTTAAATATACACCGATCTGACCCATATACGACACGGATGTCGAAAAGCCTAACATAAGTCACTGTGTCAAATTTCAGTAAAATCGTATTATAAATGCGCCTTTTATGGGGCCAAGAATTTAAGTCGAGATATCGGTCTATATGGCAGCTATATTCAAATCTTGACCGATTTGGACCAAGTTGCAGAAAAATTTCGAAAAGCCTAACACAACTGACTGTCCCAAATTTCGGCAAAATCAGAAAATAAATGCGACTTTTATGGCCCTAAATTCTTAAATCGAGAGACCGATCTGAACCAAATTGAAGAGGGCTGTCGAAGGGTCTAAAACAACTTCCCTTCCCAAATTTCGACGACATCGGACAATAAATGCGCTTTTTATGGCCCCAAAATCTTAAATCGAGAGATCGGTCTATATGGTAGCTGTATTCAAATCTTGAACGATCTAGGCCAAATTGCAAAAATATGTCGAGGGGCTTAACTTAACTCACTTTCCCAAATTTCGGCGACATCGGACAATAAACGCGCCATTTATGAGCCCGAAACCGTAAATCAAGAGATCAGTCTATATTGCAGCTATATTCGAATCCTAACCGACCTGGTCCATATTCCAGAAGGATGTCGAAGGGCCTTACACAACTCACTCTCCCAAATTTTGCCAAAATCGGACAAAAAATGCGCTTTTTATGGGCGCAAGACCTTAAATTTAGAGATCGGTCTATATGGCAGCTATATCCAAATCTGGACCGATCTGGCCCAAATTGAGGAAGGATGTCGAAAGGCCTAACACAACTCATTGTACCAAATTTCAGCAACATCGGATAATAAATGTGGCTTTTAGGGACCTAAGACCCTAAATTGGCTATATCCAAATCTGGACCGATCTGGGCCAAATTGTGGAAGGATGTCGAAGAGCCTAATACAACTCCCTGTCCCAAATTTCAGCAAAATCGGATAATAAATGTTGCTTTTATGGGCCTAAGACCCCAAATCGGCGGATCGGTCTATATATCGAACTATATCAAGATATGGTTCGATATAGCCCATCTTCGAACTTAACCTGCTTATGAATAAAAAAAGAAAGTTTGCAAAATTTCAGCTCAATATCTCTATTTTTAAAGACTGTAGAGTGATTTCAACAGACAGACGGACGGACATGGCTAGATCGTCTTAGATTTTTACGTTGATCAAGAATATAAACTTTATAGGTTCGGAAATGGATATTTTGATGTGTTGCAAACGGAAAGACAAAATGAATTACCCCCATGCTTCAATGGTGGGTATAAGCTTTTATTTTAAGGAATATACATGTGGATAGATGTCTATAAAAAAAAGTACAATACATATGCGAAAACATGCCGATTAGAGTGCGCTCTATTCGTATTCGACGTACATAAGACAAGTTTTATAAATACAGACAGCTGACAGTACATATGACATGTCTTATCGTCTAATGGCAGCAATTTCCAGATTGATTTTACATGCCCATTAAGGCAGTTTTATGGTTCGGGCATTTCTCCAAGTTATTTGACTTCAAAAATTCCTAATCAATTACGTGCTTTTGGAGTACCATAAGGGTGCAAATAAAATTTCGATTAAAGCAGTGCATATATTTCCGAGATACCTATAGCGCTTTTGAAAATTGGCATAAGGGGGAGGGGAAAAGCAATTTTTCATAATTGTTTGAGATCATTGCCATATTGCAGCAAAGATTCGCATTCAGCTGCCGGAGATGGACATTGAAAAGGAGCAAACGCAACAGATGGCAGGTCAAGTCCACTGTTGTTGTTTTTGTACCCACATATTCCCATGCGGTGGTAGCGATCTTCGTCAAGCTCTTGTAGATGAGCAAACGCGTTTCGGTCAAGACGGCCGATCGCCGCGGTAACATGATGGCCATTGGCACCAATAACTTGCCGTTTCATATCGAGTATTATAGGCACTCAGTATATAAGCACGAGTCGGTACCTCTCGTCTACTCACTGATGTGCACTTGCATAGGCCGTATTTAAAATGATGGAATTACAATTTATCGGCCCAATTTGTTGCCATATCAATATTTTCGGATTTGTAAACCAAACTATTGCATTCCTGAAGTTTGTTGTTATAGGAAAGTTATAATGGTAACAAGTAAAAGCCTGCTAAGTTCGGCCTGGCCGAATCTTATATACCCTCTTATATACCCTCCAGTTTTAATCTGATTGGGCCATAATTGAATTGAATGTAGGAGTCATTTTGTAAAATTTCAGACAATTCGAGTAAGAATTGCTCCCTTTAGGGGCTCAACAAGTAAAAAAGAGAGATCGGTTTATATGGGAGCTGTATTAGGCTAAAGACCGATTCGTACCATATTTGAAAAGTATGTTGAAGATCATGGGAGAAGCCGTTGTACAAAGTTTCAGCCAAATCGGATTATAATTACGCCCTCTGGAGGCTTAAGAAGTCAAACTCCCCGATAGGTTTATATGGTAGCTATATCAGGTTATGAATCGATTTGAACCATATTTGACACAATTGTTAGAAGTCATAGCATAACACCTCATGCAACATTTCAGCCAAATCGGGTAAGAATTACGCCCTCTAGTGCCTCAAGAAGTCAATATTCAAGATCCGTTTTTATGGCAGCTATATCAGATTATGGACCGATTTAAAGCATACTTACCACAGTTGTTGCAAGTCATATCGAAACACGTTGTGCAGAATTTCAGCCAAACCGGATAGGAATTGCGCCATCTAGACGCTCAAGAAGTCAAGACCCCAGATAGGTTTTTATGGTAGCTATATCTGGATATGAACCGATTTCAGCCATATTCACCACAGTTGTTGGAAGTCATAACAAAATACCTCATTGCAGAATACAAGTGCGCCCTCTAGAGGCCAAAGAAGTCAAGACCCGTGATCGGTTTATATGGCTGCTATATCAGGTTTTGCACCGACTTTGGCAATACATTGCACAGTTGTTGGAAGTGAAAACAAAACACCAAGTGCAAAATTACAGCCAAATCGGACGAGAATTGCGCTCAAGGGGCTCAAGAAGTCAAGACCCAAGATCGGTTTACATGGCAGCTATATCAAAACATGGACTGATTTGAGCCATAAGTCATAACAGAAAACCTCATGCAAAATTTCAGTCAAATCGGACGAGAACTGCGCCCTCTAGAGGCTCAAGAAGTCAAGACCCAAGATCGGTTTATATGGCAGCTATATCAGCTTATTGACCGATTAGGGCCATACTACTCACAGTTGATGGAAGTGATATCAAAACACTATGTGCAAAATTTCAGTCAAATCGGATAAGAAATGCGCCCTCTAGAGGCTCAAGAAGTCAAGACCCAATATCGGTTTATATGGCAGCTATATCAAAACATGGACTGATTTGGCCCATTTACAATTTCAGCCGACCTACACAAACAGGAAGTATTTGTGCAAAGTTTCAAGCGGCTAACTTTACTCCTTCGAAAGTTAGCGTGCTTTCGACAGACAGACGGACATGGCTAGATCGACTTAAAATGACATGACGATTAAGAATATATATACTTTATGGGGTCTTAGATGCATATTTCGAGGAGTTACAAACAGAATGACGCAATTAGTACACCCCCAGGGTATAAAAATTGTCCATAGCTAACAATTACTTACTGCAATTATCATACCGACCATATTCCAAAGAATCACAGAATGAAATGTGCTTATCACTAAACTACCGCTTCGTCGAGAAGGAAGGGCAAGGCTGGGAAGGCCCGTCTCTCTGGTTACGTAGAACACAAGTCTGGTTCATAATACAATTGGCCCACTTTGCGAGCAACCAAGTTCTTGTGATTAAGCAATGACGTGCGACAAAGAAATCTTGTATTTGTTTATCAATAAATGATGGATTTTTTGCACATTCACTTCAACAATCTCACTAAGTCACACAAAAATTTTATATCAAAGTCCCACGCTGGACATTGACTACTGTTTGGTATATATATGTATGCATATAAAGCAATGCTTATTAGAAATTGTAATTAATTTGTTGTATGAATATAAACCACCAAAATAGAATACAACAACAAAAAGTATGAAATTTTTATACCAAATTCCGTTAGAAATATTCTCAAAAAAAAAATCGCAAAATCACATACTGATTTCTCAGCCATTTTGATTAATTACTTAACTTTGTCCCAAGTATATACCAATACAAATCTCACTCCACTCCACTCCATCACTCATTCACATTCACTTACCAAACTTTTTGTTTGTCTCGTATTTCTTCCTCTGCTGCTGTTGGCTGTTACTGATGTGCAGCTTTTGCTTTGTAAATTTTTTTTCTTGGACACCACCACAACTCTATCTACCACCATCACAACACTTCCATTAACCCATTACCATGAGAATTTAATATTTCTTCCGTCTTTCACATTTGCTTCGATTTAAGTTGATGATATTTATTGGTTTAGAAAGCTATAAATTCCTTCAATTGGCAAAAGAAACTCTGATAGGTCGTGATTTGGGATTCTGGGGGTATTATGGTACAACCTATATTTGTGTGAATTTATGACGTATGAAATTAAGATATTCGGTACTCGATGGGACGTGAAAGTTTGAAAAAAAAGAAACAATCTTATCGACTATCGGAGTCGATATGCAAAACAGCTGATTATGTTGATATGGACGAATACAAGGTAGATTAGCGGTGGTATAGTTAAGTTTTATGATAAATGTTGATGTCGAATGACAATAACGTTAGAACCGCAACTAATTAATGGGAAATTTTCTAACCAAATTCTAATGGCGAAACAATTAAAGGTGGTCTCATTTTATACAATAATCACAAATCATGTGGTGCAATCCGCCATCAAGCTGATTGACGTTTTACCAACACACACAAAGAAATTTGTGGGCGTGTGTGCGTACATTAGCTGAGAACATACGAGAAAGAAGGTGACAACAAATAGAATGCAACAAAAATCTGACATCTTAATACCGTCAAACCTGGCCGGTTGTTAACAGCGTGAGACCGCCTTTTTAAATTCTTTAGATTGTACCAAGGCGGATTTAACAAGGTGGTCTCACGCGAACATCTAAATATTAACAACCGGCCAGGTTTGACGGTATTAAGATGGCAGATTTTTGTTTGCAAACCGTCGATCAGCTTGATACCATATGATTTGTGGATGTTGTTTCACCATGGCATGTACTAGCCTTTTGCCATGACATAATTATCAGGTAGTGTACCGTTATCAGCTGAATACAATATTTTCTCGCAAAGAACACCATATATTAACGAATTTTGGTTGTGTGTGTGTATTATGGTTATGAACCATATACACACACAAACACTGAAAAACTAGTAGCATACACAAAATCAGAGTTGCACTAATCACTGATTTTGACAGACAGTGCACACAATATTTTGTTGTTGGGCAACTGCCACTACCTGTAAATGAATATATATTGGCTTTGGCATTGTAAAGTGTTGTTAACACCGTGTTTAAATTTATCCAGTTTTGTTTTGTTTGTTTTATCCAGTTTTGTTGATCATGTTAGATATGTATATTCAACAGATATAATTATATCGTCGTTAACACCGTGTTTTTTAATTTATCCAGTTTTGCTTTGTTTGTTTTATCCAGTTTTGTTGATCAAGTTAGATATGTATATTCAACAGATTTCCTGTCTAATGGCAATTTTACATGGTACATCATCGTGATCGTACTCATAGTGTGTACGTGGTAAATCCAGATTTTGAAAAAACGGCACAAAGTTTTTTCTTAGATTTTATGTAACTTTTCATACTTTCTCCTCTTTTCTTACTTAATTTTGGAAATATCGTGTTTTTCAATATCTGTGAAGTAATGAATACACATTTCTGTGTAAACGGTGATCGGTAGCCGCCAATCATTGAAAAAACAAATGATTTTGATTTGATGAATATATGTTGTTGTAGCAGTTTGTTGTGTTCTATCTTACGTCTGCTTGATTTTGTTGAGTGTCAAGACCCAGGAACTCTGCGACTAAGATGTGTTGCGTCCACAGGGATCTGGGTCTGAGTCGAGTGGGTCCGGCTAGGCAGTTAAACGGGCGACATGTATCGTCCCTGGTTACAATCGGGACATACATCTTGCAAGTCGGCATTAATCCTAGCTCTGTGGGAATTGAGGCGAATTGAGGGTAATTGAGCCAGAACCACTCTGGTTTGCTGGGGGAGGTCGATTTCTTCGGGTGGGTTCTCCAAGGACTACATTCACCTGGTATTTAATTACCATGTCTGCATGAATGTTGTTTAGATCTGCTTGATATGCCGCTTGATCTAGAGGTTCTCTCTTGTAGCGCTGAACCTCACGCTCTAGATTATGTAGATCTACCTTAAGGCTATTGGCGGTGAATATCTATGTACAAGATGATGATTTGGATGGTCTCTGTGATAACCGCCCAAAAGGTATTACTTAGACAGCATATAGTTATGTCTTCGCACTGCAAGGATTTTTGTCTCCTGGAAATTAGGTGAACAGAACTAATGTACATGGAATAGGCTGTTATCACATGATATCGATAAATTTCAGTGCAAATGGCATTAATAGGCGTGTTTTATCTACCTATTAAGTGGATTTTCTCGCTAAGTTTGCATGGAGAAAAATGCTTTCCTCGATTAGCTAAGCGGCTAATCTTATTGCCGTTTATTAGAACATATGGTGTCATCATGCAATTAGAATGACAAAACTGGAAAGGCAAAATTGCTAATGATTTAAGTTAAATCGCATGATATTTGATTATTTCGGATGTGTGTCAGTGCTGCCAATGTTTAAATACAAAGCATTTATAGGGAGAAGCGTTTTATTTACCAATAAACTAGCGAAACCGCTAAACTGGTAAATAAAACAAGCCAAATGTATAAACAACCATAAAACCACGTTTACGAATCCGCTTGATTTGAGATAATCTACGACATCAACACCTATTCAATCAAAAAAAAAACAAGGGAAATTTATTACTATATATAGTTAACCTGAAGATGATGGCAAAATAATTCTCGATGGTATATAACAGAAGTACGTTTACATTGGTCACTAAATCCGGTTGAAGGCCTTTTCGAGATTTAAGTGTTTAATCCTGTGTATTTTGCCGGCTTTACCATACAAAAATAAATCAGATTGTTGTGGAGTTTATGTATAAATCTTAAATAAAACCGATTTTATGACTGATATATAGATAAAACTACCAAAATATACAACTGTTTTCTAGAATTTTGTATGAATGTGTGTAATATATACAATCCCGATAAACGCAGTGTAAACGGATAGGATTTGTTTTTGGATTTATTTAAATCCAGATCACAAAGATTTCAATGTAAACGTGCTTTAAGACTCAATAGCGCACAATGAGATTTCAATGTAAACGTGCTTTAAGACTCAATAGCGCACAATAACAGCCATTCCCTAGAGTTTTGCTTTAAATCGTTGCTCCAAAAATCAAGCCGAGTAATCAAATCTGTGACGTTATTGCGTTACTTTAGTTACTCTATAATTAGTCGTTTTTGGTTGTAGCTTGATGTATTTAATATAGTACGTGATTTAACAACGCTGTGAAAAAGCAGATGCTTCATTTTAATTTTAACCGGCGAAATTGATCAGAGGATTGCTGTATTCAATTCTTCGCAATGGTTTCCCTCCAAGATATGTCCACAATTCACTCTCCGGGATCTCCACCGAGAATGTGTGAACGAACAGGACGCCTGTGTGCTTTGCCACAGCGCGAGATATATAGTACTACTCAAAGGGTAAGACTTTCTTTAAGGAAAATTATATTTTGGATATATATCTTTTATATTTTCTAGCTGGATTATTATCCCGAAATTAATATAAATTGCGATGCTTTTAATAGTGCATCCATAGCGGGATCATCTCTGGCTTCAGCCAAATGTGCCGACTCTTGGCGCAATGTTCTTGTGCCTGTAAATGAGGGTGTCTTAAAGCGTATCATACGCACTTTCTTTGAAAGTGGATTTGCAGAGGCTCTCAACGAGGCCAGAGATACACAAGTGGCTGGTGGAAATGCAATGATTTCATCTGTAGCGGAGTACACTTTTCAAACAATTGAGTTTTTGAAACGTGTAAAATCTAAAATTTTTCCTCATATGAAGGAGCAGGGTATATCATCTATAGCACGTCACTCGGAAACAAGGTAAGAGATCATTAACTCATAATTTATTATAATATAAGGTTGTTTTTAATTGTACTTGATTTTATTAGGGACTGGATACGTTCATATATAAGATGTATAGTATGGCATCCAAATTGTTTTAAGATTGCTGTGGCTGGCATGGATGATATCGTGCGAATTTACACAGATGAACCAGCTATAGTGCCGGTTTTGAAGGTAATGATGATGCAGCAAAAAAAAAAAAATAGTACAACAATTGTTTTTAATTTATCTCTTTATAGAGTGCTTCTCAAAAATGGATTACTTGCATGGCTTGGCGTCCTTATACCGCCGCAGAATTAGCTGTAGGTTGCCAAAAGGGCATTTGCCTTTGGACCATGGATAATAATATGCATATAACCCGTTCAACATCACAAGCTATTTTTCTTAAACAGTAAGAATTTGATATGCTGTGCAAAGGCGAATATTTATTTTGTGTGTTTCTTTAGTCCCAATCATTGCCCTATTACTTCGGTGCAGTGGAACTCTGATGGTACCCTCTTGGCTTCAGCTTCTATTGGCGATACAGATGTTATTATATGGGATGCAGATAAAATGCAAAATACTGCCCTTAAACGAGTTGGTCCTCCATGCTCTTTGTTAAAATGGTCTCCCAATAGTTCGTGTCTGTTTTCCTCGACCGTCACAAATGTCTTTCGTGTGTGGGCATGTGAAAACAAATGGCAACCGGAACGTTGGACTATAACGCATGGAAGCATACAATCAGCATGTTGGTCACCTTGTGGAGGATTTCTTTTGTTTGTTACATCTGAAGAGCCCATATTATATCGTTTGCAATTCTTTGAGGAGCAATTGTTCAAAAGTAAGTTTTATTTTTGTAGTCCATTAAAATGAAGGCAGTTGGATAGTGTCAAAAATTTTGGGGAATTAATAGCAAAATTGATGCTTTCCTTTATTCGCAAAGAAGCTGCCAATAGGAATAATGTGTTATAACAAGGGCAAGCTACAGGTGAATTATTGCAAGAAATCCGCAATAATTTGTATAATGCTGCCTACAATTTTGATCCTACAATTTAAGAATAGGTTAGGTTGGAAAAAGGGAGCAGATATTTTTCCGTCCCACACCACTATGGACATACACCTAAGCCAGTAGTCGGCTTGTTGTGCGCTCTAAAAACTATAAAGTAACCTCTAAAAAGAAATTTTTAAATAAGGAATTCCTTGCTACTTACAAAATCCTTAATTATTTTCAATTCCACTCCCCTAATTTGGTTCATGTCTGGTATTGTGGCCCTACTTAAGTGCCGGTATATGTTAGACGCGAAAGCCGGGCAATGACAAAAGAAATGCTCCAACGTCTCATCATCTTCCCCGCATGCCCTACAAATGGTATCACTTGCCACATTGATTTTACATAAGTGAGCTCGTACTCCTGTGTGTCCCGTTATCAAACCAATAGCTATACTGACCACCTTCTTACTTCCTTTCAGTATTAGCCTCGTCTTCTCCCTATCTGGATCCCCCACATAGGGTTTTCGCCGTCCTACCGACCGTTTCGCTGTTCCACAATGCTGCATGAGCATTCGTCGCCCATTCCTTTAACTCGGACTGCGTCGACCCGAAAGGTTTTGGATTAGCCAAGTTTATTGACGGCAGTCCTTTTGCCTTCACCGCCAAATCTGCCCTTTCATTTCCCCTTACTCCGTTTTGGCCCGGCACCCAAATGATGCGGATTTTGCCACCCGCAGAGAAGGCGCTAATCTCCCTTTCACACTGCAAAACTGTTCGTGACCTTACCGTCCTGGATGTTATTGCTCTGATTGCCATTCAAGGTTCATCTCAGGTATCCGATCGGAAACCTCTTCTCTTCCTTCCAGGTTTCCTATCGTCCCGCGATGGTATGAGCTGCTCCCATCCTCAATCCCCATTCTCCCATCGTCTTAAGTCTCATTGCCGCAGGGGCTGCCTCACACTTAATTTGTATGTCAATGGGTCCGGATATCTAGAATAGACTCCAGTGCCCTAGTGGTCGTGGTCCTCTTCGCTCCGCCTATGACAAGACAACATGTTCTCTGAACCTGTTGTATGGTGCTTATGTTGCACTTTTTCTCCATAGCAGTCCTGCAAACTACTGAGGCGTTAGTATTGGTCTAATCACGATAAGGATTTGAACTTGTCAGATATCGAAATCTTCCTATTGAGGTAACATGGTGCGTTAAATTGTCCCACCTTCGTCTTCCTCGTGAACAGGCATATTTCAGTCTTTTCTGGGTTAACATTGAGACCTCTGGGTCTAGCCCAGTAATATGCCATATGCAAGACCCTTTCGGCCCTTCTGCAAAGCTCTTTCGCATCCTTACCCCTTAGAAGTATTATAACATCGTCTGTTGTTGTTGTTGTAGCAGTTTATTGTGTTCTATCTTTCGTCTGCTTGATTCTGTTGAGTGTCAAGGCCCAGAAACTCAGCGACTAAGATGGGGTGCGTCCACAGGGATCTGGGTCTGACTCGAGTGCGTCTGGCCTGGCAGTTAAACAGGTGACGTGTATCGTGCGGTCCCTGGTTACAATCGGAACGTACATCTTGCACGTCGGCTTCAATCCTAGCTCTGTAGGAATTGAGGCGGCCACATCTGAATCTGTCGATTTCTTCAGGTGCAATGGGAGGCGGTCGTTCTCTAAGGACTACATTCACCCGGTAGCCGATTACCGCATCTGCTACCGTGTCTGCATGAATGTTGTTTAAACCCCTGCTTGATATGCCGCTTGTTCTAGAGGTTCTCTCTTGTAGCGCTGAACCTCACGCTCTAGATTATGTAGATCTACCTTAAGGCTTCTGGACGGTGGATATCTATCCACAAGATGATGATTTGGATGGTCTCTGCGGTATTGCTTAAACAGCATGTAGTTATGTCTTCGCACTGGTCGCACTTTGTCTCCTAATGGAAGTGGTCCACATGAGAATTGAGGAGACAGCTCGTCGCAGTTTGGAGGGCGGCATTCTGACTGATCTGAATATTATTCCACTGCGTGTCACAAAGTTGACGAGACCACACTGGCGCTGCATAACTTACCACAGACCGGCCAATTGCTTTGTATGTGGTCAACAAGGTTTCTTTGTCTGCACCCCAAGCTTGCTGCCAGCAAGTGACTTGGGGACCTTGTTTCTACTTTTGACTTTATCGCAGATTGCTGTGGCATGTGGGGAGAATGTGTAAGAGCTGTCAACATCAACATGGATTTCGAAGACTGCACAGCACAACAACAGCTTTGCATGCCATCTTACTTTACTTTACTTTAATTGGCTACGACAGAATATTTGTTCCACTAGCCGAACGTAGAATATCGTTCCAAGCGCCTGATCTTTCAATCGGGCTTTTGGTCTTCCCGGTTTGCATGTACCACCGTGTTTGCCTTCAAAAGACTTCTTTGCTGGAGCTTCTTCATCCATTCTGACAACATGACCTAGCCAACGTAGCCGTTGTATTTTGATGCGTGTAACTATGCTATCGTCGTCATACAGCTCGTGGTTCATACGTCGCCTATATTCTCCTCTAACGCAAACTGGTCCATATATTTTACGAAGAATCTTTCTCTCTTTGCATGCCATCACCGCACACATTTGCCGTGGCTTCAATCAGGCCAGGCCATGTGATAGGACGGTCCACGTGGCACTGGACCTATCGAAGGCATTCGACACGGTCAGCCATGCCAAATAATTTGAGGACATCGCCAACACGTCACTCCAACCAGACCTGAAACGATGGTTAGCGAATTATCTGTGTGGTCGCCAGTCATTTGTGGAATTTAGGGATAAGAAGTCGAAGCGCCGTAGAGTGAAACAGGGAGTTCCCCAAGGTGAGGTGATATCTCCGGCGCTGTTTAACTTCTACCTATCCTCCATTCCAGCGCCTCCAGACGGCATAGAGATCGTATCATATGCGGACGATTGCACAATCATGACATCAGGCCCCCCAACCATTGATGACATCTGCGATAGGTTGAACGTCTACCTCAACGAACTTGCCTCATATTCAAGAGGCAAGAAGATATCTGCCACCAAATCTTCAGCCACATGACCTATTACGTGTTCCGTAATAGGTCATTTATGGTGGTCACCCATTGGAGTAGCGATAAAATGCCTCCCCCCAGGTGGCGTGCTTTGTGCCACTTTCCCCCTTATCTTTATGCCATGTTCTCTGAACTTGTTGTATGGTCCTAATGTTGCTCTTTTTTCCATAGTAAGTAAATGTTGGTCTAATCACGCTCCTGTAGATCCAGTGGACTATCCACGGATTCTGGCCCCATTTCGAGCCTACCGCCTGTCTTTTTGCCCAACATCTGTGAACCTTCTCAGTACGCTCCTGAATGTGACACTTCCAATTCAGTTTCCTATCCAAGATCACACCTAAGTATTTGACCTTGTCAGATATCGAAATCGTCCTATTGAGGAAACATGGTGGTGGTAAATTGGCCCACCTTCGTTTTCCTCGTGAACAGGCGTATTTCAGTCTTCTCTGGGTTAACATTGAGACCTCTGGGTCTAGCCCAGTCATATGCCATATGCAAGACCCTTTCGGCCCTTCTGTATAGCTGGTTCGCATCCTTCCCACTTAGAAGTATTATCAACATACTCAGTCAGCATCCGTAATACCTCATTTATGGTGGTCACCCATTGAAGTAGCGATAAAATGCCCCCCCCGGTGGCGTGCTTTGTGCCACTTTCTCCCTTATATTTATGCCATGGGACACACAATTTATCCACCTGTTCCTTAGCAGATGGTTTATCCAGTCTCTAAGGACCGGGTCCACCCGGTACTGGTCTAAGGATTGGATCAGTTTGTCGCTACCGCACATTGTTAAAAGCCCCCTCGATGTCAATACATACCGCCAGGATATACGTTTTGGCATCGAAGGATTCTTCTATTGGGTTGCCCAAAAAGTAATTGCGGATTTTTTAAAAGAAAGTAAATGCATTTTTAATAAAACTTGAATGAACTTTAATCAAATATACTTTTTTTACACTTTTTTTCTAAAGCAACCTAAAAGTAGCAGCTGATAACTGACAGAAGAAAGAATGCAATTACAGAGTCACAAGCTGTGAAAAAATTTTTCAACGCAGACTATATGAAAAATCCGCAATTACTTTTTGGGCAACCCAATATTATATGCACAAATCTATATCCCTTGACATAGGCATGCAGTTTGCATTTGAGCAGTTCGCTGGATGTCCTACTTTTTATCATGGTCTCCACAATACGTGCCATGGTTTTGAGTAGAAAAGACGTAAGGCTTATGGGTCTGTAGGCCTTTGGAATAACTAGACAATAATAGTGTTGTAAGTGGACAAATTGAAATGATATCATAAAAATAGCACCCCAAGCCAGGCATTGTATGCAGCTTACATGAGGCAAAGCATTGTTAAGTTGAGGATTTGTTGTTGATCGGAGATTTATTTCCAATATCTGCAGATTTTGTCATATAGATGGGAGGCAAGTCACAATATCACTCCTTTAATTTTTTTTTCCAAGCATTCGCAAAACCCCTGCCTAAATAATTTCTTCGCTTCATGAAGTGTACTTTGTTCCACTACTAATGAATGTTTGTTTTTGTTTCTTCTCTTTCAGATGGCTCATCTCCCAAACAAGCTTTGCCCATAGCCGATCTAAGTAAAATCACTGTAGACAATCGTGAAGTTGGAGGTCATCCCCAATGTGTTGCCTGGGATCCCAATGGCCACTTTTTGGCCATAACCTTTAAGGATACACCTTGTATAGCTATCTTCACGACGTGCATACAAAAGTTCAATCTATCCATATCACCCTCGTGTTTCTTGGCTGGCAATGGCAATGAGTATCCCTCGTATATATGCTTTCAAAGCAAACATCGCAAAAACTCGGACACCGTATTAACCATAGGCTGGTCCAGTGGGCGTATACAATATTTTCCCTTTGGAAATATGTAGTAAAACAAAATCTGTTAATAATTTATTTTTTTTAGGTACATAAATATAAGTTGTTTTGTATTATTGAAAATATTTTTGTTTTTGTTTTTTATATCAAATTACTACATGGACAAAATGCGTGTTTTGGGGGTAATGAGAGTAACGTTTTCTTTATAAATTAAATAAAACAAATAAAATAATCTAAAATTTAACAATAATATAAACAATTACAACGAGAACCATGCATAGCTCTCATGAATGAATTCCGTTTCCTTTTTTTTTGTTTTTGTCAAATACAAACGGTCGTATTCATAAAGCTAATGAAACCTTAAAATGGGTTTATTTGACAGTTCAATATAAAGGAAATCTGTCAAATAAACCTATTTCAAATCTACATTAAGTTTGGTGAATACCGATGTAACACTTTAAATATTTTATAATTTTGTTTAAGAACAATGAAGAATTTAGTACTAGATAGGGTTGCATTGTAATTTTCGGAAAAAATCCCTGCTATTTTGGAAGATTTATAACAAATTTTGAAATGCTTAAAAAATAACTTTTTTTTTATGACTTTTAAAAGTTCAAGTAGAGATTTTTTCCGAAAACCACTTGTAGGGCACGTGGTGATCAAGAAAGTTGTTTGTTTTTTTGTTGTTTTTTTTTTTTTTTTAAACGTTTAACAATCACATTTTAGTTTTTTTTTTTTTGGTTACGGAAAGGAAAGGGTTCTTATTTATATACCTAGGGTTTTTCTTGTTAATCACTTAACGACTACAAAACGAAAATAGTTGACCAAAGTACAATCACATCAAATCTTAGTTGCAGAACAATTTTCGGAAAATTTATAAATCACATTTAACCATATACGAGTAACATAAATTACATTTATCTTCTTTTTTGGCATACAATTCAAGTCATTTTCATTAAGGGGGGGAGAGTCTATGTTTATGTTGTGGGAAATTTAATTCTACTTTTGTTTAAATGTCTCCAAAGAAATATCCCAAGGCGGTAGCAGCCTTCACACGCACAAAATGATTTTCATCCTTGAGAAGAGCTGCAAGTTTATTACCAACTGCTTCGGTTTGTGTATTGCGTTCGGAAAGGAAGTTGTGTAATATACCTGAAAATAAAAAAAAATATATATGAATTTCTCCGCATGCACAGAACAAAAAAAAATCACGATAATTTTTTCAATTAAAAATTTAATTGAAGTAAAATTTTTTTTCAATTAAAAAATGAATTGAAACAAACATATTTTTTGATTGAAATTTTTGTCAATTTCAATGAAAAAATTAATTCAATCAATCATTTTTTTTTTAATTGAATCTGAACTTTTTTCAAATTCCGATCGCGATTGAAATTTTTGTCAGTTTCAATAAAAAAAATTAATTGATTCAATAATTTCTTTAACTTAATCTATACTTTTTTTAATATTTCGTGTGACGTCTTAATGCGTGTGCCAAATTTCATCTCAATCGATTCAGGTTTAGATATAGCTCCCATATATAACTTTCATCTGATTTGACCTATTAAGGCTGTAGAAGGCACAATTTTGTTTTGATCTTTAGTAAATATGGCACGAAGTGCTTTTTGTGATGTCCCAATAGGTGTGCAAAATTTCATCAGAATCGGATCAGTTTTATATATAGCTCCCATATATATCTTTCATCGGATTCGTCCTATTAAGGCTGTAGAGGGCACAATTTTGGTTCGATCTTTACCAAATATGGCACGAAGTGCTTTTTGTGATGTCCCAATAGGTGTGCAAAGTTTCATCAGAATCGGATCAGTTTTATATATAGCTTCCATATATATCTTTCATCCGATATGCCCTTTTAAAGCTGTAGGAGCCACAATTTTGGTCCCATCTTTACCAAATTTAGCATGATATATTTCGTGTGACGTCTTAATACGTGTGCCAAATTTCATCTAAATCGGTTCAGGTTTAGATATAGCTACCATATATATCTTTCATCCGATTTGACCTATTAAGGCTGTAGAAGGCACAATTTTGTTTCGATCTTTAGTAAATATGGCACGAAGTGCTTTTTGTGATGTCCCAATAGGTGTGCAAAATTTCATCAGAATCGGATCAGTTTTATATATAGCTCCCATATATATCTTTCATCGGATTCGTCCTATTAAGGCTGTAGAGGGCACAATTTTGGTTCGATCTTTACCAAATATGGCACGAAGTGCTTTTTGTGATGTCCCAATAGGTGTGCAAAGTTTCATCAGAATCGGATCAGTTTTATATATAGCTTCCATATATATCTTTCATCCGATATGCCCTTTTAAAGCTGTAGGAGCCACAATTTTGGTCCCATCTTTACCAAATTTAGCATGATATATTTCGTGTGACGTCTTAATACGTGTGCCAAATTTCATCTAAACCGGTTCAGGTTTAGATATAGCTACCATATATATCTTTCATCCGATTCGTCCTATTAAGGCTGTAGAGGGCACAATTTTGGTTCGATCTTTACCAAATATGTCACGAAGTGCTTTTTGTGACGTCCCAATAGGTGTTCAAAGTTTCATCAGAATCGGATCAGTTTTATATATAGCTCCCATATATAACTTTCATCCGATTTGCCCTTTTAAAGCTGTAGTAGCCACAATTTTGGTCCCATCCTTACAAAATTTTGCAGGTAATGTTTTAGTTGACGTCAAACTACATGCAAAAAATATTTCATCAAAATCGAACCAGATTTAGGTGAAGTTCCCATATATCTTTTAAACGTTTCGACTTTTAAGGCTGTAGAAGCAACAATTTTCTTACCATCGTAAGAAAATCGTAGAAGGTTCTATTCGTTACTTCAATAAGTATGCAAAATTAAAGTCTCAGCAAATTTGGATATAAGTGCTATATATTAAAATATTACGTAGACTCGGTGGTGTGAGGTATTATATAGTCGGCTACGTCCGACTTTTGTCTTTCCTTACTGGTTTTAATTGAATATGAATTTTTTTTAATTGAAAAAAGTTCCCCTTTTTGTAAATTGTGATTGATGTTATCGCAGTTTTCATCCGATCCTCTTAAAATTCGGTACAGGCATGTTTTTCGGCCTAGAGACGAAGCCTATAGAAATAGGAAAAAAATCGGTATAGATTTGGATATAGCTCCCATATATATGTTCGTCCGTTTTTCAGTAATACAGCAATAAAATGGATATTTGTTGAACGATTCTCTCGAAATTTGGCAGGAAGGCCATTTTTATGACTCTCGACATTACTATGGAATTTTATGGAAATCGGTTCAGATTTAGATAAAGGGTTGCCCAAAAAGTAATTGCGGATTTTTCATATAGTTGGCGTTGACAAATTTTTTCACAGCTTGTGACTCTGTAATTGCATTCTCTCTTCTGTCAGTTATCAGCTGTTACTGTTAGCTTGCTTTAGAAAAAAAGTGTAAAAAAAGTATATTTGATTAAAGTTCATTCTAAGTTTTATAAAAAATGCATTTACTTTCTTTTAAAAAATCCGCAATTACTTTTTGGGCAAGCCAATATATATCGACCGATTTTCACTCCTAGAGCCACTGCAAGCGCATTTATTGACCAATCTTCCCAAAATTTTGTACAACGCTTTCCTCAACGACGTCCACAATATCTATTAAGCTTGGTCGAAATCGGGTCAGATTTAGGTATAGCTCCCATATATATGCTCGTCCGATTTTGAGAAATATTGCAATAAAGTGCTCATTTGTTAACCGATTCTTTCGAAATTTGGCAGGAAGAATTTTCTTATTATATATATTCCATAGAAATTGGTTTAGATTTATATATAGCTCTGATATGTATATAACGCCCGATTTTCACTCCTAGAGCTACTGCAAGCGCATTAATTGACCAAACTTGCACAACGCTTTCCTCCAAGACAATCACAATATCTAAGAAGTTTGGTCAAAATCGATTCAGATCTAGATATAGCTCCCATATATGTAGCAGATGCGGTAATTAGCTACCGGGTGAATGTAGTGCCTGGAGAACGAACGCCACCAATTGCACCTGAAGAAATCGACCTCCTCCGGCAAACCAGAGTAGTTCTGGCTCAATTACGTTGCGGCAGATGCAGCCGCCTCAATTGCTACAGAGCTAGGATTGATGCCGACGTGCAAGATGTATGTCCCGATTGTAACCAGAGACCGGACGATACGCGTCACCTGTTTAACTGCCCGGCCAAACATACTCGACTCAGACCCAGATCCCTGTGGACGCACCCCATCTTAGTCGAAGGGTTCCTGAGTCTTGACACTCAACAGAATCAAATGGACGAAAGATGCTGCTACAACAACAACAACTAGCCCAGCGCCTCACTCAACTATCATAAGCACTCAGTCGGTGTCACCTACGCCCTCATTGCGACTCTCCCTTTGAAAACACTGATTTTTCGCAACAGCAGTTACAGCTACTTCGAATTCTTATGGAGCGGAGCGGCTCTACTATCCACAACCTGGGGATGCGCCCTGTAGCTCTGGTCTTATTTTCCTACCACAATGATGGTACGAAGGTAAAAATTCCTTTAATTCCCACCATCTGTGGTGAAGCACTCATTTTCCTCCAGTGTCAGGATGATAATATCCCCTGATTTATGCTAAAGGGTAGACTTTGGCTTCTTATTTCCTTGTACATGTATATGGATTGCTGCAGAATTCATTAGAACATAAACTAAGCTTAGCTTTGAGCAGAAATTGCATTGATTTAGGTAATATGTTGTCCTTTGCAACACTCTGAACGAGGATTTTAATAACCCATTGGAAAACATCCGCCGAGGTCCATCAAAATTCGTTCCAAATTAGATAAAGCTACCACTTTGTATTTATAGGGTAGGTCAATATAAAGTCGGCAACGCCCGACCTTTGCCTTTCCTTACTTGTTTTTACTTACCAATAACCATTGCAGCACTACCTCTAACCTCTGGCCACTGGCTTCGCAATTTGGGTATGCAGGAATCTATGAAATCCTGTATGTGATCGGTCAGTTCCATAGACTAAAAATAGAAAAAATTTGAGTTACTTACAAATAAAATCCTTTAACGTATGAGAAACTTACAATCACTTTAACAAAATCTATAATGAAATTATTATAATTCAGCTGGCCATGGTCCAGCAGATGGCGCTGAGCCATATCATTGATTTTGATGGAGTTCAATAAACTGCACACTTTGCGTAAAGTACCCTTGCATGCCTAAAACGCAGAGAAATGCCATAACAAAGAATTATTCATAAAAAATATCTGAATAACTTACCCGTATAATGGTGGCCTCGCCCTCGCTGAGATGTAATAGCAAGGGAAAGAGATTTGCTATCAATTGTTCCCGCAAGGCTTCATTCGAAGCTTCATTGGGTGTAGCAGTACCATCTTTCATGGATATCTTCGATTCACATAGATCACCAAACAAAATGATGGCAGCCTCACGTATCTCCAAGGAATAACTGCCAAAGAATGGACGTATTCGTATGGCCAGTGAGACATGGAAGGTTTCAACACGATCACTGGCCAAGTTTTGCAATATTCGTGATAATCCACGCATGCTTTCCAAGGGAATGTTGATTAGACAATCACTGGGCGAAAGAAAGGGAAACATTAAAGCAAACTAGTTTTAGCAAGAGAAAGTCTAGCTTTTTATTGGGTTGCCCAAAAAGTAATTGTGGATTTTTTAAAAGAAAGTAAATGCATTTTGAATAAAACTTGGAATGAACTTTAATCAAATATACTTTCGCGCACTTTTTTTCTAAAGCAAGCTAAAAGTAACAGCTGATAACTGACAGAAGAAAGAATGCAATTACAGAGTCACAAGCCGTTGAAAAAATTTGTCAACGCCGACTATATGAAAAATCCGCAATTAATTTTTGGGCAACCCAATATATAAGACGCTTAAAATGTGTTTCTCATTACCACTCACCTAACCGTATCATCAACACCCTTCAACAGAGCAGTTATAGCAGTCTCATGGTATGTCTCAATATCATCCTCGGTCAGTAGACCCACATGACCCATGCCTTGTATACTAAGGCCCCTTACCACAGCATTCGGATCACTCAATGCCGATGTCAAATGATTCATTATGGTCGTCGAGATTTCGCCGCATGGCCGGAGAGGAACCATACGTGAGAATAGGCCCACAGCTGCAACTCTTTGAGCATCGTAGGGAGAGGCCACATATTTACACAACGTGGATATGACTTTTTTCATGCTATTGGAATTAATGTCGATTTGATTCGATAGACCAATGGCCATGGGCGTCAGTAATTCTATGTAGTTTTTGAGATCGCTGCTAGATGCTAAATGAGTGTGTACTGTAAGCACAGTGGCAATTTGTTCCATTTCCAAATTGTTAAGGAGTTTTTGGAAAGTGTCCAAAACAATTTGACATGGATTTAGTTTAATGGACTCCTTGTTGGGTACAAAACCAAATTTATTTTTGGAACTGCTTGACAATGTGATGATGGAAGACGACGATGAGTTCATAATAGGTGAATTGCTGCGTGCTATGCCAGTTTGCATGGGAGCCGCCAGGTTTGTGTACGAGGCCAGCGAGGTCAAAAGCATGGTGAAAAGTTCGGGGAATTTTATCTTCAATATCTGTAATATAGGAAAAATTATGATTTTCCAGGGCATGCACTTTTTGTTTAAATCTCTGTTGTACCGTTTTAATATCTTTGGAAGCCAACATCTCATTTAGGGCACAGAAGATGGCAAACGGTTGTACACTTGCAATCTTTTGTCTATCCACACACGCCTCATTTTGTTCAAATATACATGCCGATGAAAGGATTTGCAAGAAATGATCCAATAAAACTCCCGTCAAGTCATTATCTGTGCATATCAAATGCCAATATTCGACGATATTTCTGTAATTGACAACAACAAAGTAAAAAATTTTCGTAAACGTATTTTTTGAGATTTGACTTACTCTTCATAGGGAAGCTGTTGAGAGAGCATTTCACCAACCACCAATTTTGGATGATGTTTTGTAAGAGCTACTAAGGCTTTAAGTACCCCAGACTTGGCACGATTGACATCGCAGGAATGTATGGCCTATAAATAAGACAAAGATATCCATGATGCTAAAGTTAATCCTTGAAGATAAAGAAAATAAGGTCGTCCAAATGGAAGTGAAATGGTGTAGTAAAGGTTGAGCCTGATAATTAGAGCCTCCGACAGAGTTTTGCAAGGCGTCTATTAGGCACAGAAGCCCCTGAGCTAGTGCCCACCCTTCCCATCCTTTCGTTTACTTCACGTTCCAGTTATATAATGCTACCGGCACGTCCACGGAGCACGTCTCCGTAACTATCCTAGCCATTTTGGCCGTGTTCTTCAGAAAAAATCGCCAACATTTTGATCGATATAATGTCACTGAGCCATAGTTTCCGTGTTCGTTCCATTCGTTTCGGTGACCTAGTGCTTCGAGTACTCCGTGAGAGAACCATGTCTACTAACCAGCGTTCTGCCCTTGTCCCTAAGGTACAGGAGCCACTTAATCTTGGTTTGCGCATTCGTTCCATCTGTCTATATCTCTTGTAATTAAGAATTCACGGGATTGACAAATTTATTTTAGTAAAAATTAATTTGAAGATTTATTAAACGAACAGAATTCAAAAGTGGGTTATTTTAGACTGACAAAAAAAAAAATATTTCTATACACCAATGCAAGGAAAACAAAACGTACTTGATTAAAATAATATATGTATAGGAAAAGCATACTTGATTAGAATAATAACTAAACAAGTAAATATCGATTGGAGTATTTCTACAACACCCCCTCTCAATCGATTATTCCAGCTTCAACTCGTAGCTTCTGAAATTTATTGGTATCCAAGGATTTGGTAAATAAATCCGCCAACTGTTTTTCTGATCTTATGTGTTCGACCACTATGTTTCCATTCATAATGTTGTCTCTAACAAAATGGTGCTTGATGTCAATATGCTTTGCCCTTTTGCTTTCAAGATTGTTAGACATTCCAATGCAGCCTTTATTATCCTCAAAAATTTTTACTGCATATCCGCTAATTTCCCTTAAATCTTCTAATACACCTCGTATCCACAAAGCTTCTGTACTAGCCATGCTTAGAGCTATGTACTCTGCCTCGGAAGAAGAAGTTGCCACTGTTTGTTGCTTCTTGCTGCATCATGATACTGTACATCCATAGACCTTGAACATGTATCCACTAACAGATTTTCTGTCTGACAAATCTGTGGCCCAATCAGCGTCGGCATATCCAATTACTGGTTCATCAGAGTAGTTTCTAAAATTCAGTTTCATCTTCATTGTACCTTTTAAATATCTCAGTACACGCTTAAGATGTTGCCAGTGAATTTCATTTGGGTTTTCTTGAAATCGACCTAAATATCCAACATGGTAACAAATGTCAGGTCTAGAGCATACCATAATATACATTAAACTCCCTAAAAGTTGCCGATAGGGTAGATTCGGGTTTGTTGGAGATTCACCTTTTTGCAATTGCAAGCCTTTCTCCATGGGAGACTTTACAGGATTACATTCTGTCATCCCAAACTTATTCAGGATTTTGGAAATGCTTGCTTCTTGCGATATGCTTAATTCTCCATTACATAAATCCATATTCATACCTAGAAAATGTTTTAAAGGACCGCAATCTGACATTTCAAAATGTTTTGATAGTTGAGTTTTTAAGTCCATTATTCGATTGATATTATTTCCAACCACCAATACATCGTCAACATATAGTATAAGAATAAGAACACTGGCTTTATCGGTATCCGTTTTAAAATACAGGCAATAATCGTGCCTGGATCTTGAAAATCCTAGTGATTGAAGAAACACGTTAAATTTCTCATTCCAGCATTTAGGAGCTTGCTTCAGGCCATACAAAGATTTTGCCAATTTGCACACCAGACCAGGGTCTGCTTTGACGCCGTGGGGAATTTCTATGTATATATCCTCCTTTAAATCTCCATGTAAAAAAGCTGTTTTTACATCTAGTTGGTGAAAGTGATAACCGTGACGAACACCAATGGCTAATGCAATTCTCACAGTTGTTAGCTTAGCAACGGGGGCATAGGTTTCCCAGTAGTCAATGCCATGTTTCTGGAGAAAGCCTTTCGCAACTAATCTTGCCTTATATTTTGTAAGATTCCCATTACAGTCTTCCTTAAGTTTAAAGACCCATTTTGTCTTCAAGATTTTTGCACCTACTGGAGGCTTAACCAAATCCCAGACATGATTTTTCTTCATAGAATTCAATTCGTCATTAACAGCCTGCATCCAGCTATCGGTATCATCTCTATTGAAGATTTCGTTGAAACTTTCGGGTATATTATTTTGAACCACATTCGCCTCATGTCCAGTTATATAGTCCATAAATTTCATTGGAAATTGTTTAATTCTTAGGCTGCGTCTTTTTCCTATATCCGGGTCGTTTTCTTCAGCTGAATTTTGGCTATCATCTTCATCAGACGTTACTTCATTCTGTTCATTCATTTGTGCAATTGGTTCTTCAGATTCCGCTTTGTTGTTTGCACTATTCTCTTCAGCAGACACAGCATCATTTCCGTCTTCCCCCTCTTGCTCGTGGATGCTCCAAATTATTTTGGGTTCACTTGATTCATTAACGAGACCTTTGTACGGGAAACAATTTTCGTCGAATTTAACATCTCGAGCCAGTATTACCTTTCTTGCTTGCATATCCCACAGCCTGTATCCATTTGGAGCGTAGCCAATAAAAATTGTTTTCTTGCTTTTCGAATCCAATTTCTTTCGGCATTTATCTGGTATCCAAGCATATGCTTTTGTACCAAAGATTCTTAATTTATCATAATTTGGCTTATTCCCAAACCACTTTTCTGCCGGTGTTACCATTTCATTTAAAGCCCTTGTTGGTATTCTGTTTATAACATACACGGCGGCAAGAGCTGCTTCGTTCCAAAGAAATTTAGGAACTCCACTGTCCAATATCATGGCTCTTATCTTTTCTGTGACGGTTCTATTGAACCTCTCAGATACTCCATTCTGCTGCGGTGTGTATGCAATGGTGGGTTCAACTTGTATTCCTTTTGATTTGTACCATTCTAGCTGTGCTTTAGACAAATATTCGGTACCTTGGTCTATTGTAAGATTTGATATCTTCACATTAGGGAACATTGTCGTCACCATGGCCTCATATTCTTTGAATTTCTGAAAGACTTCTGATTTTTTCTTTATGCAGAAAATCATAGCAAAATGGCTGTAGTCATCTATGAATGAAACAAAATATTTGGAACCATCCCAGGCCACAGGAGTTATTGGCCCACATACGTCAGAATGTATCCTTTCAAGTAATCTTGTTAATCTAGACCTAGTTCCATCAAAAGGTTCACGACACTGTTTTGCCTCAGTACATATATCACAGAACCCCAAAACGTTTGGCTTTATGTTTTCCTTTATCAAATTTTGTTGTAATACGTTTTTCATACCTGATGTTCCGATATGTCCAAGCCTTTTATGCCAAATTTCGAAATTGTTTTGATGACAAATGAAAGCACCATTTTCTTTGTGGGTTAAGGTTAATTCATAAAGATTGCCACACAAGTATGCCGATGCTATTTCTTCGCCATCTTTAAGAATCATAGCCTTATTCTTAACAAAATTTACCTTAAGTCCGGCCTTAGTCAACTTCCTCACCGACAGCAAATTATCTCTCAATGTTGGGGCATAAAGTACATCTTTCATTGTTATATCTATGCCCTTGTTACTCACACCTTGCACAACACCAACATTCTTAGCTACAATTGACTCATTGTCCTTGGCAACATTAATTTCAACTGGATTATCCAGGCTAGACATTGTGCTAAAAATATCTTTATCTTTTGCTAGATGGTCACTCGCACCAGAATCCAATTTAAAGACAATTTCAGCTTTCTCTGCTCTGGTTCTATTCCTGTACGCCATAAACGCGACTGCTTTCGTATTTGTCTTTGCAGATCGTGCTTCTCTTTGCCAACAGTCTTTAGATTTATGCCCAAACTTGTCGCATTTAAAACATTTTCCATTAAATCGGGGTTTGGCTTTTCGAAAAGCATTCTTCTTACTTGAAAACGCAGCTTTTTCTTCCACATTAGCTTGATCACGATCCAAGAACTTTGCTTCTTCAGAAATGAGTCTCTCTTTCACGATGTTAAATGTCAATTGTCCATTTTCCATATTTTGCATAGCTGTAACCAGGGGGTCATATTTATCGGGCAACGTCAAGAACAGTTGTGCTAAAACGTCACTTTCTTCCACACAAGCTCCGGACAATTTCAGCTTTCGTATTAAATTTTCAAATGCCATTACATGACTTACAATTGAGTCTCCATCATTCATTTTCATCTTGGCCAATTGTTTTCTGATTAGAACTTGATTCGTTACAGACTTCTTCGCGAAAACAGATTGAAGGCTTTGCCACATAGCCTTTGCTGTTTCTTTGTCACGCACAAAACTAATGCAATCCGCATGTAGGAAACTCACTATTCTGTCCATTGCCTTTTTGTCCTTTTTCTTGAACTCAACTTTTTTAGTTGCACCATCTGGAGGGTCGCCGGTGAGAACTTCCAACAGATCCAGAGAGTCCAAATGAATTTTCACTCTAAATTGCCAATCATCAAACCCCTGGCCGTTAAACTGGGGAATTCCATGAACTTCCTTGATTTCGCCCATAACCTCTTGTAATTAAGAATTCACGGGATTGACAAATTTATTTTAGTAAAAATTAATTTGAAGATTTATTAAACGAACAGAATTCAAAGGTGGGTTATTTTAGACTGACAAAAAAAAAAATATTTCTATACACCAATGCAAGGAAAACAAAACGTACTTGATTAAAATAATATATGTATAGGAAAAGCATACTTGATTAGAATAATAACTAAACAAGTAAATATCGATTGGAGTATTTCTACAACAATATCTGCTACCCTGTGACCTAGTGCTTCGAGTGATGGAGGTTTCGGTGACTATTTTCGCCCTTTTATGTCGACACAGAAACCACTGAGTCTTCGATTGTGTGATTATTCTACACACGCACCCGGCTTACCTAACGCTGCGATGCGATGCGATGAGAGAACTACGTCTCAGTGAAAATCTTAGTCAGCGTTCTGTTCCTGCCCCTCAGAGACAGGAGGGGCGACATAGAAGCCACTGAGCTTTCGATTGCGTGATTATTCGAAACACGCACCCCACTTACCTAACGCTACAATCATGCGATAAGAGAACTACGTCTCAGTGAAAATCCTAGTCAGCGTTCTGTTCCTGCCGTTCGTTCGTTCTGCGTACATCCGACGAAGCAGCCACTTAACCATTGATGACGCGTTCGTCTCAGTGAAAATCCTAGTCAGCGTTCTGTTCCTGCCCCTCAGAGACAGGAGTCATTGATCATACTTTCGTTTCTTCTGCCTATATCCGACGCAGCAACCACTAAACCATTAATGACGCATTCTATCCGCCTACACTCGCGTCCCGGTAACCTAGTGCCCCCATCCCGCCGTCAATGAATCGCATCTCGGTGCCAAAAACAGCCTAGCGTTTTAGCGTTCTGCCCTTGTCTCTTAGGCACAGGAGCCACTTAATCTTGGATTACGCATTAGTTCCATCTCTCTATATCTGTGCTTCGAGTGGCCGAGGACTCGGTGACTATTTTCGCTCTTGTCTTCCGACACAGAAGCCACTGAGCCTTCGATTGCGCGTTTATTCTATATGACTACTGCCACTTAATTTAGCATAACGCATTCATTCCATCTACCTTTATCCACTTCCCTACGACCTGGTGCTTCGAGTGAGGGAGGTTTCGGTGACTATTTTCGCCCTTTTATGTCGACACAGAAACCACTGAGTCTTCGATTGCGCGACTATTCTACACACGCACCCCCCTTACCTAACGCTTCAGTCACGCGATGAGAGAATCACGTCTCAGTGAAAATCCAAGCCAGTGTTCTGTCCTTGCCCCTTAGAGACAGGAGTCATTAATCATACTTTCGTTTCTTCTGCCTACATCCGACGCAGCAACCACCAAACCATTGATGATGGGTTCGTTCTATACGCCGAGGAACAGCAACCTAGTGCCTCGATCCCGCCGTGAATGAATCGCATCTCGGTGTCCAAAACAACCAAGCGTTTTGATTCATCTCCCTCAGCCACGGGAGCCACTCAGCCATAAATCCCATGTTCGTTCTATGCGTTCCGGTAAACCAGAGCTTTGAGCATGCCACGTCTACTAGCCAGCGTTCTACCCTTGCCCCTCAGACACATTAGCCTATGATCATAGGTTAGTTCATTGCGTTTACATCCACTTGCCGGGGACTTGAGCATCGATCTCGCCGTATGTGTATGACGTCTTGGCCGATATTCTAGACCGCAATCTGCCTCTGTCCCTCAGACGCAACAGCCACTGAGCCATTCGTGAAGCGTTAGTTTCGTTCGCTCGTTCAGACAAAATAGCCATTGAACACACGCTCCTTACATCCACCCACTGCCCCGTCACAGGGTGTAGGTGAACGACATCTCGGCGACTATCCTAGCCAGCGTTCTGCCTTGTCTCTCAGACACAGAAATCATTGAGCTATCGCTTTTATTCCATACGCAATCACACCGTGAGTGAGTCAAGTCTCAGTAAATATCCTACCCGACGTTCCGCCCTGTCCGTCCGACACAGGAGCCATAGACCCACTGGCCACGCGTATCCGTGTCCTGGTGGCCTAATGCTTCAATCATTCGGCGAGTGAATTATGCCTCAGTAACCCGAGTATCCAAGGTTTTGCCTATGCCCCATTGATCACACGTTCGTTACATCCGCCTACGCCCCGCCACAGTAACCTTACGCCTTAATCACGCCATGAGTGAACGACGTCTCGTTGACTGTCCTAGCCAGCGTTTTGTATTTGTCTCTCTGACACAGAAACCCTTGAGCCATCGATCACGCGTACATTTCATACGTACACACTCCCTAGTCCCGGTGATTTAGCGTCTCAATCACACTGTGAGTGAGCCAAGTCTCAGTGAATATCCTAGCCGGTGTTCTGCCCCTGTCCCTCAGACACAGGAGCCACTGATCCATTGGTCACGCGTCCCAGTGGCCTAACGACTCAATCACCCGGCGAGTGAATCACGTCTCAGTACCATGAGCAGCCAGCGTTTTGCCTAACATCCATTGATCACACCTTTGTTGCATTTGCCTAGACCCCCGTCACGGTGACCTTACGCCTCAATCACGCCATGAGTAAAGGACGTTTCGGTGACTACCCTAGCCAGCGTTCTGCCCCTGTCCCTCAGACACCGGAGCCACTGAATCTTTGTTTGAGCATATATCCTGTCCGCTTTATCCTACGTCCCTGTCTCAGAAAGGCAGAAAGGTGAGCGTTCTTCCCTTGGATGGAAATTTCAAGCAAGGGCCGAGATTTTGAAACTTTGTGTTAGAAAATTTCTTTTCTCCGGTCTTGAAGTCATTAAATACTTACCCCCAAACATTCTTTGACTAGATCTGGTACAGCATGGAATAACTCGGAGCCCTTTTGTTGAATGAAAAATTTCAAAACCACTGAGGCGCCAATCGCAGAGCTGTGTTCGGGGTCCTTGAGACCAACCAGTAAGGTTTTGCTAAAAAAAAAAAAATGACGCACCCATTAACACAAACTGCTTGAGACATTACATCTTCAACTTACCAAAATTGTAAATACTGAAAACTGGATATTCTGAATGAAATTATCTTGGCAATCTCGCCCGCAAGATTGTAGATCTGCTTGGGATCATCGGTTATGATCTGCTCTTTGACCAATTCAATTTCTTTCACCCAATCCGTTTCACTATCCGCTATGGTTAGAGTCTCATAGATACAGGCAATCTCCAGTGTCTTTTGTAATATATCCACCGACACCTGACGCACCGTGCCATTTGAGTCTATGCAACGTGGCACAATTTTGCCCAACATTTGCCCGGTCTGATTGAATTTCGAAGGTGCCTCGCAGCCAATTTTCATGGACTTAATATAGACATCGAGTGTGTTATTGTAGACATGACTGGCACATATGCGAACTTCGGAGTTTTTCTCACGCGTCCAGGTCTCCAGTATGGAAATAATCAGATCCAAGGTAGAGGGCGAAGGATCCATTTCTATAATGACCTTCACCAATTTATTCAGTTCTGGCAAAGATTCGTTAAGATATTTGGCCAAAAAGCTATTACGCTCATCCTCTTCCTGGGATTCGAATTTCATCTTAAGATTCTGGGCACAACAGAAAAAGTTCTTGCAAGCAATTTCAAAGATAACACCACCATCTACGGACTCGGCAGCATCATCGCCGCCAATGCGTATGAAGTCGGTGCCCAATTTCAAAATGATGGGCAAAAGAGGTAAGTCATCGAAGGGCGCTTCGATGGGTATGCTGAATACAGCCTCCATGATTTGCTTGCGATATTTCAGAGGTGTGGTCATAGTCTCTTTGGTATTGATCATTTGATTGCAGATACTTAGTAGGGTCTTAAGTATGGCGGCCATGATGCACTGATCTTTGGTGAATTTCAATTGTAGAATTAAAAAGTTGAAAATTGTATCATCCATGTGGGCCAATGATTGCTTGGGATCGGCCTCCTCCATGACATGGCCCAACGACTTTATGGCCAAGAGATTGGTTTTGAAATTCTCCAATTCCTTGTGGGTGTCCTTGATGAAGTGCAGATTGGAAAAGAAGCCGGTGGAATGTTTGCGTCCTCCTATATTGGCCAACTCGGCCAACTTTTTAATAACTAGGGCGTAATGTTTCCTAGACAAATATCCCAGGGCCAGGCAGCAGGGCACGATTTTATCCTCATATTCAGTGTGCTTGGTGTGTTTGTCCAATTTCTCTTGTCTGGCTGTGCTGATGATAAGATCCAGCTTCGCATTCACTAAGGCTTCATCCGTGACATTGCACAACGTTATAGCCATGGACTTCATTAACATACCCCGCTCCGTATTCATGTTCGGTATGACAAACTCATTATGCGGCAATACCATAGGATAGATAATAGTCTGCTCAGCCATTTTGTTGGCCAAGCGCTCGGCAAAATGTTCATCATGCTTCACCAGGAACTCATTGGTTTCCATGATGAAGGCATTGAGTTTGTTGAAGTACAAGGATTCCTTGTTGATATTCAGCAGCAGATCCGATATAGATTTGTCCCACACCTTGCACAGTTCAGGATTCAAGTGGGGATGGTAGTACTTCAAAAAGGACAAAATATTAGTAGCCCTCTTTATGCAGTGATAGTTGCCCAGCAGGGCCAAGCAGCGGGTATACACTGTCTCTGCGGTGGGTACTATAATTTTTCCACTTTTTACCAAACTGGGAGCTCTAGGTGAAATATCCTCTCCCCCAGCATTGGATTCCCTCCTCTCAGACTCCTCGTCATCCGTGGTGGCTATCTCAAATTCTATATTAGCCGATTTGGCAAAGAGACTGGCCAAGCATTTGGCCAAATTGGAGCATATATCGCTGTAGTCCAATAGAACAAAATAATTTAAAAGCTCCCGCTTGAGCAACTCATCCATGGTGCCCACAGTCGATGACAGCATAAACAATGAACTTTCACAGGACAAAACAAAATTGGCATGATCCTCCAAGGAGCCATGCTCCTGATTGACTTTGGTATATTTACAGCTGTAGCGTACCAAAAACCAAACAAATTCCTTTTCCTTGATAAAAGATTTTTGGGCCAGGGCCACTATGCACTTGAGCAGAGTCATTTTCATTTTGATACTCTTCTCACTGGTTATCATTTGCTTAAGACACTCCATAAACGCTTGGAGTTTATGCTCAATATTCACGGTGGAGGTATTCAAGAGATGGGTCAATATCAGAAGAGACTTTATGCGCTCCCTTTCGCTGTTGTTGCGCAAATGCATGAGCAACATGTCCATTATCTTGACAGCATACACACTGGAGAGTAGATGAAAACATCTCAACACCTCATAGTGACCCTTCACCGTCTGTGGTTTCTCATAGTCCGGATAGACACAGACCAAATCGAAAAGATTCGAAATCAATTGATCGGCCACACCATCTAGCACAGCTGGCTGCAGAGCTATATTTGTCTTTAGGATTGCCGACAGAAATTGGGTCACAGAATTTCGCTCTATAGAACGGCGATACAAAGCCAAGACTTGTGGCACCAATCGAGGTGTTTGATCTTGTATAGCATCGGGCGGCAGTAAAGGAAACATGGAAGATAACGATTGCAGTATCTCAACACAAACTTTAGGTTCCCTTGTGTGTATCCATTGCTTGAAAAGCACATCGTAGGCTATGGAAATTTCGGTAGAACAGTCGGGGAATTTAGGAACTGTTGGAGGCGATGCTGCTGCTGCTATTGCTGCTGTTTCAGATGTGATGTCGTCGCCATTAGTTATGGTATCGTTTTCCGCAGCTGGTGAAACGGCAACATTTGCAGATGATTGTTCTAAGAGAGCTTCACTAAAGTGACCAATGGCTGGAAAAATGAATAAAACAAAGAAAATTAAAAATAGCACATTCTAGCAGTGTATTGTACACTGAGGCGTCAGCCCTTGCCGATAAAAGACTCCATCAAGCCAATTCGGTATGTACAACCGGCTACCATGGGATTGCTATAAGGAGAATTTTGGTCCGATGAAAAATTCATAATTTATGCCCCCATAGCAGCTTTATCGAAATATAGTCCGATTTGGACCAAGTTCGACATGGATGTTGAGTGGTCTAATAAGTAAAAGACATTGTTAGATTTTGTACAACAAAATATTGGTCTTTTTGGTAGCCATATCGAAATATAGTCCGATCTGAACCATATACGACACGGATGTCGAAAAGCCTAGCATAAGTCACTGCGAAATCGGATTATAAATAAGCCTTTTAAGAGGCCAAGATTTTTAACATAGACCGATTTCTCAGGTCTATATGGTAGCTATATCCAAAGCTGAACCGATCTGGCCCAAATTGAAGACGGCTGTCGAAGGACCTAACACAACTCACTGTCCCAAATTTCGGCGAAAGCGGACAATAAATGCTCCTTTCATGGGCCCAAAACCCTAAAACGAGCGATCGGTCAATATGGCAGCTATATCCAAATCTGCAACGATCTGGCCCAAATTGAAGAGGGCTGTCGAAGGGCCTAACACAACTCACTGTCCCAAATTTCGGCGAAATCGGACAATAAATGCGCCTTTTATGGGCCCAAAACCTTAAATCGAGCAATCGGTCAATATGGCAGCTATACCCAAATCTGGACTGATCTGAGCCAAATTCAAGAAGAATATTGAAGGGCCTAACACAACTCACTGTCCCAAATTTCGGCGACATCAGATAATAAATGCGCCTTTTATGGGGTCAAAACCTTAAATTGAGCGATCGGTCTATATGACAGCTATATCCAAATCTGAACCGATATTTGCCATATTGCAGAAATATGTCGAGGGGCCTAATTTAACTCACTGTCCAAAATTTTGGCGACATCGGATAATAAATGCACCTTTTATGGGCCAAAAACCTTAAATCGAGAGAGCGGTCTATATATCCAAATCTGAACCAATCTGGGCCAAATTGAGGAAGAATGTTGAAGGGCCTAACACAACTCATTGTACCAAATTTCGGCGACATCGGACAATAAATGCACCTTTTATGGGCCCAAAACCTTAAATCGAGAGATTGGTCTATATGGCAGCTATATCCAAATCTGAACCGATCTGGGCCAAATTGAGGAAGAATGTTGAAGGGCCTAACACAACTCACTGTCCCAAATTTCGGCGACATCAGACAATAAATGCGCCTTTTATGGGCATATGACCTTAAATCGAGAGATCGGTCTATATGACAGCTATATCCAAATCTGAATCGATATTTGCCATATTGCAGAAATATGTCGAGGGGCCTAATTTAACTCACTGTCCCAAATTTCGGCGACATCGGACAATAAATGCACCTTTTATGGGCCCAAAACCTTAAATCGAGAGATTGGTCTATATGGCAGCTATATCCAAATCTGAGCCGATCTGGCCCAAATTCAAGAAGAATATTGAAGGGCCTAACACAACTCACTGTCCCAAATTTCTGCAAATTCGGATAATAAATGTAGTTTTATGGACCTAAGACCCTAAATCGGCCGATCGGTCTATATGGGGGCTATATCAAGATATAGTCTGATATAGCCCATCTTCGAACTTAACCTGCTTATGGGCAAAAAAAGAATCTGTGCAAAGTTTCAGCTCAATATCTATATTTTTAAAGACTGTAGCGTGATTTCAACAGCCAGACGAACGGACATGGCTAGATCGTCTAAGATTTTTACGCTGATCAAGAATATATACACTTTATAGGGCCGGGAATGGATATTTCGATGTGTTGCAAACGGAATGACAAAATGAATAAACCCCCATCCTTCGCTGGTGGGTATAAAAAGACAGATAAACCCAGTGTTGTCAGATTCGGGGAAATTTCCCCAAACAGGGAATTTTTTTTTTTGTAATTGGGGAAAAAATGTGATAGGCATAGGATTTAGTCCATTAAGAGGCATAAGCCTTAGTCCATTGTACTAAAGTTAAAAAAGGTTTTCAACTATTTAAAGTCTGCTAAGGTCACAGCATCCAAAATACTAAGATAACTTTTTATACCCACGCCCTTCTGATGGGGGGTATACTTATCTAGTCATTCCGTTCGTAACACCTCGAAATAGTCGTGTGGTGTGTATATTCTTGATGATCTTGACATTGCCGTCCCTCCGTCTGTCTGTCGAAAACATTATAGTGGTCCAACGAATTAAGCTATCCCTTGAAATTTTGGGCCACTTGCAATCGTTTTAGATTTCGATATAGCCCCATAGCCATAAGTCTTTCGATTTGACTTCTAAACCCTTAGAAACTCCAATTTTTATCTGATTGGCCTAATAGCACGTAGTGTCCTGTTACAATTTCTAACAATCATGGCAAGTATGGTCCAAATCGTTTTATAACCTGATATAATAGCTTCTATGTAAACCTAATAAAACACTCTCCCGATTTGACATGGTAAGCCAGAGCTGACAAAATATCGATATTTAGTTTTTGGCTAAATATCGATTGTTATTTTTTTCTATCGATATTTGGACAAAGCTCCGCCATTTGCAAAATTAAAAAAACAAGTAAAAGCGTGCTTAGTTCGGCCGGGAAGAATCTTGTAAACCCACCACCATGGATTCTGCTAAAAATTTAAACAAAATAAATTTAGTTGAAGGGCATATTATTTATACCAAACTTCTGTCAAACCTGTAAAACTTAAAGCTTCTAGGAACCGAACAAAGATGATCGAGAGACTGCTTTACATGGGAGCTATATGAGGTTATAGACTGATTTGGCACAGTTGTTGGAAATCCTAACAGAAAAAATGTGCAAAATTTGAGCCAAATCGGACAAGAATTGTGGCTTGTAAGGGCTCAAGAAATCATTTGGGAGATCGGTTTATATGGGAGCTACATCAGGTTATACACCGATTGGGTCCGTACTTAGCATAGTTGTTGAAAGTCAGAACAGATCACTACATCACATACAAAATTTCAGCCAAATCGGACAAAAATTGTGGTTTCCAGGAATCAAGAAGTCAAATCGGGAGATCGGTTTATATGGGAGCTATATCCAAATATAAACCGATATGGCCTATTTGCATCCTCATCGACCTACATCAATACTAATGATCTGTGCAAAATTTCAAGCGACTAGCTTTAGGCGTTCAATCGGTGCCGTTCTTTCGATAGACAGACGGACTGATGGACATGGCGAGATCGCCTCAGAATGTCGAGACGATCCAGAATTTATATACTTTATGGGTTCGCAAATCAATATTTCAAGGTGTTACAAACGAACTGACTAGATTTGTATACTCCCATCATATGGTGGGGGTATACTTTCGCTTTTCTAACCTAGCACTGGAATTGCCTTTCGCTGGCATGCAAACTCATATGAACAACTCTCTGCATATTTCACAAAAGTAATCCAAGTTTCGAGTTCCTGCATATAAGCTTTCAAGTTTGACGGAGTAGAAAACACGACGAACATTTCTCACATTTGAAATGCTTGGAGGCGTCCTGATGGTGGCATGATGATGTGCTGGTTCAACTGCAATTGCAATAGGCATTAAAATATCATTGCCAAATCGTGGACTTGCATGTTATTGAAATCTCTCATTGAGGGCAAGGGTTTTGGACACTGTTTGCAAGCAAACTCATTGATTATTTAGGTTAACTTCCTGGTGATAGCTGTTACCGCAGAAATCATGTATGAATGTGTGTCTGGTAAAGTTTGATTTGTCTCTGAGTTTCTTCAGGCAGACGGCCCACTTATAACTTTACCAAGGACGCTTGCTTGGCGGTTCGTCGGTCAACTTGCCTATATTCGTTCGAACTCCTTTTCTTTTCTTGTTTCATTTTGCAAAAACTAGGAAATTGAGACTGTTGAGAATGCATGTTTTTTTTTTTGCTTTAAAGTAACTGAAATTAACGATAGTATCGATAGTTATCGATATTTTTTTTAAATATCGGAAATTGAGATTTCAGTCTCATGTATGTTTTTTTTTTGCTTTAAAGTTACTAAAATTAACGATAGTATCGATAGTTATCGATATTTTTTTGAATATCGAAAATATCGAATATTGCGAATAACGATAGCTTGCCAGCTCTAACGTGAGCCTCTGTAAACTGAGCCCCCCAAGTACCTGGGGGCCGCCCCAGCCCCAAAACCCCTTAAAATAAGTTTATTTCACGATCATGACAATATGGGACTCAAATGAAAGGTATTCGGGAGTAGATTACGAATATGGTCAGGAAGTAGAAATAGGCTTTATAATTTATTGATAACGTACGGGGTCGGACCCTCCACCGTTACCCCAAAAACTCCACCCAAAATCAAAAGTGGACCGATAACGACAATATGGGTATCAAATGAAAATTGTGCAGGAGTACAAATACATGTCGAAGTACAGGAGGTCACCCCGACAAAAACGCCCAAAATGGGCACATTAGCCAATCACGGATATATGGATTTTGGTTTATTTGTTCCGTGTAGACTGAAAAACGGCAGAAACGATTTTCACGAAATTTTAGCATATTGAGTAGGTTGGTCTGGAAGGAAACATAGGCTACATAATTTTTCGATATCGAAAGGGGAACGGACCCTCCCCCTTATGCCAAAAAAACACAATCCAAAATCAAAAGTGAACCGATCGGGACAATATAGGTATCAAATGAAAGGTATTGGAGAGTAGAATACGAATATGGTGTTAAAATTTGAGTCTAAGTATCCATCGGGCCGCCCCAACCCTAAAATTCCCCCAAACGGACATATTAGACGTTCATTTCAATATGCAGCTCAAATGAAAGTTATTCGAGAGTAGATTTCGAATCTGGCATAAAAAATCAGATCAAAGAATAGGCGGTCACGCCACCCCTCAAAAACGCCATTAGATCCAGTATGACTTATGATACTTGGCTGAACCGATTTTCTGAAAGTTTGCATAGATTGTGTACGTTTGTCTGGAAGGAAACATAGTCTATATAATTTTTATACCCTCCACCATAAGATGGGGGATATACTGTACTATACTATTCTGTTTGTAACTACTCGAAATATTCGTCTGAGACCCCATAAAGTATATATATTCTTGATCGTCGCGACATTTTATGTCGATCTAGCCATGTCCGTCCGTCTATCCGTCCGTCCGTCTGTCTGTCAAAAGCACGCTAACTTCCGAAGGAGTAAAGCGAGCCGCTTGAAATTTTGCACAAATACTTCTTATTAGTGTCGGTCGGTTGGTATTGCAAATGGGCCATATCGGTCCATGTTTTGATATAGCTGCCATATAAACCGATCTTGGGTCTTGACTTCTTGAGCCTCTAGAGTGCGCAATTCTTATCCGATTGGAATGAAATTTTGCACGACGTGTTTTGTTATGATATCCAACAACTGTGCCAAGTATGGATCAAATCGGTCAATAACCTGATATAGCTGCCATATAAACCGATTTTGGGTCTTGACTTCTTGAGCCTCTAGAGTGCGCAATTCTTATCCGGTTGGAGTGAAATTTTGCACGAAGTGTTTTGTTATGATATCCAACAACTGTGCCAAGTATGGTTCAAATCGGCCAATAACCTGATATAGCTGCCATATAAACCGATCTTGGGTCTTGACTTCTTGAGTCTCTAGAGTGCGCAATTCTTATCCGATTGGAATGAAATTTTGCACGACGTCTTTTGCTATGATATCCAATAACTGTGCTAAGTAGGGTTCAAATCGGTCCATAACCCGATATAGCTGTCATATAAACCGATCTTGGGTCTTGACTTCTTGAGTCTCTAGAGTGTACAATTCTTATCCGATTTGAATGCATTTTTGCATGAAGTGTTTTGTTATGATATCCAACAACTGTGCCAAGTGTGGTTTAAATCGGTTCATAACCTGATATAGCTGTGATATAAACAGATCTGGGGACTTGACTTCTTGAGCTTCTAGAGGGCGCAATTCCTATCCGATTTGGTTGAAAATTTTCATGAAGTATTTTATTGTTAATTTCAACAACTATGTCAAATAAGGTTCAAATCGGTTCATATCCTGATATAGCTGCCATATAAACCGATCTGTGATCTTGACTTCTTGAGACTCTAGAGGTCGCAATTATTATCCGATACCGATTTGCCTGAAATTTTGTACTACGGATCCTCTCATGACCATCAACATACGTGTTTATTATGATCTGAATCGGTCTATAGCCCGATACAGCTCCCATATAAATCGATCTCTCTATTTTACTTCTTGAGCCCCCAAAGGACGTAATTCTTATTCGAATTGGCTGACATTTTACACAGGTCTCCAACATATAATTTAATTGTGGTTCCAACCGGTTGATATCGCTCTAATAGCAGAGCAAATCTTTTCTTATATCCCTTTTTGCCTAAGAAGAGATGCCGGGAGAAGAACTAGACAATGCGATCCATGGTGGGGGGTATGTAAGATTCAGCCCGGCCGAACTTAGCACGCTTTTACTTGTTAGATATCGGATGGAGGCGGACCCCAAAAACGCCACCCATATCCGAAAGTGGTCCGATGGGCACAATAAGGGTATCAAATGAAATGGATTGGAGACCAGAAAACGAAAATGGTATTAAAATTTGGGTTCAAGTACCCAGCGGGACCCCCTCCTAACCCCAAAACTACTCTAAACAGATATATTCGAAGTTCATGTCAATATGGTTCTCAAATGAAAAGTATTTGGCAGTAGATTACAAATATGGTCCAAGGTATGGAAGGTCGCCCACCCCCAAATACCCCCAAATGGCCATATTAGCCGACCATGACTATATGGGACTCAAATGAAAGGTATTAGGGAGTAGATTACGAATATGACATTAAAATTTGCGTTCAAGTCTAAGCGGCGCTTTTCCTCCTAAAGATACTTCAAATGGGTTATTTGACCCATTATGACAATATGGAACTCAAATGAAAGGTATTTAAGAGTAGAAAACGAATTTGATATCCAATTTTGGAGCCAAGTGTTTTGGGGTACGCCCTAAAGCATCGCCTAAACTGAACTTCATTTCCGTTGGGAATAAAGAACGAATTTGATATATATTTTCATTGCAAAGTGCTGTTGACCGCCCAAACCCCAAAACATCCTCCAAACGGTTCATGTTTACCGACCATGCTAATATGAGGCTCAAATTTAAGTGATTTGGAAGTGCAGCACGAATTTGATATTCATATTTGAGTCGAAATGTCTGAGTTGCCAGCCCTCCCCTAATGAGAACATTACCGGAACAGAGAAGGGTCAAATTCTCACACACCAATGAGTGCTTTCCGATACAAGTTTAAACTCAATGATAAGGGACCTTTTTTATAGCCTAGTCCGAACGGCGTCCTGCAGTGCGAAACCTCTTTGGGGAAAAATTTTTAAATGACCATGCATGGCATTGTACCTCGCAAATATCACCAACATTAAGAGGGTATAAACACCGCTTGGTCCGATGTTCTCGCCAGGATTCGAATGCGTTCACCGTCATAGGCTACAATGGCACGAATTCGATATCCGCATTTAGGGCAAAGTGTCCCCACCCTAAAAAGATATTAGAGCGTTAAAGAGGGCGCAGCGGAGCGGGACCGGTTCGGCTAGTTCGTTATAAAAAAAAAATTTAATCAGTAAAATTTTTTCTTTAGGGGATTTTCTTAGGGGAACAGCATTTTATTTGGGCAAATTTGTTCGGATTTTGGGGATCAGTCTCAAAAAAAATCTGGCAACCCTGGATTAGCCCTTTATATCAACGCTTAAGGACATACAGACATAGCTAGGTCGCTTTAGAATGTAAAGACGAATTTAAAGAGCTGGGTTTTAAAACGGAATATACAACTCACCATATGCATGCGCCTGTTTAATGTGATCCTGTTTGATGGCATTTAAATTTGTCAATATTGTCGATAAAATTTGTTTGATAAAAGGCACTACACCCTGAATATTAGTTGTGGCCAATGCTCCAAAACACTGCATAACCATAAAATGAGACACCGAACCTTCTTTGGTGTGTGCCATTAAGGCTTCCATAACCATGGTACAATCGTCACCACGACCAATGGCCACCAGAATGTTGAGAGCATGATTTTGTGTATGTGGTACATGCTCATTTGAACGTGTCATCTCCTCTATGGCTAGTGTGATAAGCCTTTTATGGGCTTCCGAGGGTATGGTAGCATCCGAGGAGACTACACGCTCAATGGATCTGCAATTGAGAGAAAAAATGTTTTTTTTTTATTAGATTTTTGATTATTTTCGAAAATTGCTATGCATAACTCACTTGAGGATTATGGTTGTAGTCGGCTCACTTAACTTGGGATGTTTTTCACGATATTCCAATAGAATTTCTGTGGCTCTCACGGGATGTGTTTCAATGATTTTAACTAAAGCCGTTTGTATGGCCATCCGCACGGTTTCATCCTTGTCCGATAAGCCATCGAAGAGATTGTTAAGGACTCCTGAAATTGAAAAAATGTTGTCGGAATTTTAATTAGTTTATGGCAAAATTGCATTTACACATATACAGGCAATTTTTATAACATGTTGCAACAATAAACAAATTACGAAATCTCATTTCCATGCTCTAGTTAATGTTTATCTGTTAACCTGTGGTTGAATTTGGTTTTTGTTTTCTTGTGATAACGAGGTGCAAGCATTAATTCATTGAAAATGTGATTGGCCGAAAAAAAAGAACATAAAGTTTTGGGGGGAAGTAAATTATTCAAAGCTTTTGCTTCAAATAACAAATGAGTCATTACTATACGCCCCTCAGGGGCAGCAGAATAGAGGAAAAATAAAATTACGGCAATTTAAACATAACATTTAAATATTTAGGCCCACAACTATAGGTTGGGCCGTTGTTTAAGCCATCGTTAGGCTACAATAGGTGAGCGAGCCTGTTCCGGACAGATGGGTGTGGGAACGTGATGGCCATTGGTGGCTTAAAGGCGCCAATAACTCGCCTTGTCATATCGAGCATCAGTATTGAGGCCAGAGCCCATGCCGTCCGGCATCTCATTGAAGCTCTCTACTCGATTGCTACTCGGTATGGAGCATATATTGGGTTGCCCAAAAAGTAATTGCGGATTTTTCATATAGCCGGCGTTGACAAATTTTTTCACAGCTTGTGACTCTGTAATTGCATTCTTTCTTCTGTCAGTTATCAGCTGTTACTTTTAGCTTGCTTTAGAAAAAAAGTGTAAAAAAAGTATATTTGATTAAAGTTCATTCTAAGTTTTATTAAAAATGCATTTACTTTCTTTTAAAAAATCCGCAATTACTTTTTGGGCAACCCAATAATTCATGATAACGATGAACACCACAATCTCATGGCAGCCGGTTGTACGAACCGGATTGACCCGATGGAACCCTTCATCGCCAAGGGCTGTCGCCTCAGTGTATATGTGTTCGCCTTTTTTTCGTCATAAGAGAGAGGAACATCCCGGAGTGCCTCCTCCGCACGCTTCTGGTCCGTGCCGGGATTGAAAAGAACCCCGGACCCTATTGGGGCAAGAGTCCGTGGCGTCCGGCATCTCATTGAAGCTCTCCACTCGATACTACTCGATAGCTACTCGGTATGGAGCATAAAACTCATGATAACAATGAACACCACAATCCCACTAATCCCATGGCAGCCGGTTGTACGCACCGGATTGACACGATGGAACCCTTCATCGCCAATGGCTGTCGCCTCAGTGTATGTGTTCGTCTTTTTTTTTCGTCATGGGAGAGGCACATCAAGGAGTGCCTCCTCCGCACGATTGTGGTCCATGTCGGGATTGAAAAGAAACCCGAACCTTGGTTCTGTTTGGTTTGCCAGAACCGCCTTCATCATCGGTCGGTGAGTTGTAACCGGTGCATGGAGTGGGTACATTTCCGATCTTGCTCTGGCCTCACTTCCCTACGGGAGTATAGTCATACTGGATATGTTGCAAGGTGCTGTGCGAACATAGCCAGCAGTTGGTCACAAGCGTCGTCGTCGTCGCCTTCTGCGTCGTCGTCGTCGCCTTCTGCGTCGTCGTCGTCGCCTTCTGCGTCGTCGTCGTCGCCTTCTGCGTCGTCGTCGTCGCCTTCTGCGTCGTCGTCGTCGCCTTCTGCGTCATCGTCGTCGCCTTCTGCGTCGTCGTCGTCGCCTTCTGCGTCGTCGTCGTCGCCTTCTGCGTCGTCGTCGTCGCCCTCTGCGTCGTCGTCGTCGCCTTCTGCGTCGTCGTCGTCGCCTTCTGCGTCGTCGTCGTCGCCTTCTGCGTCGTCGTCGTCGCCTTCTGCGTCGTCGTCATCGCCTTCTGCGTCGTCGTCGTCGCCTTCTGCGTCGTCGTCGTCGCCTTCTGCGTCGTCATCGTCGCCTTCTGCGTCGTCGTCGTCGCCTTTTGCGTCGTCGTCGTCTGCGTCGTCACCGTCTGCGTCGTCGCCTTCTGCGTCCTCGTCGTCGCCTTCTGCGTCGTCGTCGTCGCCTTCTGTGTCGTCGTCGTCGCCTTCTGCGTCCTCGTCGTCGCATTCTGCATCCTCGTCGTCGCCTTTTGCGTTGTCGTCGTCGCCTTCTGCGTCCTCGTCGTCGGACTATGAGACCCCCTCGACCTCTTCCGTGCGGCAATATACGCAACGGCAGTGTATCATTTTTGCAACTAAAGTTCAACGGTCACCGTGGCAAGATCGATAAGATTGTAGATTTTATGAGTCGGCAGAATATATTGGTCGCAGCGATCTAGGAGACAAAGCTGACCAACATCTGCAGCTTGCACAGGTGTCACGGATACAATGTGCTATATAAGGATCGCTCAAGGAATGGAGGTGGGGGATTGGTCTTTGTGATACACCATTCCGTGCAATATAGACCCATCTCGCCTGCGCCTGGCGCTAGTGACCCCTACATGGAGTGCATGGGGATAGCAGTCAGGTCCCGTACTGCCGAGACAGAGCTATACAACATGTACATACCGACAGTTGGTAGCTGTGTCCCAATTAATGGCCAAAATTACAACCCCGACATAAGTGGGTTACTATCTGGCCATAATCGTCTGGTTCTGGGGGACTTTAACGGGCATCAAGCTTCATGGCATTCTCCCCTAGGTAACGACTAGCGTGGCATAGCTTTGGCAGAGCAGATTGAAGGCTCCAAGTTTTGCAGGGTGAATGAGAATGCCCCCAATAGGATTACAAGGAGGTGCAGCAGCCCGCCAGACATTTCCATTGCATCCCCGGAGTGACGTATCCTAGCAAGCTGTCATCTCTTTGGGGTCAGATCACCTCCCCATAATTCTCTCCATCGACCGACCACCCGACTTTATAACCTCCTAGCGCCGGACGTTTATCAATCACAAGAAGGCCGATTGGGCTGGCTTCAGAGAGCATACCAATCGCCGCTTCAGTGAACTGCCACCCCCCTCGGATGCGCTAGTTGCCGAGAGGAAATTCCGAGACATCATTAACTCAGCAGCCGTTCGCTTTATACCAGCCGGTTGAATACCCCAAGTACGGCCCATTTTCCCGGAATTTGTGGATGAAACACTTGGAGCAATGTAACTTAGGCACCGGTTTAGGCAAGCTGTGGTCTACTCTTAAGTCACTCTCGAACCCCGGTAGACGAGATTACAGGACCTCAGTCACTTTTGGCGACGGTTTTTAAATCCAACTCAATTCACAAATCCCGGAGTCCAGATTACAGTTACGTATTTTCCTTAAATCGGGCGCCACTTAAAAGGAAAAATGGCGAAAGACACTTACCGATGAAAACTAAATGAATAAAACAACGAATTGAACGTATACTGGACGAAGTAGCTCGGTAAGCTGAAATAAGCGGTGTGTTCGTTTGTCCTGCCCTCAATTGTCTCTAGTCTGCTGTATTTCTTCGTCAATTGGATGGCTGTACTCTAATATTGCACTATGATGCCAGAGAGGCCACTAAGATCTGTAGATGTACCTTTGGGAGGCAATGTATTCGGTTGCAGCTACTTCGCATGAAGCATTCCACTATTCGAGATCTGGTAGCTCGCAGCTAAGTAGCTTCTCGTGACAGCTATGGGTAACACACAGATAGGACCTCAAAGTTCCAGCCTGTGTGATGTTCACAGCTATCTCTTGTCGGGATTGACTTCGTCGTTTTTATTAGCATGGCATCTCTGGTCCGAAAAGAGAAATCGATGAACTGGTTGTTGTTGTTGTTGTAGCAGTGTGTTATGCACCGAGGCGTCAGCCCTTGCCGATGAAAAACTCCATCGAGTCAATCCGGTACATACAACCGGCTGCCATAGGATTGGATAAACTGGTGATCACTTGCAGTGTATGTCTCCAGTACCCGCCAGTTGTTGTTGTTGTAGCCACATTTGCATGTGGAGGTGGCGATTCTCGTCAAGTTCTTATAGGAACTTCACGAGGGGCGGTCTATACAACCGATCGCAGCGGGAACATGATGGCCATTGGTTATTTCAGCCGCCAATGACTCGCCTTGTCGTATCGAGCATCATAGGTCCACAGTATTTTCGCAAGAGCCGGCGCCACCCGGACTCTCACTGAGATCCTTTGCTTGATACAGCTGATTGACCGCGACTGCCAATGCAGCAACTTCGTATGAAGCACTACCATATCCGTAACTTGTTGACGCGCCCGGTTGCTCACAGCTAAGCTTCTCGTGACAGTTATGAGCAGCACACAGATAGGACCTCAAAGTTCCAGCCTGTGTGGTTTTCACAGCTATCCCGTGGCGGGCTTGCCTTCGCCCTTTTTACTGGCATAGCGTCTCTGGGCCGAAAAGAGAAATCGATGAACTGGTGATCACTTGCAGTGTATGTCTCCAGTATCCACCAGTTGTCGATAATATGTGCGATTCTCTCAGACACAAGCGCTATGTCGGGAGTAATGTCTTATGGATGTTTAGTATGGCATCAGGATTTTAGCAGATCTGTCCTATTCTTAAATGATCGAGGAAGCACATGCACGATCTAACGCCTTTGTACGTCTTGGGTATGCTGCAACGAAGATCGTCCTTAGACTAAGGAAGTCGAGAATCCAGAATTCTTCCAACATTAAACACTCATCCGATCTGCTAGGGCTGGGTGCTGGGATTAAGGAGGAATGAAAGAGCAGACGATAAAGGCCGAGGACCGCCGTCATTAAATTTGGTTAATCCATAGTCTTTGAGGGCGGCGCAGTCGCAGTTAAGAGCGTGGTCCACATGTAACACTGTGGAACGGTGAAACTGTCGTTAGGATGACGAACATATTATGGGGGGATTCGAATCGTAAAAGGACAAGGCTAATTCTGAAAGGAAGTAAGAAGAAGATCAGCTCACACATACTGATTGCAAATGCAAATTTGCCCATGAACATTCCATTAAGGAACTGGGGCAAACTTGTCCAAAAATCAATGAGTGCTGTCCGATTAAATTTTAAGCTCAATGATAAGGGACCTCCTTTATATAACCGAGTACGAACGGCGTGCCGCAGAGTGACACCTCTTTGGGGAGAAGTTTTTACAAAGTACCTCACAAATGAAGGCCACCATAGCGCAGAGGTTAGCATGTCCGCCTATGACGCTGTACGCTTGGGTTCGAATCCTGGCGAGACCATCAGAAAAAATTTTCAGCGGTGGTTTTCCCCTCTTAATGCTGGCAACATTTGTGAGGTACTATGCTATGTAAAATTTCTCTCCAAAGAGGTGTCGCACTGCGGCACGCCGTTCGGACTCGGCTATAAAATGGAGGCCCCTTATCATTGAGCTTGAACTTGAATCGGACTGCACTCATTGATATGTGAGAAGTTTGCCCCTGTTCCTTAGTGGAATGTTCATGGGCACAATTTGCAATTTTTTACCTCACAAATGTCGCCAGCACTAGGATAACCAATGCTGAAAAATTTTCTGATGTTCCTGCCAGGATTCGAACCCAGGCGTTCAGTGACATAGGCGGACATGCTAACCTTTGTGCTACGGTGCCCTGCCACACTTGCAGATTATGTGCGGCATTTTTGGAAGATAATGAGACGTGAGAGCATTTCCTATGCCATTACCCGGCATTCGCGACAATACCAGACCTGAAGCGTTTGAGGGACGTGGTTTGGAGAACAATTAAGGATTTTGTTATCAGCACGGAATTCCTGACTAGGATTTTGTGTGTGTGTGTGTTTTTTGTCAAGGTTACTTTTTAGTATTTAGAGCCCACAACAAGCCGATTACTGGCTTAGATGTATGTCCATAGTGGCATGGAGCTAACAAATATGTTAACAAATAATTTATCCTAAAATTTAATTTTTTTTCACAATTTAACGCAATTTTCATATTGTCCTCCTCATTGTTAAACGAACCACAAGGTGGTACACAACATACACCAGATACAGACACCTTGCCGGCGAAACCCTAGTAAAGCCATCATGGTTATTGGTTTGAGGTTTATTGTTCACCGCCGCCCCCCCATTCCTATCCCATGATGGGTGGGAATTGTGCAACTGAGTCGTCTGAAAATGTCATTACTCTTGACAAGATTTTTCTATACACACTTTACCATATTTACATACTCACAGCTTGTAGTATGTATGCCAGTAATATTAAATATGATTATGGAAATGTGTCATGTTGTTGATAAAATATATAAATTTGATTTAAATACAATATAATTTTGCATAGATATCGATGAAGGCATAAACACAACATGGTGGCAGCTGAAATGCAAAAGGGAATAACATTTTTTACTTGGCGCAATTCTCAGTTTAATGAGAGAGAGAAGTAAGGGTAATGGTTTCCTTTCCTAGTGCCGGTCAGGACTTTTGAAATAAAATATTGGGTTGCCCAAAAAGTAATTGCGGATTTTTTAAAAGAAAGTAAATGAATTTTTAATAAAACTTAGAATGAACTTTAATCAAATATACTTTCTTTACACTTTTTTTCTAAAGCAAGCTAAAAGTAACAGCTGATAACTGACAGAAGAAAGAATGCAATTACAGAGTCACAAGCTGTGAAAAAAATTTGTCAACGGCGACTATATGAAAAATGAAATTACTTTTTGGGCAACCCAATAACAACAGTAAATCTTCACTACCTTTTGTATGTGATGGTCCATAGATTCTCTTAAACGGAGGCAAAGGCGTTTTTTGTTGATGTTTCGTGTGTAAAACTTTCTTTATCGACTTAAACATGGTCATTTGACTTTTCTCTCTCTCTTTTTATTTATGCAGTAATTACTAATTTTGTGTTTTTTTTATTTCGATTTATTAAATGTTTATAAGGCACGCAAACGTGTGCTATCTATTTATTGTTGGGTTGTTGTTTTTGTTTTTCTTCAATCTACCTATAATTATAACAAATTTGTTTTTAGATAGAAAATTGCATTGTAAAAAAACAATAGCAATAAAATACACACAAAGGAAATTAGCGTTGTATGTGCTGCGATTATGATACACGACACTGGACTGAGCCGCATTCAAGAAGTGAACGTCCCCCTATTGGCATTTATAGATGAGTCATAGGTACTGTACATTGTTGTTGTATATACGGTGTATGTCGCTATTGTTATTATGTTATGTCGACGACGACGACGCTACGTCATAGATCAAGTACTACAGTATCATATCGTGCATACTTGTAATATTTGAGTCAGATTGCATGGTTTGTTCAAATACAGATAAGAAGAGCACGCTTCCATATAAATGTGTTTAATAATAAAATAAAAGTTATTTCCTCAGCACAATATCACAATGCAATAGAATAAAGCATCAGGAAGTTCATAATCGAAGTAGAACAATGAATAATGATTTCCAAATTTTAAACAATTTTCTTATTAAAACTAATTTTCAATCTAATCTACATAGCAATATTTCATCATAAAACATTTTGAATCAAAATTTCGTCGAAATTTTCTCAAATTTTTAATTTAAAATGGTAGAAAAAAGCTGCAGGGAACTGCTCCCGCATAGACAAAGAACAAAATCTGGTAACATAAAGCGATGTTATGGTATTGAAAGAACATGTTACATAGCTATTGGCTATGTGGGGGTGGCGATCCTCGTCCTGCTCCTGTAAGTGGGCTCGTTCCCGTCCAGTGAACCGATCGCCGTGGGTAGTGTGGTCAATAACTCGCCTTGTCATATCGAGCATCATAGGCACTTAGTATTCATATAAGAGCCTGTGCCGACCGGGCTCTCACTGAGATTCATCGCTCGATAACGCTGATTGTCCGCGACAACCGTTGCAGCTACTTTGTGTGGAGCATTCCACTATCCGCAACCTGTGGACGCGACCAGTAGCTTGCAATGCTCCAGCCTGTGTGGTTCTCACAGCTATCCCGTGCTGGGCTAACATGATGAACCACCATAGCTTCAGCACGCGCCCGATTTAGCTCCCTCGGAGCCTGACATGTTAAAACTTCTCTACCAAGTGCTACGTTCGAACTCGGCATAAAAAAGGAGGCCCCTTGTCATTGAACTTAAACTTTAATCGGACTGCACTCATTGGTATGAAAGAAGTATCCCTCGTTCTTAAAGGGGCTGTTCATGGGAAATTTAAGAGTAATAAAAACTTAACACCACGGTGTCATTAAGCTTTAGTCATATGTTTTAGAAGGTTGCCATTTTTTACGAATGTATTGGGTTGCCCAAAAAGTAATTGCGGATTTTTCATATAGTCGGCGTTGACAAATTTTTTCAAAGCTTGTGACTCTGTAATTACACTCTTTCTTCTGTCAGTTTTAGCTTGCTTTAGAAAAGTGTAAAAAAAGTATATTTGATTAAAGTTCATTCTAAGTATTATTAAAAATGCATTTACTTTCTTTTAAAAAATCCGCAATTACTTTTTGGGCAACCCAATATTTTTATACTACTATCGCCATCTATATGACAGGTCGGTAACTTTTGAAATCGCTGTCGTACATGGTCCGAAGCTGCAAGAACCCGTCTTGGGAACTAAAAAAGACTCCCTCCCCAGTGCCCTAAGCAATTTATTTATTTACTTATGATAGTAATACAAAAGCCTTCGTGGCAAAAAACGCATTACTAAGAATCCGTCCGTGTATGCACAAGGTCCAGGAAAAGATGGATTATTCCCAGCCCATAGCACACTTTTCTGGAAAATGACATCTAGCATGTCAACAAGAAAGAAGTCTCCTGGCACATTAACTGTCATGCCGCACACAACATGCCGCCAAGCCGCATCAATGGCACAAAACAAAAAAAAATGCCGAAAGATCCAGGAAAGCCAGTTTCCCGACTCCTTGAGTCTATGGACGATTTCGCAGCCAATTCCATTCAGAAAATAATAACAACAATTTTGTTAAGTATGGCAAAATGATAGCAGGTTTTAAGACTGACTGGCTGCTTCTGTGCAGAAGAAAACACCATCAATCGACCCAACCACCCACCATTGCACCTGTGGAGTATACATTTGAAAGGTGACTATAAATGCAACTTTCATAAACAATTCAATACTCTGTTTACTTTGTTTATCATTGATTGTCATACGAGCATTTCAATGAATGTATTAGGGGGCTGCATGAAATAACCCATTTGAGTTTGCAGAAATCGCGATATGTGCAGTTAGGTGGCAAAAGAATTTGTTTTTTTTTATGTATGAATACTTATGTGCATCACTGAATATGTGTGACTTCCAGTGCATTGTAATAAAACAACAACTATCTATGTACATATACATACACATGAATGGAGAAATTTTTATTCGGCAAAACCTCCATGTTGTAAGAAAAGAAATGCTTCGGCTCCAATTGAATATTTATAAGCAAAAACAACTGATTTGATGAGTGCTTGTAAGAAATGTAAACAAAACAACAACATTGGACATTGGAAAATCCATTATTTGATACCCAGATCAATTGTTCCATTCGCAATGTTATCGATGTAGACTGGCCACGCTTGACTGAGTATTTGTAGTGTCTATCTATTTTAATTTGTCAATCAAGTCGTTTGAATTTATGTATGTATGTATGTGCACAGACACATTGGTTAAATGTTTATATGTATGTGTGTGAACCTTTATGATAAGCAATTTTATAGGTACATGCGCTATATTTTATATTGTGCGTACAATGGATTATACTATGGGAAAAATTACCTTGAGAACGTGTTTGAAAAAAATTACTAATCACAGGGACAGGTAGAAGGATATATTTAGTTAAGTTGGTATTTGTATGCCCCACATCGTGATTATGTTACAACCCGCTTGTTTTTTGAAAGTATCAAATGACACCATGCAATTGGTTCTTTGCAAATTACAATTAAATCTGTTTCATTGCGATACACAAAGTAGAGAGAAAATACAAAATTACATTGGTTTGTCTACAAGTCAAGCAGTAGAAGGGTTGAATCGACCTGCTGCGAAATATTTGATCTACCGGTTTTTGGGATAATGAAACAATTTCATAAAGAGAATACAGTTACCCTTAGGAATGCGAGTAAATGGAATGAAAAAAAAAGACAAACAAAGAATTCGGTCTGTCATAAAGTTCATTGGCGTATTGACGCAAAGAAATCGGTGGTGCGAAAAGAGTTTAATTTAAAAGATATAAAGTGATATATGGTTGCCTAAAAAGTAATTGCGGATTTTTTAAAAGAAAGTAAATGCATTTTAATAAAACTTAGAATGAATTTTAATCAAATATATAATTGCCATTTTGTTCGATAACCTTTTGCCAACTTTCTGACAAATTTAGTATTCCACGCTCATAGAACTTCTGGCCTTTATCTGCAAAAAACTTAACCAAGTGCGATTTTATAGCCTCATCATTGCCGAAAGTTTTACCATTTAAGGAGTTCTGCAAAGATCGAAATAAATGGTAGTCTGATGGTGCAAGGTCAGGGCTATATGGTGGATGCATCAAAAGTTCCCAGCCAAGCTCACTCAGTTTTTGGCGAGTGACCAAAGATGTGTGCGGTCTAGCGTTGTCCTGGTGGAATATGACACCTTTACGATTGACCAATTCTGGTCGCTTCTCCTTGATGGCTGTATTCAATTTGTCCAATTGTTGACAGTAAACATCCGAATTAATCGTTTGGTTCCTTGGAAGCAGCTCAAAATATACCACACCCTTCCAATCCCACCAAACAGACAGCATAACCTTCTTTTGGTGGATATCAGCCTTTGAAGTGGTTTGAGCTGGTTCACCATGCTTGGACCATGATCGTTTTCGACTAACGTTGTTGTAAACAATCCATTTTTCATCTCCAGTTATGATTCGTTTTAAAAACGAATCGAATTCATTGCGTTTAAGGTGCATATCACAAGCGTTGATTCGGTTTGTTAAATGAATTTCTTTCAATACATGTGGTACCCAAATATCAAGCTTTTTCACCAGTCCAAGACTTTTTATGTGATAATGAACGGTTGATTTTGGTATATTTAACTTCTCTCCTATCTCACGCTCAGTTACATGATGATCCAATTCGATTAATGCTTAAAATTTGCTTAAAATTTGTCAACGCCGACTATATGAAAAATCAGCAATTACTTTTTGGGCAACCCAATATTTTTGTTACTATGTAAAAAAAGTACTTTAAAGCTTTGAAGAACTTTAATGGCGCTCTTCTTGGTAAGAATAAAAACAAGTAAAAACGCGAAAGTTCCTTAAGTTCTGAACTTTGGATACCCACCACCTCGGTTATATATGTAAACCACCTTTTGTTAAAATCCAGTGAAAAATATATACCTCATGCCCCACAGCAGCTATATCGAAATATGTTCCGATTTGGACCAAATACTAACAAGTACAAGTCATTGTTCTATTGTGTATAATAAAATATTGGTCTTTTTAGTAGCCACACATAGCCCAGGTTAAAGAACACAAAATAAAATTATAAATCAAATCCACTCTTTTACACATATATTTTTTCTTCATATTCCTAACATTAAAAAACAAAAACAAAATTCCAAGTTCGGTTAAGCACTTTCACTCTAGAGCGATTTAAATATGATAACAATTAAATATAAGCACCACAAAGTTTGCGTTCAGTAATTAAAAATAAACAAAAGAGTTATTTAAACACAAAATAAAAACATATTAACACATTTCTAATATTTGGTAGGACAGCCGCGTTGTTTTAAGACTGCACTTAGTCTACTTGTCATGGAGTTTACCAACTTCTCTGTTTCCTCAGATGTTATTTTCGCCCATTCTGCCTGCATGACACTTGGTAACATCTCCTTGCTGGTTATAACGTGCTGACGAATTTTTTTCTCCAATAGATCCCAAAGATGCTCAATGGGGTTGAGATCTGGTGATTGGGGTGGTGTTTTAAGCTGCTTTGGAGTGTTATATAGAAGCCAAAGCCCAACAACCTCCAATGTATGCTTTGGATCGTTATCTTGTTGGAACCAAAATTTCGTGCTAACCCTTGGTTTAAATTTTTTTTTTCAAAATATTGAGATAACCCCATTTATCCATTTTGGACTCATTAAATTCTAATTGACCCACTCCACTAACAGCCATACACCACCATACCATAACTCCACCACCACCGTGCTTCACCGTTCCAACTAAATTTTGTTTTTCCAGCTCAGTCCCGGACTTGCGCCACACTATTTGCCGACCTTTAATTCCAAAAATACAGATAAACAAATTTGTTTCCAGAATTCAGGAGGCTTATTGATGAAAGTATTAGCGAATGCAATCCGCTTTTGTCTGTTTATGACTGAAATATACGGCTTTCTTCGAGCAACTCTTCCATGAAATCCAGCTCTATGTAATATTTTTCTGGCAGTTTCGGCACATATGCTTTTTTTTAAACATTGTTTTAATATTTTCAACAATTTTGGTTGATGTTATACGAGGGTTGTTGCTTGCCATATTAATCACTTTGCGCTCTTCTCTAACGGATAATTTTTTTTGGACGCCCAGGACGAAGCTTTGAAGTTATAATGCCGGTTTATTTGTAATTATTAATTACGCGCTAGACAGAAGAATACGTTCTTCCAACTGTTCCACCAATATTTCTAAAGCTTTGTCCTTCTTTCCACAATTTAATAATTATTTTTCTTTCAGATATGCATATTTCCTTTCCTTTAGATTCCATGTTCCCAAATTTATTAATTTTTAAAAAAAAAACGCGTGTAACTATCACTTGTTATGATAATGAACTGAAACTGATCATAAATAAGAACAAGCATCATAAAAAGTAACGGTACCTTTGAAGTAAACAAAGTGAACGCAGACTTTTTGATTGTCATAATTTCTTCTTATGAGACAAAAGTGCCGTTAGAACAAAAAAGCAAACTTGTATTTTTGTTTTTGTTTTCTAATTTAAGAAATATAAAGAAACAACATATACAACAAAACTTAACTTTATTTTTTTATGTTGTTTTTTAATCAATAAAAAATAAATTGTCACATGAACGCAGACTTTATGGGCTATGTGTATATCTAAAAATAAACCGATCTGAACAATATACGACACGGATGTCGAAAAGCCTAACATATGTCACTATGTCAAATTTCAGTGAAATCGGATTATAAATGCATCTTTTATGGGCCCAAAACCTGTAATCGTGAGATCGGTCTATATGGCAGCTATATTCAAATCTAAACCGATCTGGACCAGTTTGCAAAAACATATCGAAGAGCATAACACAACTCACTGTCCCAAATTTCGGCGACATCGGATAATAATTGCGCCTTTTATGGGCCCAAACCTTAAATCGAGAGATTGTTCTATATGGCAGCTATAACCAAATCTCGACCGATCTAGGCCAAGTTCAAGAAGGATGTCGAAGGGCCTAACACAAGTCGCTGTCTCAAATTTCGGCGACATCGGACAATAAATGCGCCTTTTATGGGCCCTAGGCGACAATAGCATAGTTACACGCATCAAAATACAACGGCCGCGTTGGCTAGGTCATGTTGTCAGAATGGATGAAGAAGCAAAGAAGTATTTTGAAAGCAAGCACGGTGGTACACGCAAACCGGGAAGACCAAAAGCCCGATGGAAAGATCAAGTGGTGGAAGACACCTCGAAACTTGGGGGGTTTAGAATGACCGCAGAAGATCGAGGCACTTGGAACGCTATTCTACGTTCGGCTAGTGGAACAAATGTTCTGGCATAGCCAATTAATGTAAAGAAAAGTAAGGGGGTCCATCCACTACAAAAGCGGCCAACACCATGATTAATTCGCACTCAAAAACATTGGAAGTATACATATGAGGAACTAGTAATGTTTACTTCGAGATTGTAGCAATTCCAGCACAAAACTATAGTTCCCTGCCACTACTACGACAAATTTCTTTTTTTTAACGTTTTCAATAAAATGATAACCTTTCAGACATATTCGTTTATTGAATTCGCACTATTTACTTCTAATTGAAGGATTAAACAATAATTTTATCTTATCGCCAAAAAGTAAGGCATTAACTTTGATTTATTAGGCTTTAGAGGACAAAAAAGTTGTTGTTTATTTACAAAAGGTAGTTGGGTCAACGCGTCGACATACTCGTAGGTTTTTTTCTACAAATAATTTTGGTAGTATTGTACCAATCGAACTCAGCAGTGGATAGTTTACAGAAGTAAAGATCAACTTTAGGAGGAAAAAAAACAAACTCCGCCCGTTGACCATATTAAACGAGGACATCATATATTGATGAAGAACATTACAACGAAATCCGTTTAAAAATTAATTTTTATGTTAAACCTCTTGTTAAAGTCAAGTGAACTTAGCAGTAGCCCACCTTAAGAACAACAAGGCTGGAGGGGCCGATGGTATACCTGCTGAACTATTTAAAACCGGAAGCGTCACTCTGAAGAGGCATCAGATCGGCGGCACCTAAATTCGACAGCCCGTGAGAAATGTAGGTCTTGTCAATGTTGCTTTATACCAGAGAACTGCATGAGACCCAAAATTTGGCACTCAATAGCCACTTTTGCTAAAGCAATTGTCTGTATCGCATACCACATAAAAAAGTAAGCTAAAACACACGCACAAATACAATAGAGTGAGAGATGCGCGAACGTTTAAGCAATCGTTCGGTGGATTTGATTTTCAAATTGGTCGACGGACATCGTTGTTTGCAAATGAACACCACTCAGATGAGTGCCATATGAAGCCAAAGAGGAATGAGACATTAAGTTTTGTTGAGCGGCATAGATATACTCCGTTGTTTTTTGTACTTGCTTTTTTATATTTGGATCAGAATTGCTTTTATCAGTGACGTACTTGCTGCCTGTCTCCGTCTGTTCTAAAGTGACAGACTTACTTTCATTTATTTTTCTTTATCCAAACCATTGTAAAGTACCCAAATTAATTTCAGCTCTCATTACTTGAAACGGTAGCTGTGTGTATATGTGTCTTCTAATCAGTTACGGTTATTGTGAGTATGTGCGTGAAGATAAAGTTAACTTTAACTAGCAGAGACACAAACCCATTCAATTAGCAGCACCCTGTTACGAGCTTAGCAGAACCATGCTAACAATTTAACGGAAAAGATCTAAAAATAAAATCAAGAAATATTGGGTTGCCCAAAAAGTAATTGCGGATTTTTTTAAAAGAAAGTTAATGCATTTTTAATAAAACTTAGAATGAACTTTAATCAACGACTATATGAAAAATCTGCAATTACTTTTTGGGCAACCTAATATAATGAAAAAATTCCGAAGAAACGACAACAAGAGCACTAAAAGGACCACAAACACTGCGAATTTTGTAAAAAATTATCTAACAAAGTAAAAAATGCATAAGGGACAAACCTACAACACCAAAAAGTCCAAAGCGAAAAGTGGAAAAACTAAGAGTGGCGCTAGGTACCCCCTTATAGTGAAGGAAGTTCTTGATACAAAAAAGTCCACAATATTTGAGATAATTGGCATTCAAAGTTAAAGTTAGAATTAACAGAATGGCCCATTGAGCAAAAACTAATAGGGGTGCTGGGTACCCCCTTATTTTGAAGGAAGCTCTTGATGCCTAGGATCTAAATCAAAAAGCAAAATATCCAAATAGTCCACAATATTTAAGATAATTGGCATTTAAAGTTAGAATTAACAGAATGGCCCACTGTGCAAAAACTAAGAGGGGTGCTGGATACCCACTTATAGTGAAGGAAGCACTTAATGCCTAGGATCTAATAAATCAAAAAGCAAAATATCCAAAAAGGTCGCAAATCAATTCTGGAGATCGGTTTATATGAAAGCTATATCTAAATCTGAACCGATATAGCCCAGTTGCAATCATCAACGACCTATATCAACACAAATTATCGGTGCAAAATTTCAAGCGGCTAACTCTACGCGTTCGACCTCTATCGTGATTTCGACAGACGGGCATGGCTAGATCGGCTCAGAACGTCGAGACGATCATGAATATATATACTTTATGGAATTTTAGACGAATACTTCGGAATGAGTAGATTGGTATAACCCCATCCTATGGTGGTGTATGCAACGAACCTTTGTTTGTGCCCAGTCGAGCAGTAGCAAATGTGTATTCTTCAAGGTTTATAAAAAGGATTGTGAAGCTTGTGGGATATGTATGAGCTGACAAAATACACTAGCATTTACAGACATATTTTTGATTGTGAAGCTTGTGGGATATGTATGAGCTGACAAAATACACTAGCATTTACAGACATATTTTTGAGGTATCTATACACTTTGATCACAAATTTGACCAAATTTTGCCAAATTTTGCCAAAAATGGCCAATATCTTGGTTTTATTAATACTTAGAACTCCAAATTGAATAGATTTGAAAAGAATGTGGTCCCTTTTATATTTTTTGAAAAGTGTTTTAGCCCCAAACAACACATGGCTTTGATCACAGACAACACGGCTTCGGTATGTGAGCACGTTTCTAGCGTGCTAATGCTAACATCAGTACCGTAGTGTTGCTCTCTAATCTTGCGTCTGTCGGGTCTACAGTTCATAGCCTGATTATTTGCTGCGTCAAACTTAAATCCAAATCCAAATAGAAATGGCATATTGAAGTTTTAAGTTTGGCCAAAATAAACAAATTCCTGCAGCCGTTGGATCAGTATTATCTCTAAATGTGTCATTGTCGCTTCTATCTTTGTCTGAGTGACTTGATTGTTTAAAATTTTTTAATCGCTTTCTTTACTTATTTGCTGTTGTTGGCTAATTCTATTGCCACTTTCGAAGCAAACTGCACAAAAGATAAAAAAAACAAGTAAAAGCGTGCTAAGTTCGGCCAGGCCGAATTTTATATATCCTCCACCATGGATCGCATTTGTCGAGTTCTTTTCCCGGCATCTGTTCTTAGGCAAAAAAAGGATAAAAGAAAAGATTTTCTCTGCCATTAGAGCGATATCAAGATATGGTCCGGTTCGGACCTTTTTTAACTGCAAGTCGGATGAAAAGTTTGTAAACCTTTCACAACAGATGTTTCTACGTCTACGTTGCGTTTATAGCTCCAACTTTGCCTTTGACAACAGGTGTTTTTAAGGCGCTTCCTCTTTTGTCCAATTGTTTAAATTTTATGACTTGAAAAGTACTTGCCGTTCGCATTATTGATTTTTATAGACATCATCATCATCATCATCATCGGCACAATGCGAGATGGAAGAAAAACAATGCTAATAATATTTTCCTGTTTAAAATGTGTCTACAAAAAGAGTTTTTATGATAGGATGATAGGGATGCCATTTTTGGTAAGGTTTGGTATTTAAATTAAACAAAAATTATGGAGGAAAACTAAGGATTTACTAATTGAAAGCTTCGTCATTTGCCTAAAACAAAGCCCCAATTGACCAGTATTGGTCTTAACCAATAACAAAAATTCCAATCAAACTCTCGACAAAGGATAGCAACTAGAGGTGTGCACGTGAGTTGTGGTGTTACGTGTTAAACACGTGAGTCACGTGATTCGTGTATGACACCAAATCTAATCACGTGATCGTGCGTGACCGTGTTTGAAATAAAATTCTTTGTTCGTGAGCGTGAGTGCGTGAAATCATGCTCACGTCACTTATCACGACTCACGAAAAAAAAAAACGAAATACTAAATTTTCACATGCTCTCAAATCATACGCAGTGCTGCCGTAGTTGGTAGGTTCCTACCAAAATCGGTAGGTTTTTATTCTCTTGGTAGGTTTGCAAGTTCACGTTAATTTTTGGTAGGTTTTTCCAAAAAAATCACCGAGAATAACTCAAAATTATTTCACTCCTTGTCCTTTTTGTGTTAAGAGTCCAGAATAAAGCCATGGATGTCGAGGTGTCAAATACTGTATAGCTGCTTCCAATTTCAGAAACAAAACGTTGGCTGTAACTGGTACGAATCTCTTCCAAAATTTCAAAATTCGGGGTGAGAAATGCATCAGTTTTGCGTTCAACGCCTTCAATCGGAGAACAGAGTTACGTGGCAGCTGCAATATGGTCAAATCTGACCCATACTCACTGCAACGGCGAAAATGGGTAGCAAAAGCTCATCTCTAGGCTCAAAACCTTAAATCGGGAGATTGCTTTATCCAAACTCGGCACGGTTACTTATTAAAATCAGGACATAAATACGAATTTCATGAACTCAAGATTTCTTATCGGGAGATCGGTATAAAAGGAACTTTATCAAAATATAGGCCATCTTTTAACTTTAGGCTATAGAGTGATTTCAGCAAACAGACGGAGGGATATGTCTACATCGTCTATGAATACCTCGACCTCTGTCATGTATACTTTGTAGGGTTGAAAATGTACAATTTGATGTGTTGCAAATGGAATGGCAAAATGGCCAACTCTTTGGTGGTGAATCGAAAATAGATAACGCATTTTTGGCCTGTAGAACATTTGGTCGGATTTTTCTTAAATTTTGGTAGGAAATAATTTTCTTGTATGGCAACACTGATCATAGGGCCCCCGGTAGCCGAGTTGGTAGAGTGCTTGGACTACCAGTGCCGGGGTCGAGGGATCGATTCCCGCCAGAAGCCCTGGTCTGTCGCTACTGTGGTATCACAATGGACTTAAAATTGTCTAAGTGAGTCTGTAAGGCACTGACACTCTTACCTAACCTAACCTAACACTGATCATACGGTATTTTAACGTACGAATCTGTCTACAGAAGCAAAGAAGGGAAAAAAACAAATAAGTGGTTATTAGGGCTGGTACAGGTTATACATTAATATACGTACGTCCAAATGCTGTTTGATTTGAGACCCATGGAAAAACCGTGACTCATGTGCGTCGTGAGTCGTGATTGTTTCGTGAGTCGTGATTGTTTCGTGAGTCGTGATTGTTTCGTGAGTCATAATTTACCTAGTGAGTCGTGCGTGAGTACAATTTTTGTCTCGTGAGAGTGTGTGAACGTGAGTCGACATATTGGGTTGCCCAAAAAGTAATTGCGGATTTTTCATATAGTCGGCGTTGACAAATTTTTTCACAGCTTGTGACTCTGTAATTGCATTCTTTCTTCTGTCAGTTATCAGCTGTTACTTTTAGATTGCTTTAGAAAAAAGTGTAAAAAAGTATATTTGATTAAAGTTCATTCTAAGTTTTATTAAAAATGCATTTACTTTCTTTTAAAAATCCGCAATTACTGTTTGGGCAACACAATAAAAAAGTCGTGCATGAACGTGCGTGAGTACCATTTTTTTCTCGTGAGCATGCGTGTGAAAATATCACTCACGCGCACATCTCTAATACCAACCTATCAAGCGATAAACAAAAAAAAACAAATCTCATATGGTCATCCCTATTTGTATGGATTTATGAATAGCGCATACGTACATTTACCAACCTGTTGCGCTCATTCCATAGAGAAGAGTAGGTTGAGAAATAGTTGTGCGTGTTCAATGCTTTTTATAGACGCATTTTAATGCTTTTCATTCTCGTTGGTGTTGTGGCGTCACATTGTCGTGAATATCATACGTTGACTATGAAAAACCATTAGAGAGACGACCGTAAAGGACTGTAACGGCAATAACCACAAACCAACAACCATGCAACCGACCACCCACCCATCCTGCCTTTATTTATCATAGTAGCTGTGGAAAAATAACAACATATCTCGCTGTAGTTGTAATCTACAAACAAGGCATTCAAGGTTCAATTCATGCAGTCCTTGCAAAAGGAGAAAAATAGTTGTATTCCATTTGGGAACAGTTTATTACACGCTTGATCCTCTTATTTCTCTGGAGTATTTATTTGCAGAAAATATATGCAGCATAGCGCTAATGACGGAAACCATAAACACTTCTGATATTGTGATAATTTCTTAGTTGGGAAGGAAGTAGGGGGAAAAAAATCCTCAACACTCTCACAAGATAAGTCATGAATTGTTGGTATACATACACACAATATGTACATATGTATTGGGTTGCCCAAAAAGTAATTGCGGATTTTTTAAAAGAAAGTAAATGCATTTTTAATAAAATTTAGAATGAACTTTAATCAAATATACTTTTTTACACTTTTTTTCTAAAGCAAGCTAAATGTAACAGCTGATAACTGACAGAAGAAAGAATGCAATTACAGAGTCACAAGCTGTGAAAAAATTTGTCAACGCCGGCTATATGAAAAATCCGCAATTACTTTTTGGGCAACCCAATATATCCAAATATAGTCCGATCTGAACCACACTTCACAGAAATGGGTAGGGGTCTACCAGAACTCACTGTGCCAAATTTCGTCGAATGAAAAATTACCAATTGTAGCGGCTATATATAACTAAAATCCGATTTTATGAGATCAGACGATCAGGTTTATATACAAAGAATAAGAAATCATCAAAAATTGTTTACAAGATATTTTTATGTCTAATATATCTGCAAAATTATTAACACCCAGGTATTTACCCAATAAATACCCAAGCGTTGGGTATTTACCCTGTAGAAAGCCATCTCTATCCATCAAAGCTCTTATCCTTGCCCTCTTTTGGCTTTGGCTGTATCTTTAGCTCTGAATATCTGTGCTTCTGAAAGCCTCCTTGCTTCCGTAGAATGCTCTTTTTCGCCTCATCATGACAAATTGTCTTCAACAATGGGCTACTCACCATTCCGCGTCTGATATATGATTTCCATTGAGGCTTCCTAGCCCGTCACGGGATATCCATGAGCGCCACACAGATTGGAAATTTAAGCTCCGCTCCGTGTGTTGTTCAAGGCCATGTGAAGCTCAACAGAGAGCTACTGGGAGCTTCACACGTTGCGGGTTGTTGAATACTCCTTAGATAGACGGGATAACTGCAATTCACCGATTATTGCCTAAATACTGAGACAAGGCGAGTTATTGGTACCTTTAAATAACCAATGGTCAATTCGTTAACGTGGCGTTCGATACTATGGATCGAGCATGCTTATTTACAGGATTTTGAAGCTGATCGCTGCTCTCCGCATGCAAATATGTAGGTTGGGTAAGAGTGGCAGTCCTTTATAGACTCACTTTGACAATTTTAAGTCCATTGTGATACGAAGGCTTCTGGCGGGAATCGAACCCTACAACAACAATAGGTAAACAGTTTGGCCTGCAACGCTGATATATATCCCGACGAGTAGATCAGGAATATTTGTCAGTTGTGCTTATTCCTCACTAATGTTGCCCAATCCCATGGCAGCCGGTTGTATGTACCGGATTGACCCGATGAATTCCTTCGTCGGCAAGGGCTGCCGCCTCAGTGTACCACACACTGCTACTACGACAACAACAACTAATGTTGCCAAAGTTTTTGAGTATTTTAGCCTCGTAAAAGTGCTCATTATGCTCTGCGAAGGGCTCTTCCAATAAGGACTAAAGTAGAACTCAACCTATCATTGAGATTCAACTTTAATCGGCATTTGGAATGATTTTGACAGACATTTGCTTTCATTTGTATTCGCCACTAAACTTTAAAATATAGACTAAAACCTTTAACACTGTTTTGTTAACTCAAAACCATTGCCAGAATTTGTACACCTTTTCCATACCTGACCTATCATAATATCCCAAATTATGTATGTTTTTTTAGAAATACCTATACATACATAAATATTTCGGAAAAGAAAACAAATATTTAGATATGCGTAGAAAGAACAGCGCAATTATAAAAAAAAATCAAGAGACAAAAACCGCAAGGGCCCAAAGAACAAAAAAAGCAGATTGATGATGGCCATTTCATAGGCAAACAAAGAAAATATGTTTTTTTTTTTGAAGAAACTTGACTTAGTCATGGACAATGACAAATTATGCATATATGGTGTGAATTTTTTTTTGTCATTTCACAACCAAAACTGGAATTTTGGGCAGCCTGATAACTTTTGCTTTCATCATCTAGGCCGCCTGCCTGTCTTACTGAACGGTAGGTACCAAAAGCATTAAACAATCACAAATTTAACTCAAATGTTCAAACAAGAGTTCAATTACCTTCCAAAATAGACGGCTTATCAAGTGTTGGCGTTGCAGCGCCTCCTCCCTTCTTTGAATGATCCATTCGCTTGGTGGAGGTTCGCGTTCTCTTCCACTTCTCCACTTTTTCCGGGACAACTGACAATGATTGACGTTTAAAAATCCACGCAATAAAATTTTAAAGGCGTTAACTTAATTTCACAATTATCAACTTCTTTTTGTCGTGATGCGAGTTTGTTTAGTGTGATTGTGTTGTTCACTATTCAATGAATTGATGCACTTTAATTGCCTCTTTCGAGGGCTGATTGGTGCACAAAAAAAAAAAAAAGTTTTCACTCACTCACTCACTGATACCACGTAATTCGATGCGAAACAAAAATTAAGGCCTAAATTTTCTTCTAAGGCCTCAAGCTATAAACTTGATTCTTAAAACGCAAAATTTTCCCTTTTTTTTCTTTCTTGGGAATGTGGCCTCTTTTTTCTGTATTTCGGAAGAAAAATTTGAAAAATATAAAAATCTTTTGGGAAACGCGAAATACACTGTTCAAAGTTCTCGTATCAACTAGTTTTATTTTTGTTTCGACATCGACCAGACACAAAGCTCCACATCAGTGAGCGAGGAGTGTGAGGGAGATTGTGGGTTTGTATCCAGATTCGTTTGAAAACTTGTGGTGGCCATTTTTCTGCATATTATTTCAATATTTTGATGTGATTTTCATAATATTTTTTAAATGTAATATTTTTCTGCACATATATTTGCTTAATTATTTAAAATATTAAAAAAAAACAAAATCAATTAAATTACCAAACAAATTGCGTTGATAAAAAAAAACAAACGCAAAAAGTGACACTGACGGCAAATGTCACAGCGCAATGAATCAGCTGGTTTTATTTGACGAGTTAGTTAGTTTGACGTGACGTAACGCTACCAAGTGAATTAGTTAGCAGACGCCACCGACAGTTAGTTCGCGATTATAAGCGTGTAGGTAAAGATAAATGTTTAAGCTTAATTTTAATTCGCTTTGCAAAATAGGTGAAGGTGACCAGTTGAAAACTATACTCGATTGCAAGAAAGAAGAAATATTCGGCATAATGAGGTATGCATGAATTTAACCGGCAAGGGATGGATGTGGGCACCACACGGTTTGGAACTTTGAGATCCTATTTGTGTGGGGTTTTCAAAGTCATAACGAGATGCTTAGCTGATAGTGGGAACCTTTGTATACGGAGTAGCTGCAGTTGCACTCTCGGACAATCAACCATATCGAGTGAAGAGTCTCAGTAAGAAGTCGAACGGCGCCGGCTCTTGCCTGATATTGAGTGCCTATGATACTCCACATAGCAAGGCGAGTTATTGGCGCCTGTAAACAACTAATGGACATGACGCTGCCGCGGCCACCAAATCTTCAGCCACATTGTCCACTACAGATACGCGTGAGGTGAATACTGAGCTGATTGTGATGGTTGATAGAGAAATGATTCCGTTCATCAAGTATCCCAAAATACTTGGCGTCACATTTGACAGCTCTAAAGTCAAAAGTAGAAACAAGGTCCTCAAGTCACTTGCTGGCAGCACTTGGGGTGCAGACAAAGAAACCTTGTTGACCACGTACAAAGCAATTGACCGGTCTATGGTAAGTTATGCAGCTCCAGTGTGGTCTCATCAATTTTGTGACACGCAGTGGAATAATATTCAGATCTGTCAGAATGCCGCCCTCCGAACTGCGACGGGGTATCTGCTCAGTTCTTATGTGGACCACGAAGACATAACTACATGCTGTCTAAGCAACACCTTTTGTGCTGTTATCGCAGCGACCATCCAAGTCATCATCTTGTGGATAGATATCCACCGCCCAGAAGCCTTAAGGTAGATCTAAATGATGTAGAGAGTGAGGTTCAGCGCTACAAGAGAGAACTCTAGATCAAGCAGCATATCAAGCAGGCCTAGACAACATTCATGCAGACACGGTAGCGGATGCGGTAAATGGCTACCGGGAGAACGACCGTCTACCATTACACCTGAACAAATCTACCTCCCTCGGCAAACCAGAGTAGTTCTGGCTCAATTCGTTCCGGCAGATGCAGCCGCCTCAATTCCTACAGAGCTAGGATTGATACCGACGTGCAAGATGTATGTACCGATTGTAACCAGGGACCGCACGATACACGTCACCTGTTTAACTGCCCGGTCTGAGTCGAGACCCAGATCTCTATGGACGCACCCCATCTTAGTCGCAGAGTACCTGGGTCTTAACACTCAACAGAATCAAGCAGACGAAAGATAGAACTCAATAAACTGCTACAACTACAACGCTCCCGCGGCGATCGGTCCTATGGACTGTAACAAAGTCCTATGGACTGGAGCTTGACGAAGATCGCTACCTCCACATACGGAAATATTGCTGCAACAACAACACAAAGATTTTGAGTTTAACCAAAGCAGTATTAGAATCGATACCATCAATGCGACGGTGTGGAACTCTCAGCCAATTCACGCTTCTACAGTAGAACAGTATAACGAGGGGTCAATGCCTAGAGAGAATCCTGAGTCTTCTCTTCGCAATTGCGGGAAAGTGACATAAGTCAAACGGCCTTCAACTACTCCTCGTCACCACTGAACCTGAAAAAATCCGGCCCTTCTTGTATGCACCTCCTATTAATTAGGTTTGCTTTGGAATATCAGCCCGGAAAACTGCGTAGTAGATACTGTATGGAAATATATATAGGGTTGCCCATTTAGCCCTTGAGGAAATGGTGATAATGTTTCCGTTTATTCCCCTTTTGTCAGGAGAGAGAAGTGATCCGTGTATGATATTATGGCCACGCAAGTCATCCGTGTGTGATATTATCTCCACGCCTGTTGGTAATGGAGGCGGTTTAAAGTGAGGGGAGAAGAATTGCCTATTTATCTCTACGATGCTCCGACTTCGTGTTTCTAACCTCTGTTGTTATTGTAGCAGTGTGTTATACACTGAGGCCCTTGCCGATGAAGGAATCCATCGGGTCAATCCGGTACGTACAACTGGCTGCCATGGGATTGCCGCCGTTTGTACTCTTATAGAGCAATATACGAAAACAATAAGAATTGTGTTCATCATGGTTATATTTTTATTTAAACATTAGGTATTATCTTAAAAAAAATTTCTATCATTAACGTGTTTGTTGTACTTTTCCTATGTTTTAAGAAATTACTCCCACTTTACTTGATATATTTCTCCATAAACTTCTTATGAAATTCACTACGCAGAGAATCATTAATGAAATGTGTCTTCTTTTCGGGTTCAGTACGAGCACAATTCTTAAAGACCACATCATCATCCCAACGTCGTTTAACTTTAAGATCTGCAACAGCTTTGCTGGCTGTAGCACCTGAACCCGCCGCATAATTAATCAAAGGATTACCCGACAAAATATTTTCCATGCGAATGCGTTCCTCTTCCTGTTTCTTTTCCTGATCTTTACGTGCTGCCTCTTGCAGACGTTCCTGCTTAATTTTATTCAATTCGGCCAATAGTGTGGCGGTGTCATCTTCATCATCTGATTCAGAATCACTATCGGAACTATCATTGTCCACGGGATCATCAGCATCTAAATTTGCTGGTGCGGCGGGTGCATCAAGTTTGGCTCGTTTACTGCTGCTTGGGGTGCTGCTGGCGGAATTATTTGCTTCTATGGCTTTGCGTACTATGGAGGGGAGATTTTTGGTGGGACGAGCTTCACGTTCACGTTCTTCCAAGTCTTTGCGGAAATCACGGCTACGCAATTCTTCGGTGGTACCCTGGCCAGGTTCTCTGGTGAAGAAAGATGATTAATGAGTATTGCATTGGTGTTATGTTGTGCTTTGTTTTTTTGTTACTAACCTGTATTTGAGCTTTGTATGGCCTGGCAAATCTCTGCTGGAGTATTGTTTACTTAAAGCACTTAAATCTTTTTCCCCTTTACCACTGCCACCTCGGGCAGGATCAAATGTTGGTCTGGCAGCTGTAGTCATGTTGTTTTATAGGGAAAATTTATAAACTTCTTCAATTATTCACAAAATAAACTATAAAGCAAAAATAAGAAACGTTTAAGTGCTTGTTCTTCTTATTAGGGATCCCAAAGTCGACTATTTGTGAAAAAAAGCCGAAGTCGACTTTCAATGATTAAAAAGTCGAATAATCGATTTTAAAGTGGAATAGTCAATAAGAAAGCAGAAGAGGATTTAAGAAGGTGGTCGCACGCGAACATCTGTTAACAGCCGAGCAGATTTGACGGTATTAAGATGTCAGATTTTTGTTTGCATTCTCTCTGTTGTTATCTTCTTTCGAGGATGGGATATTTAGGACCATAGTACAATTAAAAGGTAGAGTCAATAGCACAACTGTTCGCATGACCTCACCTTATAAGTGCATCCTGGTATAGGACTATATCTTATCATTGCCCCCGTAAAGACTGAACTCCAGATTTGAAATCGTCAGCTCCTGAAAGGCGTATTTAATATCCGATTTTGCTGAAATTTTGACAATTTGTTATAATTTACTCATTACAGCCCATATTTTGATATAACTACCATATAGATCGATCTCCATATTAAACATCTTAAGCCTATAGAATGCGAATATGGTCTATATGGATCTAACTTTAGATGCAGGTCGCATACTAACGTACCCGCAATTTTCGGTATTTTTGCCTTGAAACAAACATTTTTGTTCCAATCTTTCTTAAATTTGGCAAGCGATATTTTCTCGGCTCGGTAAAGGTATATTCCATTGATGAATCGAACAATATTTTATAGTAGCTCCCATATAAGGGTACATTTTACAAATATAGATTTTTGCACCGAATTTAGCTAAGTTCAAATGGAATTTAAAATAGATATACTTCGATTTGGTGAAGGCAGTCGGTTTTTATGTTTAATGGTGACGACAACACCAAAATTTGGAAAATTCTACATTTTTGAAAAATGGTCTTTTATAATGCCGCATACATAACATCGGATAGAATCAGGATTCACAATAAGTTTAGGCCAAGCGATAAGCCGGCATACATTTTTTTTTAGTTTTTGACAGTACTTGGTATTGAGGATGTTAACTTGCTCTCTTTTTACATTCATTCTTTGTTTACGTTTTCTCCTTATAGGTGGTCTCATTTGTACAACAACCCCAAATCATATGGTGCAATCTGCCATCAAGCTGATCGACGTTTTGCCAACACACACAAAGAAATTTGTGTGCGTATTTGTACTTGAGCCGATAATGTGCGAGAAAGTAGATAACCACAAAGAGAATGCAAACAAAAATCTGACATTATAATGCCGTCAAACCTGGCCGGCTGTTAACAGCTGTTCGCGTGAGACCACCTTTTTAAATCCGCTTGACAAGTTGCCTAACCTTCTATTAGTGAATCTTGGCATAGAATAGTGATAATTTTGTGTTTATTTGAAGGTTTTACAGAGGAAGAAATGGAGAATAAAAGTTTGTTACTCGTATGTGCAATAAAATGTGGATTTTAACTTTCAGAGTAACACTAGTTGAAAGATCGCTAGGATACAGAGACCATTTCAAGCTTTAATTCAAATAAAACTAAAGGGAAAGTCAACGGGAATGTGGAAACTTTTGCTATAAGTCATATTGGCTTTACGATAGAGGGGTGGTTTTAATATAAGAATGCTTCAATTTTGCATTTTAAAACTCTTGTTAATACCTCCCCTTTATGAAAATACAAAATGTTGTTTCGGAGGTGTTCAGAGTACATAATTTTTGTATAACAGGGTGACTAATAGTACTATCATTTTGTAGGAATTTCGTATACAGGCTGCTTCAGAGCTAATTTATTTTGGTACGTACAGACTGCTTCAGAGCTAATTTATTTTTTATTGTTTGAGCGTTAAAATTCAAGTTGCATAAAACTTTTGTATGTTGTTGTTGTTGCAGTGTGCTGTACATTCAGGTGGATGCCCTTGCCGATGTAAGACTTCATCGGGTATGTACAACCAGCTGTCTTTGTAAAACCAATTACTAAATTTAAAAGTAAAAAAAAGATGTCCACAATTGATTGAAAACAAGTTAAATCATATTCATTGTTTATACAAAGTTCTCTTGAAATTCCAAATTTTCTTTCTTTAATTCTAATCTTACTTGGTGCCTCTTAAAAGTGTCAATAGTTTATCTAGTATAAATTTAAAATTTGTGCAAATTTGCAAAAATTGTTACTGGAAGTCGTACTTTATTTGCCAGCAGAAGAGAGCGGGAGAGTGCATGACATTTTGAGAGTTTGGTAACTGAGAGCTTGGAAATTTCTACTGGAGGATTTTTCCCAGCAGAAATTTGCAGCGTTGAACAGCTGTTTTATGAAAACCAGATGTTTAATTCAAATAAAAAGCGAATCAACGTATTTCCTGTCTGTGACCAAAATAACACAGCTGAGCTAAAACAGCTATTTTCGAAAATTCTAAATTTCCTCTCTCCGTTCGTTCAGAAAAGGAGGATTTAATTCAAGGGAGAAATTAATTCCTTGGAAGTTTATTCCCAGCGAGCTTTTAGAATTGCTCTGATACTCTTGATCGTCTTGACATTCTAAGTCGATTAAGCCATGTCAGTCTGTTTGTCGAAAGCACTCTTAGGAAGGAATATTCGAAGGAATAAAACTGTTTCGATATAGCTGGCTTATAATCCGATCTCCGATATTGAGCCTCTAGAGTGCCCAATTTTTATCCGATTTGGCTTACATTTGACATGAGGTATTTTGTTGTGACTTCCAATACCTTTGTCAAGAATAATCGAAATCGGCTCATTACCTGATATAGCTGCCATATAAACCCAATTAGGATCTTGACTTCTTGAGCTCCTAGGCGGACCAATTCATATCTGATTCGGCTGAAATTTTGCATTAGGTATTTGGATAAGGAAAGATGGAGATCACAATACACTAACCACTAGGAGACACGTTTCGTCCTGGGTTAGTGGACTTTTCAATATAGTTTCTATCGGTGTGGAGGCATCAAGGGCTAGGTATTCACTTCCAGCGAAATTTTTGGTTGCAGCCGACATTTATGTTTCCACTGAAAAATAGCTGAGTAGACTACATGATGGTGATAAACATCGATTTATTCTGCTGCCGGATGTTTATACCCTCCACCATAGGGGGTATACTTATTTCGTCATTCCGTTTGTAACACCTCGAAATATGCGTCTAAGACCCCATATTTACACATTCGACCTAGCCATGTGCGTCCGTTTGTCCGTCTGTCTGTTGAAAGCACGCAAACTTTTGAAGGAGTAAAGCAAGCCGCTTGAATTTTTGCACAAACACTTCTTATTGGTGTAGGTCGGTTAGGATTGTAAATGGGCAAAATCGGTCCATGTTTTGATATATCTGCCATATAAACCGATATTGGGTCTTCACTTCTTGAGCCTCAAGAGGGTGCAATCTTTGTCCGATTTGATGGAAATTTTGCACGTAGTGTTTTGATATCACTTCCAACAACTGTGCTAAGTATGGTTCAAATCGGTTCATAACCTGATATAGCTGCCATATAAATCGATCATGGGTCTTGACTTCTTCAGCTTTTAGAAGGCGCAATTCTTATCCGATTTGGCTGTAATTTTGCACGTGGTGTTTTGGTATTACTTCTAATATTTGTGCGAAGTATGGTCCAAATCGGTTGATAACCTGATATAGCTGCCATATAAACCGATCTTGGATCTTGACTTCTTGAGCCGCTGGAGGGCGCAATTCTCAACCGAATTGGCAGAAATTTTGCATAAGGTGTTTTGATATGTCTTCCACAAGCAACCTCACATGGCCTCCAACATACGTGTGCAATATGGTCTGAATCGATCTATAGCTTGATACAGCTCCCATATAAACCGATCTCCCGATTTTGCATTTTGAGCCCCAAATCGGACTATAATTTAATACAGCTCCTCCTCCTCCGTCCTTATTCGTTATTCTTTGTTTGCCTAAAAAGAAGAACTCGACAGATGCGATTCATGGTGGAGGGTATATAAGATTCAGCCCAGCCGAACTTAGCACATTCTTACTTGTTGTTTTTATTTTGCAGTAAGTCTAAATATCATAACACTGCCGTAATTTTTTTTCTAAAATCATAAATAGATGTTCTATTGAGCCGATACTCCACACATAAGCAACAAAATAATTTTACAATGATGAAAATACAAATATAAAACAAATTTGAAGAATATAAGTTTTAAAACAAAGCTTAATTCTAAAATCGCTTTGACATTTCAATTTACGGCGTTTGCCACTCAAGGTAGTTTCGTTGAGGGTAGATTTTTGTGGTTGTGGTAATGACCATGGCATAACTACCAGGTAGTGTACCGTTAACAGCTGAATAAAATTTTTTCTCGCGAAGTACACTATCTATCAACGAGAACTATAACATTTTCTTGCGACTACGGATAAACATTTGTAAAAGTTTAATAGAATGAAATGAAATTTTGACAAAATTTCCTATAGAAATGAAATTTTGACAAAATTTCCTATAGAAATGAAATATTGACAAAATTTCCTATAGAAATGAAATTTTGACAAAATTTTTTATAGAAATGAAATTTTGACAAAATTTCCTATAGAAATGAAATTTTGATAAAATTTCCTATAGAAATGAAATTTTGACCAAATTTCCTATAGAATAGAAATTTTGACAAAATATCCTATAGAAATGAAATTTTGACAAAATTTCCTATAGAAATGAAATTTTGACAAAATTTCCTATAGAAATGAAATTTTGAAACAATTTCCTATAAATATGAAATTTTGACAAAATTTTTTATAGAAATGAAATTTTGATAAAATTTCCTATTGATATGAAATTTTGATAAAATTTCCTATAGAAATAAAATTTTGACAAAATTTCCTATAGAAATGAAATTTTGACAAAATTTCCTATAGATATGAAATTTTGACAAAATTTCCTATAGAAATGAAATTTTGACAAAATTTCCTATAGAAATGAAATTTTGACAAAATTTCCTATAGAAATGAAATTTTGACAAAATTTCCTATAGAAATGAAATTTTGACAAAATTTCCTATAGAATTGAAATTTTGACAAAATTTCGTATAGAAATGAAATTTTGACAAAATTTCCTATAGAAATTAAATTTTGACAAAATTTCCTATAGAAATTAAATTTTGACAAAATTTCCTATAGAAATGACATTTTGAAAAAAATTCCAATGGATGAAGTTTTGACAAAATTTTTTTTGACAAAATTTCTTATAGAAATGAAATTTGGACAGAATTTTCTCAAGTAATTAAATGTTGAAAAAATTTCTAGGAATTTTTCTCAGAATTTTATTTCTATTTCTACATTTCATTTCAATTGTTTCCAACATTTTATATCAATATTCGCTTACATCCTTACTACTGCACTTTGATGTCTATTTCCTATGAAAAATTCTTCGAATTAGCATTAGCCTGTTAACTGTTCATCAATCATCCAGTTTAAACCAAATAATATTTAACATTTAATCGATAAGATCACATTTCACGTGCCAAAAATTCAAACAATGTTCTCTAATCTTTTGAAACACATCTTATCGTCAGGCGAAAAGGAGTTAACCACAAGCAATCCTTGTTATCATCAACAAAACAAAACAAATTCATTGGCAGGTCCTTGAGTAAACACACAACACACATACTACATGGTTGACGATAGGGCGAATCAACTCCCAATGGAAGAAAATGCGTGTGCCTCAAAAAACAAGATCTCAGATGATGGCTTTATAAAAATAAATAAACAAAGGATTTCAAATTCGATTCGAGGATAAGTGCACATGGCCTTTTTTGGATTCACGTTCTGCATCAATAGTTTCAGCAATAAGGTTAAGCTCAAAAACTAATAATGGTAAATAGCGTTGAATGAAAACAGGCGGCGAGAAAAGCAGTCAAACCGCCAACCTGCCATAATGACAGACAGTGGATCTTGTAGAATTCTCATATTCATGAGGAAATAATGATAAATTCAAATTAGAGGCTCAAAGTTGTCAGTATGAATTCAATTTATTCGGGGTTTTCTTGCAATACACGCAGAAAAAGGAAATGACAAGTAGGCAGTAGGATGTACACTCGATTAATCGTAATTCGATTAATCTTATATTCGTCATCTTTCAAATAATCGATTAGTCGTTTTGATGTTACATCTAGAGTTGGGTGATCACGGCTCACTAAACGGATCGGTCTTTTCAGATCCGCTCCTAAAAATGAACTAGTTCCATCCTTTAGTTCCACAGCTCCTTTTGGATCTGGATAAGAAAAATTTTAGATAATCCCATATTTCGAAATTTTTTTCAGCTCCTCATCGAAAAAATGCAAATTTTAACAAAATAAATAATAACAAGTAAGAGCTTGCTAAGTTCGGTCGGGCCGACTATTATATACCCTCCACCATGCATCGCATTTGTCGGGTTCTATGAGTTCTATTTCTTTTTAGGCAAACAAAGAATAATGAACAAGAACTGTTATGAATAAGATCGGTTTATATGGGAGCTGTATCAAACTATAGATCGATTCAGACTATATGTATGTTGAAGGTCATAGGAGAAGCCGTTGTACAAAATTTCAGCCAAATTGGATAATAACTGCGCCCTCTACAGGCTCAAGAAGTCAAGTTCCCAGATCGGTTTATATGACAGCTATATCCGGTTATGTACCGATTTGCGCCATACTAAGCACAGTTGTTGGAAGTCATAACAAAACACATCATGCAAAATTTCAGCCAAATCGGATGAGAATTGGGCCCTTTAGAGGCTCAAGAAGTCAAGACCCAACATCGGATTATATGGCAGCTATACCAAGTTATGAACCGATTTAAATTGTACTTAGGACAGTGGTTGGAAATGTCACAAAAATACCACGTGCAAAATTTCAGTCAAATCGGTCAAGAATTGCGCCCTCTAGCGGCTTAAGAAGTCAAGACCCAAGATCAGTTTATATGGAAGCTATATCAAGCTATGTACCGATTTAAATTGTACTTAGCACAGTTGTTGGAAGTCATAACAAAACACCTTATGCAAAATTTCAGTTCAATCGGTCGAGAATTGCGCCCTCTAGAGGCTCAAGAAGTCAAGACCCAAGATTGGTTTATATGACAGCTATACCAGATTATGAACCGATTTGAATCATACTTAACGCAGTTGTAGGAAGTCATAACAAAACACCTCATGCAAAATTGCAGTCAAATCGGATGAAAATTGCGCCCTCTAGAGGCTCAAGAAGTCAAGACCCAAGATTGGTTTATATGACAGTTATACCAGATTATGAACCGATTTAAGCCATAATTATCACAGTTGTTGGAAGTGATACCAAAACACTACGTGCAAAATTTCAGTCAAATCGGGTGAGAATTGCGCCCTCTAGAGGCTCTAGAGGCTCAAGAAGTCAAGACCCAAGATCGGTTTTTATGACAGCTATACCAGATTATGAACCGATTTGAATCATACTTAACACAGTTGTTGGAAGTCATAACAAAACACCTCATGCAACATTTCAGTTCAATCGGTTGAGAATTGCGCCCTCTAGAGGCTCAAGAAGTCAAGACCCAAGATCGGTTTATATGACAGCTATACCAAATTATTAACCGATTTAAATTGTACTTAGCACAGTGATTGGAAATGTTACCAAAACACTACGTGCAAAATTTCACTCAAATCGGTCGAGTATTGCGCCCTCTGAAAGCTGAAGAAGTCAAGACCCAAGATTGGTTTATATGACAGCAATACCAGATTATGAACCGATTTGAATCACACTTAACACAGTTGTTGGAAGTCATAAAAAAACATCTCATGCAAAATTTCAGTCAAATCGGTTGAAAATTGCGCCCTCTAGCGGCTCAAGAAATCAAGATCCAAGATCGGTTTATATGGAAGCTATATCAAGCTATGTACCGATTTAAATTGTACTTAGCACAGTTGTTGGAAGTCATAACAAAACACCTCATGCAAAATTTCAGTTCAATCGGTCGAGAATTGCGCCCTCTAGAGGCTCAAGAAGTCAAGACCCAAGATTGGTTTATATGACAGCTATACCAGATTATGAACCGATTTGAATCATACTTAACGCAGTTGTAGGAAGTCATAACAAAACACCTCATGCAAAATTGCAGTCAAATCGGATGAAAATTGCGCCCTCTAGAGGCTCAAGAAGTCAAGACCCAAGATTGGTTTATATGACAGTTATACCAGATTATGAACCGATTTAAGCCATAATTATCACAGTTGTTGGAAGTGATACCAAAACACTACGTGCAAAATTTCAGTCAAATCGGGTGAGAATTGCGCCCTCTAGAGGCTCAAGAAGTCAAGATCCAAGATCGGTTTATATGACAGCTATACCAGATTATGAACCGATTTTAATCATATTTAACACAATTGTTGGACGTGATACCAAAACACCACGTGCAAAATTTCAGTCAAATCGGTCGATAATTGCGCCCTCTAGCGGCTCAAGAAGTCAAGACCCACGATCGGTTTATATGAATCCCAACCGGCCTACACTAATACAAAGTATTTGTGCAAAATTTCAGGCGCCTAGCTTTACTCCTTCGAAAGTTCGCGTGCTTTCGACAGACAGACAGACGGACGGACGAACATGGCTAGATCGACTTAAAATGTCATGACGATCAAGAATATATATACTTTTTGGGGTCTTGGATGAATATTTCGAGGTGTTACAAACAGAATGACAAAATTAGTATGCCCCCATCCTATGGTGGAGGGTATAAAAAGTAACCTCGAAAAAGAAAATCTAAGTTAAGAATTCCGTGCTACTTACAAAAGCCTTTATTGTTTTCCATGTCACTCCCCTAAGTTGGTTCATGTCTGGTACAGTGTCGCCAACTAACTGCCGGTATCTGTGAGACGCGAAAGCCGAGCAATGACAAAGGAAATGCTCCAACGTCTCATCATCTTCCCCCCATGCCCTACATATGCTATCACTTGCCGCACCTATTTTACATAAGTGAGCTCGCAGTCCTATTTGTCCCGTTATGATACTAATAGCTATACTGACCTCCTTCTTACTTCATTTCAGTAATAGCCTCGTCTTCTCACGATCTGCATCCCCCTATAGTATTTACGCCGTCCTACCGACCGTTTAGCTGTTCTACATTGCTACATGTAGCCGTTTGTCGCCCATGCCCTTAAATCGGACTGCATTGACCCGAAAAGCTTCGGGTTAACCAAGTTTATCTTTGAGTTAACCAAGTTTACCTTTAATTACCTCTTACTCCATTATGGCCCGGCACCCAAACGATGCGGATTTTGCCATCCTCAGAGAAGACCTTAATCTCCTTCTTACCCTGCAATACTGTTCGCGAGCTTACCGTCCTGGTTTTTATTGGCCTTATGGCCATTTTAATGTCCGTAAAGATGTTCATACTCGACGTCCTTGCGTAAGCACCACACCACTTTACGCATTCCATGATCACCCGGATCTCCGCCTGCAGGACCGTATTATGGTCAGACAGTCTATGGACCCAGTCTCAGTCCCTGGGTTCTTAATTTAGATCCCCAGGCTTACTCTGTCCTCTAGCTTTGATCCATCCGTGTAACATGATCTACCAGATGACAATACTAGGGTTCCGCCAATTCAAGACTGTGCCGCTGGCAGCAGTGCCTCGCACTCGACTTCAAGGTTCATCTCAGGTATCCGATCGAAATCCTCTTCCATTCCTTCCAGGTTTCCTATCGTCGCCTCAATTATACCCTGATTGTATGAGCTGCTTCCATCCTTAATCCATTTTCTCATCGCCTTAAGTCTCATAGCCGCAGTGGCTGCTGTCAATGGATCGGAATTCTAGAATAGTCTCCAGTGCCTTAGTGGGCGTGGTCCTCATCGCTCCACCTATGCCAAGACAACTTGTTCTCTGAACCTGTTGTATGGTCCTTATGTTACACTTTTCTCCATAGCAGTCCGCCAAAGTAATGAGGCGTAAGTAAGTATTGGTCTAATCATGCTCCTGTAGAGCCAGTAGACTATCCTCGGATTCTGGCCCCATTTCGAGCCTACGGCCCGTCTACATAGTGCTCAACATCTGTGAGCCTTGTCAGTATGCTCCTGAATGTGACACTTCCAATTCAGTTTCCTGTCCAAGATCACTCCTAAGTATTTGACCTTGTCAGATATGGAAATCGTCTTATTGAGGAAACATGGTGCGTTCAATAGGTCCACATTCGTCTTCCTCGTGAACAGGAATATTTTAGTCTTCTCTGGGTTAAAATTGAGACCTCTTGGTCTAGCCCAGTCATATGCCATATGCAAGACCCTTTCGGCCCTTCTGCATAGCTGGCTCGGATCCTTACCCCTATGAAGTATTATAATGTCGTTTGCGAAGTAGACGGGTTCAAATCACACCTCAGTCAGCATCCGTAATAGGTCATTTATGGTGGTCCACCCATAGGAGTGGCGATAATATGACCCCCTGTGGCGTGCCTTGTGCTATTGGGTTGCCCAAAAAGTAATTGCGGATTTTTTAAAAGAAAGTAAATGCATTTTTAATAAAACTTAGAATGAACTTTAATCAAATATACTTTTTTTTACACTTTTTTCCTAATGCAAGCTAAAAGTAACAGCTGATAACTGACAGAAGAAAGAGTCACAAGCTGTGAAAAAATTTGTCAACGCCGACTATATAAAAAATCCGCAATTACTTTTTGGGCAACACAATACTTTCTCCCTTATATTTATGCCATGGGACACATAATTTAGCCATCTGTTCCTTAGCATGTGGTTTATCCAGTCTCTTAGGACCGGGTCCACCTGGAACTGTGGACTCGGCATAAAAAACTAGGACCCTTATCACTCAGGTAAAACTTTATTCGTACTGCACTCACTACGAAATAATTATTCCCTGTCCCTAAATGGAATGTTCATGGAAAAATGCATGGTACTCATTATTAATGAATGAAATCTCAATTTTCTTTCAGTGTACAACAACTCTTATGGCTACTGATATCACCATAATTAGCTTCCGAAAATAAAACTCATCCTTGTTGTAACCACCGACAGAGTCATTCAGCTCATTTGCCTTTATCCATCAGTCCATTATTTAAATATTTCGTGCCCCAATGGCAAATGCCGTGGCATCAGTCTCATGACCAAGAGTGAGTGATGCAACACATTGGTCACGTTCAACTTCCTCTATGGAGCAAAAAAAAAACAAGCAAATCGCCATCGTAATAACTTTGATCTACTGGAACTCTGCTCTTAAATAAAGGCCGGTGAACCGTTCAACAAATGGTGGCAATTTTCTTTGAATGGTTCAAGACTTCTGAACTTCTGTTTGGCTGTGACGTTAGGGAAAAAATCACTTGCCACTGCGAGACAACGAAATCGAAAGGAATTTCACAAACCCCCTTTCCAAAAATGTATTTGGATCATGGATCATAACAGCCTTGTGATCATTACAAGTCTGGTAATAAACTGGAATAGAATTGATGAGTTCAAGCTCTAGTCCATGCAATGAATGAATCAGGAACAATGATGGGAAATCATTATCATCATGTTGTGTTAAAAGAACAGGAGTCAGTCAGTTGAATGGCAAGGAGACAGAGAGGTTGTTAATAAAAGGGTTCTTAAAATCGAGAAAATTAAGGTCGGTGGAGACTGCCTTGCCCGAGGTTGTGCATAAACTAGAAGAATCCCTCGATGCCAAGACGTACACCCTGGCGGTATGCATTGACATCGAGGGGGCTTTTAACAATGTGCGGAGCGACACACTGATCCAATCCTTAGACCAGTACCGGTTGGACCCAGTCCTTAGAGTCTGGATAAACCATATGCTAAGGAACAGGTGGATAAATTGTGTGTCCCCTGGCATAAATATAAGGGAGAAAGTGGCACAGGGGGGCATTTTATCGTGGGTGACCACTATAAATGACCTATTACGGATGCTGACTGAGGAGGGATTTGAACCCGTTTGCTACGCAGACGATGTTATAATACTTCTAAGGGGTAAGGATCTGACTGGGCTAAACCCAGAGGTCTCAATGTTAACCCAGACAAGACTGAAATATGCCTGTTCACGAGGAAGATGAAGGTGGGCCAATTTAACGCACCACGTTTCCTCAATAAGATGATTTCGATATCTGACAAGATCAAATATTTAGGAGTGATCTTGGACAGAAAACTGAATTGGAAGTGTCACATTCAGCACCGTATTGAGAGGGCTCACAGATGTTGGGCACTATGTAGAAAATGGGTCCTGAATCCGAGGATAGTCCACTGGCTCTACAGGAGCGTGATTAGACCAATACTTACTAACGCCTCAGTAGTTTGGTGGACTGCTATAGAGAAAAAGTGCAACATAAGGACCATACAACAGGTTCAGAGAACATATTGTCTTGGCATAGGCGGAGCGATAAGGACTACTCCCACTAGGGCACTGGAGACTATTCTAGATATCCGACCCATTGAGATACAGATTAAGTGTGAGGCAGCCAGACTTAAGGCAATGGGAGAATGGATTGAGGATGGGAGCAGATCATGCCATCGCGGTATAATCGAGGCGACGATAGGTAATCTGGAAGGAAGGGAAGAGGTTTCCGATCGGATACCTGAGATGAACCTTGAAGTCGAGTGCGAGGCACTGCTGCCATCGGTACAGTCTTGGATTGTCGAAACCCTACTATTGTCATCTGGAAGATCATGTTATACGGATGGATCAAAGCCAGAGGACAGAGTGGGCCTGGGGGTTTACACTGAGAACCCAGGGACTGAGATCTGTTTTAGACTGCCTGACCATCATACAGTCATGCATGGCGGACCAGAGAGCATTGCTACGGATCCGGCGACAGGACGTATAGTTAAGACTTTTGGTCTACCGGTTCACTGTGTGAACTGTGAATCAGATGGATATGTGGCATGCTCTAGGGAATGCCCGCAGAGGATGGAGATCCTCCAGATGAGGACACAGAGGAGAGCTCCTAGACAGATTATGGTTTCTGCTGTCCCCCCTCCACCGATTGATGGCAGGGGTGGGACATTTGCGGAGATGGCGAGACGACCACACTTCTGGCGGTTTGGATGGTGTGATTTGGCACTTCAACTGCGATTTTCAAAATCTCCTTGGAGGAGTCCTGTTGACCTGTCTGAAGAAGATCGGGGCCTATGCGGATACATATCGCAGCCTAAGAAATGATGAGAAGACCCGTGCACTGTATGGGCTACTGCTCTCGATGCGTTTGGATGTCCAGTTGTAAGGTGACATTTGTAAATGTAAACTCCATAGTGTCTCGACATAAGAGACACTACCTTAGGATGTTTACTCATCGGCATACGCCCGATGTGCTTATGATTGCGGAGCATGGTCTGACGAGCATGTTTTGGGTTTGGAAAGGTAGAATTGCTTCAGACATGATAGAAAGGAAAGGTGGAGGTACGACGATTTTAGTGAGATCATTCATCGCGGCGGAGTGACAAAGCCTCGACTTTGGAGGTATAGAAGGGACAATGGCCAGGATGTGTAATGGCAACATCTCCTTTGTGGCGCTATATAATAGCCGCAGGATCAGATGAGTGCGGTGGTCCAGGATAGGCTAGCAGACACCATCGAGCCGGATGAGTTGATGATCAGAATGTTAGATACGAGGATTGGGGAGAAACTTACATCAATTGGAATGGTTGTATACTTTGAGATTGGCTTCGGATGACACCTAATCTTAGATTGATGAGGCCTGATGGACCCACGAGGATCACGAGTTGATGATCTGAATGTTAGATACGAGGATTGGGGAAAAACTTACATCAATTGGAATGGGCAGGAAGCGGCTACCCTCGGAACGATTATAGGAAATCTGATAATCGCCCAAAAGATTGCCAGCTATGAGGAAGAGGGCTTTTTAAAGATGCTAGACGGCATAAGACTCGCTGGCGCAATGTAATAAAGGATATTCGCAATTACCAGGGGTGATGTATAGACACCCAAGGGGGTGAGGCCGAGGCGATTGCTGATGAGATGTCGAGATTACAGGAAAACCCTCCTACTCCCAGTGCTGCTGCTATTGTTCCTGGATTTGTTGATGCCGAGTACAGGCCAAGGGTACTTTTCTGTGTAGAGTGCATGGCTAAAAGTTATTCCCATTCTGAAACGGGACAAGGGTACGACGATACCCACGAGTTATAGGCCGTTTTCACTGCTGGAAATATGTATTCTAAGCTCATCGAGGTATTCATTTTACAGCAGATAGACGAACACATTGGGGAGTCCGAGGTGTTGAGGAAATTCCTATTTGGATTCAGGAGGGCTACTTCCACAACGCATGCCCCGATGTTACTGGTGGTTAGAGTTATGAAAGGAGAATCACGGCTGGAGTTCCAGAGAGATCTGTTCTTGGGCCATTCCTCTACAAGCTTTATCTGGCGGTCATACCGGAGCCGATAAAAGGAGAGCTACTGTTGTTGTATACAGACGATATCCTGGTTCCGTCTGGATGGAATGGTATTCTTTGGGCCTTAGGACAGTATTGAGCTCGCAGGTACAGTACAGGGTTCTGGCGAACAGGAGGGTGTATAGTGAGGCAGGTGTGCCGAGGATAGACTGTTACATATGGCCGAGAGTGGCATGCTATTCGATATTGATGGTAGATTGATTTGAAGATGGATCACTACCAGTTTGATAGTTAAGTGTGTGAGCTGGACTTAGGCTCAGACTTCAATTTTGAATAAATTGTTTATGTCTTAAAATAAGAAATAAATGAAATAAAATAAGAAAAAGAAACAACATTTTGCTCCACACTGTACTCAATAGTCTTTGGGTATGTAGAGCACCTTAGTCAATTTGACCAAGGTGTTGATGAAGATACATGGTGTTCAAGCAGGAATCGACCTATTATTAATTTGCATAGATGCTCATCACTATTGGCACATAAATAGTACTAGAGGTCAATCAACTCATCCCTGTACTGCTTGAACGTTTTTTTTGTATTGTCTCTCCACTCGTTACATTTCTTGTAATCTAATGTTCAGTGTCAGAGACAAGTAAAGTTAGAAGTTTTTGTATGTCAACGAGTGCGCACGCACATTAAGGGGCAAATAAAATATTATTTGAATATCAGTCAAAGACAGTGTTTTTAATTATTTCTCGGGGAAAGAGACAAAGTGAAGTGTTTGCGAAAAAGCTTTTGAGATTTGTTTTGGTTTCGAGTTAAAATCATCCCCCCTTCTTTGCCTTGCCGGGCTGTGATCGTTTGTTTCGTCACAACAACAATTCGCTTGTCGTCTGGCTGCAGGTGACCGTGGCTCAAACAACAACAACAACAAAAATTGCAGATTTGTTTCTTATGTGGGCAATTGGTGTGCCTTTGACTCTAACAGCAACAGCAGCAGCTTTGGTGGTAATTTCTTCTGTGTGGCCAGAGACGGGAGTTTTGGAATACCACATCATCATATTTGGTTCCATTGGGCTACTCCTAAGAAGAGGTTGGTGAGTGCATCAACACATGGCGTATCAGAAATCGAGATGCACCATGTCTGTCAAAATGTTTTGAATGATAACACACACTTACCCAACTTTTCTAATTCCTTTGCTATTCTAAGGAATATGATCTCGAGCTGTAAATGTTCAAAAAATCACGAAAAGATTTCGAAGATCAAAATAAAAGAGCGGAAACAGACAATGATTTTTTAAACCCACCACCGCAGGATAGGGGGTATATTCATTTAGTCATTCCGTTTGCAACACATCGAAATATCAATTTCCGACCCTACAAAAAATATATATTTCGGATCGTCGTAAAATTCTAAGACGATTTAACTATGTCCATGTGTCTGTCCGTCTGTCCATGTTAATTTGTGTAAAAACTACAGGTCGCAATTTTCATCCGATCGTCTTCAAATTTGGCACAGGCATGTTTTTGGAGACGAGTCGAGAGGATATAGGTCCCATATATATGTTCGTCCGATTTGCAGTTAACCGATTATTTTGAAATTTGGCAGGAAGGATTTTCTTATGACTCTCGACATTATTAATGAATTTCATAGAAATCGGTTCAGATTTAGATACAGCTCCCATATATATGTTCGTCCGATTTGCAGTAATAATGCAATAAAATGGTCACTTGTTAACCCATTCTCTCAAAGTTTTGCGGGACGGATTTTCTTATGACTCTCGACATTACTGGTGAATTTCATGGAAATTGGTTCAGATTTTGATATAGCTCTCCCATATATATCGCCCGATTTTCACTCCTAGAACCATTGCAAGCGCATTTATTAACCATTCTTCCCAAAACTTTGTACAACGCCTTGCTCGACGACTACCACATTATCTGAGAAGTTTGCTCGAAATCGATTCAGAATTAGATATACCTCCTATATATACGTCCGTCAGATTTTGGGCAATTTGCAATAATGGTGTCATTTGTCAACCGTAGCTATTACAGTTTGAACATATTTGCTCGCGGAGGTCCATCAAAATTGGTTCAGAATTGGAAATAGCTCCCACATATAGGGTAGGTGTAGGGTATTATACAGTCGGCACCGCCCGACTTTTGCCCTTCCTTACTGGTTTATTTATATAAAATCTAATTGATTATCTTGATAATTTTGCATGGATCGTGTAGGGTGGTCTGGATGGTTACCCGAAAACACAAATGCAAATTGCAAATTTTGCCCACGAACATTCCACTAAGGAACAGGGGCAAACTTCTCACATATCAATGAGTGCAGTCCGATTCAAGTTTTTAAGCTCAACGATAAGCGACCTCCTTTTTATAGCCGAGTCCGAACATTGTGCCGCAGTGCGACACCTCTTTGGAGAGAAGTTTTATATGGCATAGTACCTCACAAATGTTGCCAGCATTAGGAGGGGAAAACCACCGCTGAAATTTGTTTCTGATGGTCTCGCCAGGATTCGAACCCAGGCATTCAGGGTCATAGGCGGACATGCTAACCTCTGCGCTACGGTGGCCTCCAAAAACACAAATCTGATGTTTAAATTTAGAACAAAGTGACTGGGGTGACGCTAAAAAAAGGAATTTAAGAGGAGAGATAACAAAACAAGGAGCCAAGATTCCCCCCTCATTGGGAGAGGGGAGACCCCTTACAAGCGGACATACCTGACAATATGACAACAATCAAAGTATAGTAAGTTAATTTTCTGAACAACATCTTTTTAACAACTCCAATTATCGCATCTTTAACCATATTGCCGATGCTAAATTTCGATGAAATTTTCCTAACATAAAATTAACAAGTAAGAGCGTGCTAAGTTCGGTCGGGCCGAATCTTATATAGCCTCCACCATTGATCGCATTTGTCGACTTCTTTGCGCAGTATCTCTTTTTAGGCAAACAAAGAATAATGAATATGGGCGGAGGAGGAGGTGGAGTTTTATCAAATTATAGTCCAATTCGGGGCTCAAGAAGCAAAATCGGGAGATCGGTTTATATGGGAGCTGTGTCAAGCTATAGATCGATTCATACCATATTTCACACGTTTGTTGAAGGCCATGGGAGAAGCCGTTGTACAAAAATAGGAATTGCGACTTCTAAAAGCTCAAAAAGTCAAGACCCAAGATCGGTTTATATGACAGCCATATCAGGTTATGAACCGATTTGAACCATACTCGGCACAGTTGTTGGATATTATAACAAAACACGTCGTGCAAAATTTCATTCCAATCGGATAAAAATTGCGCACTCTAGAGGCTCAAGAAGTCAAGACCCAAGATCGGTTTATATGGCAGCTATACCAGGTTATGAACCGATTTGAACCATACTCGGCACACTTGTTGGATATTATAACAAAACTCGTCGTGCAAAATTTCATTCCAATCGGATAAGAATTGCGCACTCTAGAGGCTCAAGAAGTCAAGACCCAAGATCGGTTTATATGGCAGCTATATCAGGTTATGGACCGATTTAAACCATACTTGGCACAGTTTTTGGATATCATAATAAAACACGTCGTGCAAAATTTCATTCCAATCGGATAAGAATTGCGCACTCTAGAGACTCAAGAAGTCAAGACCCAAGATCGGTTTATATGGCAGCTATATGAAAACATGGACCGATATGGCCCATTTACAATACCAACTGACCTACACTAATAAGAAGTATTTGTGCAAAATTTCAAGCGGCTAGCTTTACTCCTTCGGAAGTTAGCGTGCTTTCGACAGACAGACGGAGGGACGGACGGACGGACAGACGGACGGACAGACGGCGGACAGACGGACGGACATGGCTAGATCGACATAAAATGTCGCGACGATCAAGAATATATATACTTTATGGGGTCTCAGAAGAATATTTCGAGTAGTTACAAACAGAATGACGAAATTAGTATACCCCCCATCCTATGGTGGAGGGTATAAAAAAATTGTACTACGCCACTGATTTTGATTTACATTTCTGATCAAATTGGCAGCACAAAATTGTTACTACCATTTTTGTAAGGAAAGAAAATTGATTTTGTTTTTCTGTTAAAATGCCTTATAAAATCGATTATGATTAATGGCCAAAAGAACATCCAATTTTGCACAAACTTGCAAACGTTGAAAGAAGTAGAGAGTTGTAGGCTACTGCCTCGGTGAGATGTGGCACATACAGTTGCAATGGATCATCCATCCATCCATCCATGCATCCACTCATTCTAAAGTCTAAAGTTGATAATTTATGTTGCTACCCCGTTGTTGTTGTGTCAAGTTGTTGGTGTTGCTGCAACAGCAAATTCAAGATCATGATGTTGCTGCTGTTGCTACCGATGTTTTCTGCGGTTTCACACTTTGGTTACAAAATTGATACGCCTGCGCAAACATAACGACGACCACCAAAAATGCGCCAAGCCAAGAGTTCATCTTTGGGATGCAGAGAGGAGTGAAACGTTTCCAAAGAAAGAGTTCAATCCCATGTTCATAAGTCATGTTCAGGGGGCACCTTTACCCCAGCCTTAAAACAACAACAGGGAGTCACTTCTAAAGTCTGCTTCGGGCAGGGAAACTTATGATCCAAAATCAATTTAGAGAGAGAGAGGATGTGTTAACACATCCCAATTGACGTCAGACAGCTAAGGTAGTAAGTCAACTTTTAGCTGCCCTCAGTTAAATCGTGATTATCACTAAACCAACGCCAACATGGAAGGTTAAGGTAATCAATGTTGGGATTGGCTGGATTTGAGAAATTGATGATGGCTGCGATATTGATATTGAAATTGCAGAACAAATTTATTTGTTTAGCATTTGGTAGCTGCTGATTACCATCTTATATGGAATAAGTTTTTGTTTGGGCTTTATTGTTGACCACAGAAAAAATTAGAGAACCACGCTTAGCAGAAGCTGAAAACAGAAGTCAATTTGGAGATAATTTATTAGGTTTAAGTGCTTGCCAAGCCGCAAGCATATGAAGGAAATTCGATAGAAATATTTTTGGAAAATTTGCTATAGAAAGAAAATATTGAATGATTGATGATTTAAACAAGTAAAAGCGTGCTAAGTTCGGCCAAGACGAATCTTGAAAACCCACCACCATGGATTCTGTTAAAGTATGGCAGCTATATCTGGTTATAGACCGAATTGGACCGTACTTGGCGCAAAATTTCAACCAAATCGGATAAAAATCACGTCTTGTAAGGTCTCAATAAGTCAGATCGGGAGATCGGTTTATATGGAAGCTATATCATGTTCTTGACCGATTTAGACCGTACTTGGCACAGTTGTGCAGGCGCCCCTGTAGCCGAGTAGGTAGCGTGCTTGGAATCCCAGTGCAGGGGACGTTGGTTCGATTCCCCACAGAAGCCTTGGTATGTCACTACTGTAGTATCACAATGGACTTAAAATTGTGTGAGTCTGTAAAGGACTGCCACTCTTACATTACCTAACCTAGCACGGTTGTTAAGAGTCATAACAGAACGCTATGTGGAAAGTTTCAGCCAAAACGGATAAAAATTGCGGATTCCAGGGCCTCAAGAAGTCAAATCGGGAGATCGGTTTATATGAGAGCTATATCAGGTTCAAGACCGATTTAGACCGTATTTGGCACAATTATTGGATGTCATAACAGAACATTTCAGCCAAATCGGACAGAAATTACGGCACGTAAGGGCTCAACAAGTCAAATCGGGAGATCGGTTTATATGGGAGCTATATCAGGTTATAGACCAATTTGGATCGAACTTAGCACGGTTGTTGAAAGTCATAACAAAACACTATGTGCAAAATTTCAGCCAAATCGGATAAAAATTGAGGCTTCCAGGGGCTCAAGAAGTCAAATCGGGAGATCGGTTTATATGGGAGCTATATTAGGCTATAGGCCGATTTAGATCGTACTAGACGCGGTTGCTGGAAGACTTTACAGAACACTACATGCAAAATTTCAGCCCAATCGGACACAAAATGCGGCTTGTAAGGGCTCAAGAAGTCAAATCGTGAGATCGGTTTATATGGGAGCTATATCAGGTTATAGACCGATTTTCATCGAACTAGGCGCGGTAGTTGGAAGATTTAACAGAACACTACATGCAAAATTTCAGCCAAATCGGATAAAAATTGAGGCTTCCAGGGGCTCAAGAAGTCAAATCGGGAGATCGGTTTATATGGGAGCTATATCAGGTTATAGACCGATTTAGACCGTACTTGGCACAATTATTGAAAGTCATAACAGAACATTTCATGCAAAATTTCAGCCAAATCGGATAAAAATTGAGGCTTCCAGGGGCTCAAGAAGTCAAATCGGGAGATCGGTTTATATGGGAGCTATAGCAGCTTATAGACCGATTTAGGCTGTGCTTGGCACAATTATTGAAAGTCATAACAGAACATTTCATGCAAAATTTCAGCCAAATCGGATAAAAATTGAGGCTTCCAGGGGCTCAAGAAGTCAAATCGGGAGATCGGTTTATATGGGAGCTATATCAGCTTATTGACCGATTTAGGCTGTACTTAACACAGTTGTTGAAAGTCATAAAAAAACACTACATGCTCAATTTCAGCCCAATCGGACACAAATTGCGGCTTTTAAGGGTTCAAGAAGTCAGATCGGAAATCGGTTTATATGGGAGGTATATCAGGTTATTCACCGATTTGGACCGTACTTGGCACAGTTGTTGAAAGTCATAACAAAACACCACATGCTTAATTTCAGCCCAATCGGACACAAAATGCGGCTTTTAAGGGCTCAAGAAGTCAAATCTGGAGATCGGTTTATATGGGAGCTGTATCTAAATCTGAATTGATGTGGCCCATTTGTAATCCCCAATGACTTACATCGATATAAGGTTAGGTTAGGTTGAAAAGAGGGGTGTAGATATTAATCCGCCCCATGCCACTATGGACATACACCTAGGCCAGTAATCGGCTTGTTGTGCGCTCAAAGAACTATAAAGTAACCTCTAAAAAGAAAATTTTAAGTTAGGAATTCCGTGCTACTTAAAAAATCCTTCATTGTTTTCAATACCACTTCCCTAAGTTGGTTCTTGTCTGGTATTGTGTCTCCACCTTAGTGCCGGTATCTGTTAGACGCGAAAGCCGGGCAATGACAAAGGAAATACTCCAATGTCTCATCATCTTCCCCGCATGCCCTACCTACATAAGTGAGCTCGTAGTCCAATGTGCCCCGTTATGATACCAATAGCTATACTGACCTTCTTCTTGCTTCCTCTCAGTAATAGCCTTGTCTTCTTACGATCTGGGTCCCCCCATAGGATTTTCGCCGTTCTACCGACCGTTTCGCTGTTCCACAATGTTGCATGCGCATTCATCGCCCACTCCCTTAACTCGGACTGCGCCGACCCGAAAGGCTTCGGGTTAACCAAGATTATTGACGGCAGTCCTCTGGCCTTCACCGCCAAATCGGTGTCCCGTTATGTGTCCCGTTATGATACCAATAGCTATACTGACCTCTTTCTTGCTTTCTTTCAGTAACAGCTTCGTCTTCTCACGATCCGGATTCCCCCATAGGATTTTCGCCGTTCTACCGACTGTTTCGCTGTTCCACAATGTTGCGTGGGCATTCGTCGCCCACTTCCTTAACTCGGACTGCGTCGACCCAAAAGGCTTCGGGTTAACCAAGTTTATTGACGGCAGTCCTCTGGCCTTCACCGCCAAATCGTCTGCCTTTTCATTCCCCCCTACTCCGTTATGGCCCGGCACCCAAACGATGCGGATTTTGCCATCCTCAGAGAAGGCGTTAATCTCCTTCGTACACTGCAAGACTGTTCGTGACCTTACCGTCCTGATTGTTATTGCCTTAAGAAAATTTTGGCTGTCGGTAAAGATGTTCATACTCGACCACACCACTTCACGCATTCCGTGATTGCCCGGATCTCCGCCTGCTGGACCGTATTATGGTCAGGCAATCTTAAACAGATCTCAGTCCCTGGGTTCTCAATGTGAACTCCCCAGCCCACTCTGTCCTCTAGCTTTAATCCATCCGTGTAACATGATGGCAATACTAGGGTTCCGTCAATCCAAGACTGTGCTGATGGCAGCAGTGCCTCGCACTCGACTTCAAGGTTAATCTCAGGTATACGATCGGAACCTCTTCCCTTCCTTTCAGATTTCCTATCGTCGCCTCGATTATACCGCGATGGAATGAGCTGCTCCCATCCTCAATCCAGTCTCCCATCGCCTTAAGTGGCAGCCTCACACTTAATCTGTATGTCAATGGGTCGGATATCTAGAATAGGCTCCAGTGCTCTAGTGGGCGTGGTCCTCATCGCTCCACCTATGTCAAGACAACATGTTCTCTGAACCTGTTGTATGGTCCTTATGTTGCATTTTTTTCTCCATACCAGTCCACCAAACTACTGTTTCGAAAGTAAGTATTGGTCTCATGCTCCTGTATAGCCAGTGGACTATCCTCGGATTCAGGTCCCATTCCGAGCCTATGGCCCGTCTACATAGTGCCCAACATCTGTGAGCCCTCTCAGTACGCTCCTCAATGTGACACAGGAAACTGCTGTCCAATATCACTCCTAAATATTTGACCTTGTCAGATATCTTATTGAGGAAACGTGGCTCACCTTCTTCTTCCTCGTGAACAGGCATATTTCAGTCTTCTCTGGGTTAACATTGAGACCTCTGGGTCTAGCCCAGTCATATGCCATATTCAAGACTCTTTCGGCCCTTCTGCATAGCTCGTTCGGATGCTTACCCCTTAAAAGTATTATAACATCGTCTGCGTAGCAAACGGGTTCAAATCCCTCCTCAGTCAGCATCCGTAATAGGTCATTTATGGTGGTCCCCCATAGGAGTGGCGATAAAATGCCCCCCTGTGCCACTTTCTCCCTTATATTTATGCCAGGGGACACACAATTTATCCACCTGTTCCTTAGCATATGGGTTATCTAGTCTCTAAGGACCGGGTCCACCCGGTACTGGTCTAAGGATTGGATCAGTGTGTCGGTCCGCACATTGTTAAAAGCCCCCTCGATGTCAATGTATACCGCCAGGGTGTACGTTTTGGCATCGAAGGATTCTTCTATGTTATGCACAACCTCGTGCAGGGCAGTCTCCACCGACCTTCCCTTGACATAGGTATGCTGTTTGTATTTGAGCATTTCGCTGGATGTCCTACTCTTTATCATGGTGTCAACAATACGTTCCATGGTTTTGAGTAGAAAGGACGTAAGGCTTATGGGTCTGTAGGCCTTTGGTGTCGCATAACTTGCCTTGCCGGGCTTGGGTCTAAAAACCACCCTTGCCTTCTGCCAGGTTTTCGGCTTTCCTAGGCACGCTGTGTAAATATTGGCCAGTTGGGGCCCCATTTAGTCTGCCTCTTTCTGTAATAACGCCGGAAATATTCCATCAAGTCCGGGTGACTTAAATGGTTTGAAGCTCTTCAAGGATTGCTTCACCATAAATTCCGTAATTAGAAACCTTCGATCAACGTCATTAATCCAAGATTCCGGTATCTCCGTGATTCCCTTCATATCCCGTGGAAAATGGGTTTTCATCAAAAGCCTCAACATGTCCTCCGTTGTCTCAGCTCTCCTCCTATGTCGTCAACTAAAGTTTCAGTTTGGACATGGGTTTTTGAGAGAAACTTTTTATCTTGGCGGCGTCATTAACGCTATCGACCTGTTTACAGAAAAGCTTCCAGGATGCACGTTTTGCCGCTCGGGTAATCTTATTGTATTCCATGAGCCGAGAGGATCAAGAATATATATACATTATGGGGTCTTAGATCAATATTTCGAGGTGTTACAAACGGAATGACTAGATTAGTATACCTGATGGTTGGTATAAAAAAAAGTTAATTTTGACCTTACTATAGAAATGATTACATTTTCAATTTCTTCTCCTCCTTTTGCCCAATATTTGGTATATGTTTACATGACCACCTCCATGGCCATGTTTACTTTCAGCACAACAAAGAACTAACAATCGGCTTATTGTTTATCTATTTATTTAGGTTTATTACCAGTATTCTCACCGGGCAATTAACTTCAGCCGGTCAAACATTACGACCATATTAACTTACATGTGGAGGTGGAGGCAAGGAGAAATAGCTACTGTTTTTCCAGTAAATTTTGCTTTATGTCTGTCGCTTATGTCCCTCCGGTCGCAATTTCTGGGCATTCATACTTGAGACGAACACACACAAGGGTAAGGTCTTTTCATGCTGTGTGGTGTTGGGTTGTGATATTTTGTAGCATTTTTTTGCTGGGCGAACAAATAGACAACGAGTGGCTTGCTTCAACTGGTGGCAACATATTGTGAGGCATTTTTGACACTTAATAGTTCATAAATTCTTATTCGAAAGCCATGAAAGTCAATGGGTACGTTCCATTGTAAACTAAATCATCGTCATGGACATATTGGAATTATGCCTTCCTCCCATACTCATAAAAGCGAAGTAGCGGACTTCATATTTAATTTGAAAATTGTGTACACAAGATGAATTTAAGGCAAACGAAATAGCCAATTTCAAGTTTTCAAAAAGAAATTTTAATTGTAGATTAATTCTCGACGAACTTAAAAATTAACGAATGTTGTCACGAATTAGCCTTTGGCCATTTCCCAATGGAAAGTTTAGTATAGGAGATACAGCCAATTCAAAGTTTTCCTGGTGGAATTTTGATTTTTGATGGATTTTCGATGAAATTTTGAATTTTTGGATGGTGTCACAAATTAAGGCAAATTTCCCTCTAGGACGCTTAGTTTAGAAGATACAGCCAATTGAAAGTTTTCATAGTGATATTTAGATGAAATTGAGAATTTTGAATTTTTGGAAGGTGTCACGAATTAAGGCCCATTCCCCTCTAGGGCGCTTAGTTTAGGAGATACAGTCAATTTAAGGTGAAATTTATCGATTTTCGATGAAATTCGGGTGGTGTCACGAATTAAGGCCCATTTCCTCCTAGGACGCATGGTTTAGGAGATGCAGCCATTTTAAGTTTTCCAAGTGAAATTTCGATTTTGATTAGATTTTTTGATGAAGGACCCTTAGTTAAGGAGATACAGACAATTTTAAGTTTTCATAATGAAATTTCGATTTTGAAGGATTTTCGATGAAATTTTGAATTTTTGGATAGTGTCACGAATTAAGGCTCATTTCCCTATAGAACGCTTAGTTTAGGAGATACAACCAATTTTAAGTTTTCATAATGAAATTTCGATTTTTGAAGGATTTTCGATGAAATTTTGAATTTTTGGATGGTGTCACGAATTAAGGCCCATTTCCCTCTAGGACGCTTAGTTTAGGAGATACAGTCAATTTAAAGTTTTTATGGCGAAATTTCGATTTTTGATGGATTTTCGATAAAATTTTGAATTTTTGGATGGTGTCACGAATTAAGACCCATTTCCCTTTAGAACGCTAAGTTAAGGAGATACAGCAATTTTAATAGTGAAATTTCGAGTTTTGATTAATTTTTGATGAAATTTAAAATTTTTGCATGGTGTCACGAATTAAGGCCCATTTCCTTCTAGGACGTTTAGTTTAGGAGATACAGCCAATTTAAAGTTTTCATAGTGATATTTAGATGAAATTGAGAATTTTGAATTTTTGGAAAGTGTCACGAATTAAGGCCCATTTCCCTCTAGAGCGCTTAGTTTAAGAGATACAGAAAATTTAAAGTGAAATTTCGATTTTTATCGATTTTCGATGAAATTCGAGCGGTGTCACGAATTAAGGCCCATTTTCCCCTAGGACGCATGGTTTAGGAGATACAGCCATTTTAAGTTTTCCAAGTGAAATTTCGATTTTGATTAGATTTTTTTGATGGAGTCACAAATTAAGGCCTATTTCCCTCTAGGACCCTTAGTTGGGGAGATACAGCCAATTTTAAGTTTTCATAATGAAATTTCGATTTTTGAAGGATTTTCGATGAAATTTTAAATTTTTGGATGGTGTCACGATTTAAGGTTCATTTCCATATAGAATGTCTAGTTTAGGAGATACACCCAATTCAAAGTTTTCCTAGTGGAATTTTGATTTTTGATGAATTTTCGATGAATTTTTGAATGGTGTCAAGAATGAAGGACCATTTCCCTCTAAGACGCTTAGTTTAGGAGATATATCCTAATATATATCCTAAACTATATATAAACTAGACGCTTAGTTTAGGATATACAGCCAATTTAAAGTTTTCATAGTGAAAATTAAATTTTTGATGGATTTTCTATGAAATTTTAAATTTTGGGATGATGTTACGAATTAAGGCCCATTTCTCTCTAGGACGTTTAGTTTAGGAGATACAGGCAATTAAAAGCTTTTATAGAGAAATTTGATTTTTGATGGATTTTCGATGAAATTTTGAATTTTTGGATGGTGTCACGAATTATGGCCCATTTCCCTCTAGGACGCTTAGTTTAGGAGATACAGCCATTTTAAGTTTTCCAAGTGAAATTTCGATTTTTATTGGATTTTTGATGGAGTCACGAATTAAGGCCCTTTTCCCTCTACGACGCAAAGTTTAGGTGATACAGCCATTTTAAGTTTTCATAGCGAAATTTCGATTTTGATGGATTTTCGATGAAATTTCGAATTTTTAAATTTCCATTTTCCTCTAGGATCCAATTTAAAGTTTTCATAGTGAAATTTCGATTTTGGATGGATTTTCGATGAATTTCGAATTTTTGGATGGTGTCCCGAATTAAGGCCCATTTTCCTCATAAGAAAATGTGCCTTCCACGCATGGGAAAAATTCGATTTTTATGAAATTTTAAATTTTTGGATGGTGTCACGGATTAAGGCCCATTTCCCTCTAGGACGCTTGGTTTAGGAGATACAGCCAATTTAAAGTTTTCATAGGAAAAATTAGATTTTTGAAGGATTTTCGACGAAATTTTTAATTTTTGGATAATGTCACGTATAAAGGCCCATTTTCCTCTAGGACGCTTAGTTTTGCAAATACCGTCAATTTAAAGTTTTCATTGCAAATTTTAGATTTTTGAGGATTTTCGATGAAATGTAAAATTTTTGGATGGTGTCACGAATTAGTTCCCATTTCTCTCTAGGACGATACAGTTCATATAAAGTCTTTATAATGATTTTTCTTAAAATGTAAAAATTAATAATTTTTGTATCATATTTTTAAATTCTTTTCATTAATGATTTTTTTTTGTAAAATATGCCATTCGGTCAAACCGGAAACCCATCATATTTCCTCTCTTCACCGTTTTGTTTTTTTTCCTCTTACGTTCGTTCAATCATCAGCTTCATTACAAAACACAATCATCGTACACAGAGGAGACAATTTATAAATTTACCAGGACGAGTAAATATGTCAAGAGCAGGCGTGACGATTTGGCTGGCAGACAGAAATTCATTTCTCTCTCTCTACCAACAGCATACCATAGCATCAAGAGTTTATTTTCATGGGGCTTGCATGGGGATACCCACTGGGTTTTTTGGTCCTTTCTCCTACGAGTAACTGCCAGTGCATATGTGACATTAACGAGTAGTTGTAAAACTTCGGATCGAAAAAGTGCAACAAACAACGTTAAATGCATTTCCGGCCACATGTTAAAGAACAGCACAATGGATTGAAATGTAGCAACAGCAGCAGCAGCAGCGCCAGCAGTGGCACTAACATCAAGGGATAAAAGCTTGGGTTAACAGTGGGGTGCATCTCTAGCAAGGGTTGCCATATTTCGGTTTTTGAAAGTGTTCTTATCCCATAGGTAGAGGACAACTTCTTTAGACTCTGCAGGGCTTGGGTCCCGTCCGTCTGTCCCTAGGTCCCGTCCGTCTGTCCGTCCGCACGCTAACTTTCGAAGGAGTAAAGCTAGTCGCTTGAAATTTTGCACAAATACTTTTTATTAGTGTAGGTCGGTTGGGAATGTAAATGGGCCATATCGGTCCATGTTTTGAAATAGCTGCCATACAAACCAATCTTGGGTCTTGACTTCTTGAGCTTCTAGAGGGCGCAATTCTTATCCGATTTGACTGAAATTTTTCACTTGGTGTTTTAGTATAACTTCCAACAACTGCGCTAAGTATGATTCAAATTAGTTCATGTTTTGATATAGCTGCCGTATAAACCGATCTTGGGTCTTGACTTTTTGAGCCTCTAAAGGGCGCAATTCTCGTCCGATTTAACTGAAATTTTGCACGTGGTGTTTTGGTATTACTTCCATCAACTGTGTTTAGTATGAGTCATATCGTTTCATAATTTGGTATAGCTCTCATATAAACCGATCTTGGATCTTGACTTCTTGAGCCAATAGAGCGCGCAATTCTCATCCGATTTGGCTTAAATTTCGCATGAGGTGTTTTGTTATGACTTCCAATAACTGTGCTAAGTATGGCGCAAATCGGTTCATAACCTGATATAGCTGCCATAAAAACCGATCTGGGATCTTGACTTTTTGAGCCTCTGGAGGGCGCAATTCTCATTTGATTTGGAAGAAATTTTGTACAACGGCTTCTCTCATGACTTTCAACATACGTTTCTAATATGGCCTGAATCGATCAATAGCTTGATACAGCTCCCATATAAACCGATCTCCCGATTTTGCTTTACACAATGACTTCTTCAATGTTCAGCATTCATGTATGGTCCGAATCGGACTATAACTTGACATAGCTCCAATAGCATAACAGTTCTTATTCAAAATTCTCTGTTTGCCTAAAAAGAGATACCGCGCATAGAACTCGACAAATGCGATCCGTGGTGGAGGGTATATAAGATTCGGCCCGGCCGAACTTAGCACGCCCTAACTTGTGTTAATATAGTATAGCCTCTATATAAACCGATGCCCAGTTTTGATTTATTGAGCCCCTTTACCTTAGTTTTCATCCGATTTGGCTGAAACTCTGACTTTAAACATCCGTACCAAGTATGATCCTCATGAGTCTAAAAATTGACATAATCCCCATAAAAACCGCTTACTGGGTTTGACTTCTTGAGCCCCTAGAAGTCTCAATTTTCATCTAATTTGGCGTTCAGCATCATAGGCGGACCCGTTAACCTCTGGGCTACGGTGGTCTCCTTATGCTGATATAGGCCCCCTCAATTCCGTTACCCCGACATGAATTCTTAAGACAATACAAGCCGTAATTAATTCCCGATTGAAACACAAACGGACACAACGGAGTGGCAACACTGATCCCAACATTGGTGGGTGGTGGGTGATGCAGCTCTATTCGTAGCAGGACTCATGGAGTATGTTTGGCGTTGTTGCATATCCTCCTTCTCCTACCCCAACATGCATTCTGCAGCAACAAATTGGTTTAGTAAATTATGCAGTTGCTAGCCGGGTAGTATGGCTAAAAGGATGCTGCTACCGTGCTGGCCATATTCTAGTGAAGGTCATGATGCACTTGCAGTGCATGCAAAGTGTGGCTTTATTTTTTGTTGAATGCAATTGGTAGGAAAAACGATGACTTTAAACAATTTGTTGCAAGTTGCCCAACTGCTGGGTAGGAGGCCGTTTGTTTTTCCGTAGCTTTTCTACAGTTGTTGGTTATGCTTGCTTGCTGATTGGGTTGGAACTGGTTATGGTTGTGTTCATAAATCTGTTTTGGTAGGCCGAAACATGTGTTCGCGGTAACTTTTTGGTGGTTGACTTTGTGCTCTACGATCTCGGGGACCTTTATATATGGCCTGGTTGTTGTTTTTATAGTGTTTTTACCCTGGGCCATGGCAGTGATTTGTCACTTTTGGCCACAACTAAATATGGCCAGCTATAAAGGCTGGGGCATTTTAATAGACATGGGTGTTGCAAGCGGTTTCCAGTTGTAGGTGCAGGATATAAAAACAAAATAGATATACAACATGTTAAAGTGTGCTAAGTTGGGCTGAGCCGAATCTTATATACCCTCCACCATTGGATCGCTTTTGTCAAGTTCATTGCCCGGTATCCCAAAGGATAATGTATAAGAATTTCCATGCTATTGGAGCTATATCGAGTTACGAACCACTTTGGACTTTATTTGGTTTGGATGTTGGAGACCATGGTAGAAGTCGTTGTGCAAAACGTCAGCCAAATCGAATTAGAATTGCGCCCTCTAGAGGCTCAAGAAGTCAAGATATCAGGTTATGAACCGATTTTGACAGTACTTAGCACAGCCAAAAACCACATACAAAATTGCAGACAAATCAAGAGGGCCCTAGAGGGTCGAGAAATCAAGATCTGAAATCGGTTTATATGGGAGCTATATTAAAACATGGACCGATAGAGTCCATTAATAGGGATGGACGATGGGTAATCACCCAAAAGGTATTTACACGGTAAATTGGGTAAATACCCGGGTATTTAATGTCTTGAGGATATATATTGGTAATTTTTCATCCGATTTCGATGAAATTTGGCACAGTGAGTTCTGGAAAACCCTTATCATTTTTGTGAAGTGCGGTTTAGATCGGACTATTTTGGATATAGCCGCCCTTAGACCGATCACCCGATCTCCCGATATAAGGTATTAAAGCCATAAAAGAACCATTTATTACCCGAATTCGATGAAATTTGACGCAGTGTGTTCTGGTAGACCTCTATCCTTTCCTGTCAAATGTGGTACAGATCGGACCATATTTGGGTATAGCTGCTTTGTATACCGACCTCCCGATATTGTGTAATGAGCCTATAAAAGGAGCATTTTTCATCCTACTTCGATGAAATTTGGCACAGCGAGTTCCGGTACCCGTCCAAACTTTTTTGTTGAATTCAGATCGGACCATATTTGGATATAGCTGCCATATAGACCGATCTCCCGAAATAGAGTATTGAGTCCATTAAATGAAAATTTTTCATCCGACTTTGATGAAATTTGAAACAGTGCGTTTTGGCACCCCTCTAAAACTTTTATTTGAATATCGTCTACATCGAAAAATATTTGGATATAGCTGCCATATAGACCGATCTCCCGATATAGAGTATTGAGCCCATATAAGGAGCATTTTTCATCCGATTTGGATGAAATTTGAAACAGTGCGATTTGATAGACCCCTGCACTTGTTTGTTGGAAGTCTTAACTCAAGTCCCAAATCCGATCAAAATTGAGACTTCTATGGGCTCAAGAAATCAAATCCGGGAATCGGTTTATATGGGCGCTATATCTGATTATTGACCGATTCGTATCATACTTGGCGTGGATGTTGGAAATCATAATTGAAGTCTTTTTTTCAAATTTCAGCGAAATCGGATAAAAATTTCTAGGGGCTCAAGAAATTAAATCGGGGAATCATTTTATATAGGGGCTTTATCTGTTTATAGACCGATTCGGATTACACTTGGCATGGATAACTCCTTGTTCCAAATTTTAGTCAAATCGGATGAAAATTAATTATAGGGGCTCAAGAAGTCAAATCGGGGGATCGTTTTATATGGGGGCTATATCTGTTTATTGGCCCATTCGGATCATACTTGGCATGGAGGTTTGAAGTCATAACACAAGAGTTTGTTTTCAGCCACATCGGATGATCGGATAGGCTTTTAAGGACTTAAGAAGTCAAATCCAGGGATCGGTTTATATTTGGGTCTATATCTGTTTGTTGGCCGATTCGGAACATATTCGCCATGGATGTTGGAAGTCATAACTAAAGTATTTGTTCCAAGTTTAAGCCAAATCGGAGATTAATTGAGGCTCTTATGGGCTCAAGAAGTCAAATAGGGGCCATATATATCTGTTTATCGACCGATTCGGATTATACTTAGCATGGATGTTGGAAGTCATAACTCAATTCTTTGTTTCAAATGTTAGCCACATTGGATGAAAATTGAGGCTTCTAAGGGCTCAAGAAGTCAAATCGGGAGATCGGTTTATAAGGGGGCTATACTGTTTATTGGTCAATCAGATCAAACTTGGCGTGGATGTCATTGGCCGATCAGATTAAACTTGGCATGGTCAAGTCATAACTCATGAGAGATATATCTTACCCAAATCATATAAAAATTGAGTCTTCTAGAGGCTCAAGAAGCCAAATCGAGGGATCGTTTTGCATGGGGCCTATACCAAAATCTGAACCGATATTGCCCATTTGAAATCCAAGTATCTGTGTAAAAATTTCAAGCGACTAGCTTTACGCGTTCGACCGCTATCGTGATTTCGAAGGACGGACAGACGGACGAGCATGACTAGATCGACTCAGAATGTCGAGACGATCAAGAATATACAGGGTGGCTGATGAATATTGCTACAATGATGAATATTGCTACATTTTTTTTTCGGTGTATGGAATACATTTTTCTTTTATTCATGTTAAATTAAATTATTAAATTAATTATTAAATTATTATTAATTAAATTAATTAATTAATTAATTAAATTAATTATTAAATTATTATTATTAAATAGAAAAAAAGTTATTACATTTTTTTTTGGTAGCGGCTTTCATCAGCCACCCTGTATATACTTTTTGGGCAAGCAAAACCAAGGTTTGGTCGCAGAGAAGTGGGAGGTCTTCCACAGGGAGGAAAAGGAGAAAGGAACTCTTCTTGTGGTTGATATTGATCAAGTCTCCTTGACGAGTTTGGCTAAGACTAAAGGAAAGTCGCACTACGGGAGCAATGGGTCTTGACTACGGGAGCAACGGGCTGACAATGAGACAATCACGGCCTCTCTCAATATTGGAAAGACTAGGATAAGCAAAGATCCTAATACTGGAATATCAGGCAGTGCAGTGGAGAGAGACCCAACACAGCCTAACAAACAGGGACCCGACGACGAACCCATCACAGACTTCAAGATTCGGAATACTCGGATAGGTAAAAATCCTCAAGAATGGATTGAGAATGGGAGCAGCATATACCATCGCGGTATAATTGAGGCGACGATAGGAAACCTGGAAGAAAGAGAAGAGGTTTCCGATCGGATACCTGAGATGAACCTTGAAGTCGAGTGCGAGGTACTGCTGCCATCGGCACAGTCTTGGATTGATGAAACCCTAGTATGCTATCTGGAAGATCATGTTATACGGATGGATCAAAGCTAAAGGACAGAGTGGGCCTGGGGGTCTACGTTGAGAATCCAGGGACTGAGATCTGTTTTAGACTGCCTGACCATAATACGGTACTGCAGGCGGAGATCCGGGCGATCACGAAATGCCTGAGGTGGTGTGGTGTTATCTCGAGGACGTCGAGTATGAACATCTTTACGGACAATAAAATGGCCATAAGGGCAATAACAACCTGGACGGTAAGGTCACGAACAGTCTTGCAGTGTAGGAAGGAGTTTAACGCCTTCTCTGAGGATGGCGCAATCAGCATCGTTTGGGTGCGGGGCCATAACGGAGTAAGGGGGAAAGAAATGGCAGACGATGGAAGCTACCGTGGGGCAGAGGTTAGCATGTGCGCCTATGACGATGAAAGCCTGGCTTCGAATCCTGGCGAGACTATCAGAAAAAATTTTCAGCGTTGGTTTTCCCCTCCTAATGCTGGCAACATTTGTAAGGTACTATGCCATGTAAAACTTCTCTTCAAAGAGATGTCGCACTGCGGCACGCCGTTCGGACTCGGCTATAAAAAGGAGGCCCCTTATCATTGAACTTAAACTTGAATCGGACTGCACTCATTGATATGGAGAATTTGTCCCTGTTTCTTAGTGGAATGTTCATGGGCGAAATTTGTATTTTTGTATGACAGACGATTTGGCAGTGATGGCCAGAGAACTGCAGCCAATAAACTTGGTTAAACCGAAGCCTTTCGGTTCGACGCAGTCTGATTTAAGGTCGTGGGCGGCAACTGTTCCACAGCAACTGTTTTGCTGTTCCACAGCAAAACAGTCGGAGGGACGACGCAAATCCTATTGGGGTGATTCGGATCGTGAGAAGGCGAGGCTATTATTGAAAGGAGGTAAGAAGGAGGTCAGTATAACTTTTGGTATTATAACGCGACACATAGGACTACGAGCTCCCTTATGCAAAATCGGTGCGGCAAGTGATAGTTTTTTATACCCTCCACCATAGGATGGGGATATACTAATTTCGTCATTCTGTTTGTAACTCCTCGAAATATTCGTCTAAAAACCCATAAAGTATATATATTTTTGATCGTCATGAGATTTTAAGTCGAACTAGCCATGTCCGCCCGTCTCTCTGTCCGTCTGTCCGTCCGTCTGTCTGTCGAAAGCACGCTAACTTTCGAAGGAGTAAAGCTAGTTGCTTGAAATTTTGCACAAATACTTTTTGTTATTGTAGGTCGGTTTGGATTGTAAATGGGCTATATCGGTCCACGTTTTGATATAGCAGCCGTATAAACCGATCTGGGATCTTGACTTCTTGAACCGCTAGAGGTCACAATTCTTATCCGATTAGGCTGAAATTTTGCATGAGGTGTTTTGTTATGACTTTCAACAACTGTGCTGAGTATGGTTTAAATCGGTCCATAACCTGATATAGCTGCCATATAAACCGATCTGGGGTCTTTAATTCTTGAGACACTAGAGGGCGCAATTATTATCCGATTTGGCTGAAATTTTGCATGGGGTGTTTTGTTATGACTTTCAACAACGGTGTTAAGAATATTTTAAAACCGATCTGGGGTCTTGACTTCTTGAGCCACTAGAGGGCGCAATTATTATCCGATTTGGCTGAAATTTTGCATGGGGTGTTTTATTATGACCTCCAACAACTGTATTAAGAATGGTTCAAATCGGTCCATTATCCGATTAAGCTGAAATATTGTACAATGAACCATAACTTGATGTTGTTCCAACAACATAGTAATTCTTATCTTTTATCCTTTGATATCGTGGCGAGAGCTCGACAAATGCGATCCATGGTGGAGGGTACATAGGATTCGGCCCGACCGAACTTAACGCCTTTTTACTTGTTTTCTTTATCGAGGTTACTTTTTAGTTTTTAGAGCGCACAACAAGTCGATTACTGGCTTAGGTGTATGTCCATAGTGGCGTGGGGTGGATTAATATCTGCACCCCCTTTTCAACCAAATCTAACCTAACCTAAGCTAATTGATACAAATTTTTTAACCAAAGATCGAATGAAATGTTCTATGGGACTTTTCTCCCCTTCCATGAGGCTTGCCCTAAAAATCATTTTAAGGTAAAACGAACTTAATTCATACAACATGCCTCCCCACTGCCTTCTTTTCTACCTCTTAAATTTTCTTTAAATATTCTCTAATAACAAACAATTTAAAACTCAACGCATTAAATATTAACATGCCTTCTTAACACTTTCGCATGCCATCGAATTGCAAATGTATGCAAAATGAAACAAAAAATCAATTAAAAAGTAACAGACATAAATTTCCGTTCGATTTTGAGAAAAATGCAATTTTTCAATAAATTCGCACACACACACACTCATGGTGTTAGTGATGGCCGTAGACTTGTACTCAAAACTGATGAATGTATGTAAATTCAATAAGAAATTGCAATTTTTAGATAATTGATCAACGTAACTAAATTTAAAACAGTCTCACTACAAAAATATGCATACATAACCAGACAACTGACCTATGACACACATGAACTCACGCACTTCCGTTGCGTAAATGTTCAGTAGGATAAGAGTGTACGATGGAGCTAGAAAGGCACTCAATTAAAGGGCCTATATGAAAGCACTTCGAAATGTGAAAAATAAGAACACAACCTTTTTTTTAATTTCGAGGATTTTGTTTTCATATTAATTTGTAATATTTTATAGTTTAACTAGCTGAACCGGGTCCATATTGCAGTGATCAGTAAATAGTTGCTGTTTGTGAGGTATTATGGGAAAGGGGTACACCCCAATACTTATAATTTCCCTAGCTCTAAGCCCTGAAAATTATCAGCATCGTGAAATACCATCAAATATCATTTATTTGAACCACACATTGCTATTGGCTTGAAAATTGGTTATCAAATTCGTTTTCTAATCTCAAACACCTTGCATTTAAACCCCTAATGGCAAAAGTCAGTAAATATGTCCGGTTTGGGGTATACACCCATAGAAAAAATCAAGCACGACGTTGACCACATTCGTTCATAAAAGTGAATCAAAACACAGCTGTTATTAGATCAATCACAAATATTTACAAACCAACAACAGTTATGTTGAAAAAAACGTCAACACCCGTTCACATTCTGACAACCCCTAGTAAATATGTCCGGTTTGGGGTATACACCCATAGAAAAAATCAAGCACGACGTTGACCACATTCGTTCATAAAAGTGAATCAACACACAGCTGTTATTAGATCAATCACAAATATTTACAAACCAACAATTGTATGTTGAAAAAAACGTCAACACCCGTTCACATTCTGACAACCCCTAGTGTGTGCCGATGAGTATCGAACCTGTGCTCCATTAATCCCATTGTTTGTATACAAATGCCTTACCACATTGCACCACAGACGGCTATACACATACAATGTTTTAAGAGTCATTTAAACTTAAGGTTGGTATACATACACCTTTCGTAGCGATGATCAATCACAACGGTGAGTGCATGAAACAACAATGCGTGCTCACAAAATCATCCACGCTGGTTGACAATATTTCCAAAAACGCCCGTGTAAGATAGTGACAACGTTGGTGCATGATTTTGCAACTGTAATTAGATCCATCACAAATATTAACAATCCAACAACAGTTATGTTGAACAAAACGTCAACAGTCGTTCACATTCTGACAACCCCTAGTGTGTGCCGATTAGTATCGAACCTGTGCTCCATTAATCCCATTGTTTGTATACAAAAGCCTTACCACATTGCACCACAGACGGCTATACACATACAATGTTTTAAGAGTCATTTTAACTTAAGGTTGGTATACATACACATTTCGTAGGGATGATGACTCACAACGGTGAGTGCATGAAACAACAATGCGTGTTCACAAAATCATCCACGCTGGTTGACAATATTACCAACAACGCCCGTGTAAGATAGTGACAACGTTGGTGCATGATTTTGAACTGTAATTAGATCAATCACAAATATTAACAATCCAACAACAGTTATGTTGAACAAAACGTCAACAGTCGTTCACATTCCGACAACCCCTAGTGTGTATCGATGAGTATCGAACCTGTGCTCCATCAATCCCATTGTGTGTATACAAGCGCCTTACCACATTGCACCACAGACGGCTATACACATACAATGTTTTACGAGTCATTTAAATTTAAGGTTGGTATACATACACCTTTCGTAGGGATGATGACTCACAACGGTGAGTGCATTTTGCAACACATTTTTTCCTATCGGTGTAGGCTCTAAAAACTATAAATATCGATCTCCCCTCTCTTTAAGACCCAAATTATCATGGTGAGCAAATATGTCCTATTTGGGGATTGTTATGGCGGTGAGTCGTCTCCTAGACAGTTGGTCCCGAATGTTGATATAAGATTCGTGGTCTACTCCCAAATACCTTTCATTTGAGCCTTATATGTCTATAGTCTACAAACATGTCCGTTTTGGGGGACGGGGCGGCCACTCCATGATTTGGCACTGAAAATGTATATCAGATTCGTGTTCTACCCTAAAATACCTATTATTTGATCCCCATATCGCATTGGTCAGCAAATACGTGCTATTGGGGTGGTGTTATGGTGCTGGGGTGGCCCCATAGACACTTTTCCGGAAAATTGATATCAGTTTCGTGCTCTACTTCCAAAGACCTTTCATTTCAGTCCCATATTGCTATGGTCGCAAATTTTTCCTCTTTGGGGGTGTTTTTGTTGGGGGGCGGCCTCCCAAACACTTGGCCTCACATTCGTATATCACATTTGTATTCTAAACTCAAATATATTTTATTTAAGCCCCAAATGAGTCCTGTTTGGGGGTGTTTTGGGGTAGGGGTGGACCCCCAGAAACTTGGCCCCACATTCGGATTTTAGATTCGTATTCTACTCGCAAATACCTTTCAATTGAGTACCATATTGCCGTGGTCGGTAAATATGTCCGATTTGGGGGGTTGGGGTGGTCCCCCACACACTTGAACCGACAATTGGATATCAGATACGTTTTCTAATCTTAAATACCTTTCATTTAAGTCCCATATTGGCGTGATTGGTCTATATGTATATGACAGGTTTTGGGGGTGGGGCGTCCCCCCTAGGTACCCCATCCGAAATTTTTTTTTTTTTTTTTTTTTTTTTGTAATTTTTATTAATGCGATCTATCTAACATTGATATTTAACATTATTCTGGTGTTTTAAATTTCTTTTAGATGGTATTAACCCAGTGGTCAATCCATTTAACATATACATACATAAATTTCAGTTTGAGGAACAATATTTATACAAAGATTTTATTTATGCGATTAGATCTTGTGGTGCTTTTCGTTTTAGCCTTGTAAAAGTTTCCCGATTTGACATTAAGTTGGCCGCTAGGGGGTTTGGATGGTCGTCAATTCTTAATTTATATGACATTAATTGCGATGAAATCTCTTCCTTTACTGTTTTTATGTTTAGATCCTTATGTAGGCGTTCGTTGGTAACGTATGTTGGGGCATTTGTAATTATTCTTAGTACTTTAGATTGAAACTGTTGCAGTAATTTTATATTGGTATTTGAGGCGGTCCCCCATAATTGGATGCCATATGTCCAGATTGGTTTTAATATGCATTTGTATATGAGGATTTTGTTTTCCAAAGAGAGTTTCGAGCGGTATCCAATTAGGTATTTCATTTTTCTCAGTTGAATATCGAGAGCCTTTCTTTTAGTTTGGATGTGTTTCTTCCATTTAAGTTTTCTATCTAGATAAATTCCAAGATATAGGGCTTCATCTTTCTGTGGGATCTCAATTTGGTTCAATTGAACAGGGGGACATGTGGCATGTTTCAATGTATATGTAACTTGGGTAGATTTTGACTCATTGGCTTTTATACGCCATTCACGTAGCCATACCGATAACGTGTTTAAGTACTTTTGGAGGGCATTACTCGCTTTTTGTGCATCTTTACTGACAGCTAATACCGCTGTATCATCAGCGAAAGTCCCGATCACAGCATTCTGTGATCGTGGAAGGTCAGCTGTAAATAAGAGATATAGCAGTGGACCAAGTACACTACCTTGTGGTACACCGGCACGAATATTCTTGATGGTACTTGCTTCACCGGCTTCTTGAACATAAAAATGCCGATCGTTAATATACGATTTAATAAACAGATAAAAATTGATTGGTAACAGCTTTTTTATTTTGTAAAGTAAGCCCTCGTGCCACACCTTATCAAATGCTTGCGATATATCCAGGAATGCAGCTGTACAAGATTCTTTGGATTCAAACGCGTTGTGTATTGTTTCAACCAGACGATGGATTTGTTCTATTGTGCCGTGATTTTTCCTGAACCCAAATTGATGGTCAGGGATAAGTTCTTTTTGATTTACAATTGGCGTTAATCGCTTTAAAAATAGAATTTCAAGAACTTTGGAAAGTACAGACAGCAGACTAATTGGACGATAAGACTTTACTTGGTCTGTGGGTTTGCCAGGTTTTTGAATCATTGTTATTTGCGCAACCTTCCATTGCGGGGGTACAAAGCATCGAGTCAAGCATGCGTTGTATATGTAGGTCAATAAATTTAAAGCATTTGCAGGAAGTTCTTTTAAGATAGTTGGTGTAATCAAATCATAACCAGGTGCTTTATTTGCTTTAAGGGTGTTGATAACTTTAATAACTTCAGCCTTCGAAAATTTTTTAATGGGCAGATCAAGTTGGTGGGTTTCATCTAGGATTTTTTTAATATTTTCTGGTACAACTTCATTTGTATTTGGGGTAAATACATCAGATAAGTGGTTTGCAAATGTAGTTGCTTTTTCTAAGTTACTCTTTGTCCAAGAACTATCGGGTTTCTTATTGGGTGATTTATTTTTGGGTATCTCTTGATAGATTTGGTCACTTTCCACAGGGAATAATCTGTAGACTTGTTTGGACCAAGACCCTGAATATTTTTTTCAAAATTTTCATTTTGTATATTCTGTAGAAGAAGTTTGAGTTCGGCTGTTGCTTTGTTTAGTTTCCTCTTATCATCAGGAGATCGCGTTCTTTGCCACGTTTTCTTCGCTTTCCGTTTAATGAAAAGTTTTTTCAAGACGTTTGTTGGAGTAGTGTGATTTATGGAGAAACTTTTCTGAGGTGTTGCATTCCATGACGCTAGTTGAATATTGCGGACTAGATGTTCCACTGCATCTACTAAATCTTCGTCTGTTTTAAGAGGAATGTTCTCACTTAGATTCGTACTTAAAAGATACCGAAAATAGTGCCAATTGGTTTTCTTATTGTGTAATGTACATTTTTGGTCCTGTATTATATATTTGCAATGCACGGTAAGGAGAACCGGTGAATGGTCGGAAGAGAGTTCACAGATCGATGTGCAATTTTGTGATCCTTCGGGGATACCCTTTGAGACACAAAAATCAATTAGATCTGGGGTTTTATTTACATCAGTGGGCCAATATGTTGGGGTACCAGAGGATTTAACGTTCAAGTTCAGTTCTTTGATGGCGTAAAACAGTTGTTTTCCCTTTGGAGATGTAAGTCGGGAGCCCCATAGAGGATGTTTAGCATTGTAGTCACCACAAGCTAAGAATTTGTTTCCAAGTGATCTGAAGAAACTAATGTATAAATCTTTTTTAATGTTATGTTTCGGTGGGCAGTAAATTGAGGAGATGGTTAATGGTCCAAGCCAGTCTTCTACTATAATGTTAGTTGCTTGTATCTCTTGCGCGCAATAATGTGTTCCTTGGTGATGTTTTATGGTTTTTCTTATTAGGATCCCCGATCCTCCTCTTGCTTTGCTGTCAGGGTGATTTACATGATAAAAATCATATTGTGGAATTAAAAGATGAGATTTTTGTGTAAAGTGTGTCTCACAAATTAGCATTACATCTATCTGTCTTGTTCTTAGGAATTCCTTTACTTCTAATATATGGTTTGACAAGCCATTTGCATTCCAGAAAACTATGTTGAGTTGACTCATATGGTAATCTGTGAAAGTTGAGCAGTAACATTCAAAATAAGGCTGGTCATTTGCTGCATTAGAGCATTGAGGCTGGTAAGCATTTCCTTAATGTTGGAGACATTAGGGTTACATATAGGTTGTTGTTGTAGTGTTGGCTGGCTTTGTGGGTGTTGGGAGTGAGATTGAAGAGTAGGGTTCTGGTTTATAATATTTTGGACGTTTGTGGAGTTGGTGACAGCATTGGAGTATGAAGCTGGAGCTGTTAGATTTGATTGTTCTGTGATTGCTTGGGAAGTTATGGCTTGTCTTTCTCTATTTGTTCTTTGAGTTGGAAAGTGTTTTTGAAAAAGTTGTTTATAAATGTTGCAACCTTTATAGTTTGCTGGGTGGTTTCCTTCACATAGGGCACATTTCACTTCGCTAGCCCAATTTTTACGTACACAAGACTTTGAGTCATGACTACCAGCACATTTGATACAAACAGATTTTTTTCTGCAATAAGTTTTAGTATGGCCATATTGTTGACAGTTTGCGCATTGTGGTATGGTTTTCTTTGGACGAGGTGCTTCAAATTTAACAATAGTATTCATAAGTCTTGTGACAGAAAAAATATTTCCGAAATTTGGATACCAATTTTTTGTTTTTAGGTTACTATAAGAGAGCACACAAAATGTCGCTTAAACCGCGTCACCCATCCCCGAGATCTAGGGAAGGGGGAGGGTCCGCTCCCCCCTTCAGATATCAAAAAATGTAGTACCCTATTTTCATCACGGGTCATAATGCATCATCTGTGAAAATTTCAAGAAATTTCGTTCAGCCGTTTTCGAGTCTATACGGAACACAAATACAAGCAAACAAACAAACACAAATTCATTTTTACATATAAAGAAGAAGAAGAAGATACATAAGATTTTCAATACAAAATCTTTGACATTTTTATATAAAATTTTTTTCTATACTTAATTTCAATGACATTTTGATGTTATGTTTTTTGGATTAGGTTATGTTATATTAAAAGGAGGGTATGGATTTTAATGCACCCATGCTTTCTAAATCCGAAAAATACCCCCCAAAAAAATCTATGTCAGGAATTTCTTGCTGCTCACAAAATCTATTCTATTTCCATTCTATGCTATTAGATTAGGTTGAAAAGAGGGTGCGGATATTGATCTACCCCATGCTTCTATGGGCATACACCTAAGCCAGTATCCGGCTTGTGGTGTCCCTGTAAAGTAACCTCGAAAAAGAAAATCTAAATTAGGAATTCCTTGCTACTTACAAAATGCTTAATTGTTTTCCATAACACGCCCCTGTCTGGTATTGTGCCCCACCTAAGTACCGGTGTCTGTTAGCCGCGAAAGCCGGGCAATGACAGAAATGCTTTAACGTTTTGTCATCTTCCCTACATGTCTTACACATGCTTTGACTTGCCGCACTGGTTTTTGCATAAGTGAGTTCGTAGTCATATATGTTCCGTTATGATACCGAATACTATGCTCCCAAGTTTGGTATCGTATCCGCAACTTTAGTCCTTCCGTCCGTCCTTCCGTCCGTCCTTCCGTCCGTCCTTCCGTCCGTCCTTCCGTCCGTCCTTCCGTCCGTCCTTCCGTCCGTCCGTCCGTCCGTCCTTCCGTCCGTCCTTCCGTCCGTCCTTCCGTCCGTCCTTCCGTCCGTCCTTCCGTCCGTCCTTCCGTCCGTCCTTCCGTCCGTCCTTCCGTCCGTCCTTCCGTCCGTCCTTCCGTCCGTCCTTCCGTCCGTCCTTCCGTCCGTCCTTCCGTCCGTCCTTCCGTCCGTCCTTCCGTCCGTCCTTCCGTCCGTCCTTCCGTCCGTCCTTCCGTCCGTCCTTCCGTCCGTCCTTCCGTCCGTCCTTCCGTCCGTCCTTCCGTCCGTCCTTCCGTCCGTCCGTCCGTCCGTCCTTCCGTCCGTCCTTCCGTCCGTCCTTCCGTCCGTCCTTCCGTCCGTCCTTCCGTCCGTCCTTCCGTCCGTCCTTCCGTCCGTCCTTCCGTCCGTCCTTCCGTCCGTCCTTCCGTCCGTCCTTCCGTCCGTCCTTCCGTCCGTCCTTCCGTCCGTCCTTCCGTCCGTCCTTCCGTCCGTCCTTCCGTCCGTCCTTCCGTCCGTCCTTCCGTCCGTCCTTCCGTCCGTCCTTCCGTCCGTCCTTCCGTCCGTCCTTCCGTCCGTCCTTCCGTCCGTCCTTCCGTCCGTCCTTCCGTCCGTCCTTCCGTCCGTCCTTCCGTCCGTCCTTCCGTCCGTCCTTCCGTCCGTCCTTCCGTCCGTCCTTCCGTCCGTCCTTCCGTCCGTCCTTCCGTCCGTCCTTCCGTCCGTCCTTCCGTCCGTCCTTCCGTCCGTCCTTCCGTCCGTCCTTCCGTCCGTCCTTCCGTCCGTCCTTCCGTCCGTCCTTCCGTCCGTCCTTCCGTCCGTCCTTCCGTCCGTCCTTCCGTCCGTCCTTCCGTCCGTCCTTCCGTCCGTCCTTCCGTCCGTCCTTCCGTCCGTCCTTCCGTCCGTCCTTCCGTCCGTCCTTCCGTCCGTCCTTCCGTCCGTCCTTCCGTCCGTCCTTCCGTCCGTCCTTCCGTCCGTCCTTCCGTCCGTCCTTCCGTCCGTCCTTCCGTCCGTCCTTCCGTCCGTCCTTCCGTCCGTCCTTCCGTCCGTCCTTCCGTCCGTCCTTCCGTCCGTCCTTCCGTCCGTCCTTCCGTCCGTCCTTCCGTCCGTCCTTCCGTCCGTCCTTCCGTCCGTCCTTCCGTCCGTCCTTCCGTCCGTCCTTCCGTCCGTCCTTCCGTCCGTCCTTCCGTCCGTCCTTCCGTCCGTCCTTCCGTCCGTCCTTCCGTCCGTCCTTCCGTCCGTCCTTCCGTCCGTCCTTCCGTCCGTCCTTCCGTCCGTCCGTCCTTCCGTCCTTCCGTCCGTCCTTCCGTCCGTCCTTCCGTCCGTCCTTCCGTCCGTCCTTCCGTCCGTCCGTCCGTCCGTCCTTCCGTCCGTCCTTCCGTCCGTCCGTCCTTCCGTCCGTCCTTCCGTCCGTCCTTCCGTCCGTCCTTCCGTCCGTCCTTCCGTCCGTCCTTCCGTCCGTCCTTCCGTCCGTCCTTCCGTCCGTCCTTCCGTCCGTCCTTCCGTCCGTCCTTCCGTCCGTCCTTCCGTCCGTCCTTCCGTCCTTCCGTCCGTCCTTCCGTCCCTCCTTCCATCCGTCCTTCCGTCCGACAGTCTGACTTTTCGTCCGTCTGTCGAAAGCAAGATAACTTTCGAATCAATAAAGCTAGGCGCTTCAAATTTTGTACTCATACTTCTTATTAGTGTAGATCAGTTGAGACTGAAAATGAACCAAATCGGTTCAAAACCTGATATAGCTTCCATATAACCCCATCTCGGATCTTGACTTCTTGAGCCGCCAGAGGGCGCTAATATTATCCGATTTGGCTGAAATTTTGCATGAAGTGTTTTGGTTTGACCATTAACAACCAATTATGGTTCAAATGGGTTTATAACTCGATATAGCTCCCATATAAACCGATTTCGGATCTTGACTTCTTGAGCCGCCAGAGGGCGCTAATATTATCCGATTTGGCTGAAATTTTGCATGAAGTGTTTTGTTTTAAATTCTAACAACTGCGCCAAGCATGGTTCAAATCGTTGCGTAACCTGACATAGCTCCCATATAAACCGATCTCGGATCTTGACTTCTTGAGCCGCTAGAGGGCGCAATTATTTTCTGATTTGGCTGAAATTTTAGATGTAATGTTTTGGTTTGACCATTAACAACTGTGCCAATTATGGTTTAAATGGGTTTATAACCTGATATAACTCCCATATAAACCGATTTCGGATCTTGACTTCTTCAACCGCTAGAGGGCGCAATTATTATCCGATTTGGCTGAAATTTTGCATGAAGTGTTTTGGTTTGACCATTAACAACTGTGCCGATTATGGTTCAAATGGGTTTATAACCTGATATAGCTCCCATATAAACCGATTTCGGATCGTGACTTCTTGAGCCGCTAGAGGGCGCAATTATTTTCCGATTGCGGATCGTGACTTCTTGAGCCGCTAGAGGGCGCAATTTTTATCCGATTTGGCTGAATTTTTGCATGAAGTGTTTTGTGTTAACTTTTAACAACTGCGCCAAGCAATTTTATTTCGTGAGCCACTATAGGACCAAATTCTTCTCCGACACTACGGGCAAGTGAGCTTCCACAGTTTAGTTAAGAGAGGAACCATGGTTGCCACATTAAAGCCCCTGCGAACCGTTGAATATTTAATTTAGGTTTCTAGTTTTGAAAGCTTGGTTTTTAAACCAATTCTTCGTTTTGTTGTATGGAGCCCCTTGTAAGCCTCATTTTGGTGCAAGATTTAACTATTTTTACTTATTGACATTTTATTAATCAAAGGCCTTAATGCCCTCGACACCATTCATGTGATGTGCGTCCGTCCACAGGTATGAAGTTGCACAAATTCCTACGCACTTTTGGAAAACCAATCATTCTGGCAATGTGTTGGCATATGACATCCATAGCTTTTCTTCATATGACTTTTGATGCGAGTCTGTCTGTGTGTTTGTGTGCATTTGCCCCACAAATGGCGAGTAAATGATTTCGAGCGGAAATGCAGATGTGACAAATGCATACCTCTAACCCCAACTACAATAAACGAAAACTGCCAGGCTATGAAACGGCCTGCTGCTGCCAGCTAGGCAGACTTCGGTGCCATACGATTTCCAGAAGATGCATAACCGGGCCAGTTAGGAGTAGGAAATGAGTCCTTGGATAAAAGCTAAATGTCTCATTTGTTGTCTACAACTTCCGCTGTGAAATGAAAATACATTTCCTTTTAGGCAAGGCCAGAAATCGTTTTGGGTAAGTTTTTTGAAAAGCCAAAACGTTGGGTTCCTCTTAAAATATGCGTTAGTCCAACAAGTCAATTTTTCCTGCCATAGTGTTTTTAATGCTCGAATGCCCCTACTTCTACTTCTTGATGAGAGTGGGAGACAAAAGGTTGTTAGTTCGTACAGATGCATCTGTAATTGTCATTTCGGTGTTCTATTACAAATGTAAATGATTTGCCTAAACATTTGTTACAACTGTTGCAATCGCAATGGTCATCATTGCTCTTTCCCCAGGGTAAAGATCCTTTGGCTATGCTCAGGGGCGGATGTTGTATTGGTAAATGTCCTGCATGTGCCTTTGCATGTTCCCAAGTCTAGATTATTTACACATTTTCACGAAAACTTATGGCCATGTAAGTTTCTCTAACAACTTCACAAGAGGATGACACTCTTTGTGAAAATTTGAAAGGATGCATAGTTTATGAGAGTGAGCTATATTTGGAATGGTATTATATGTGAGACATGCTGTGGGAGACAAAGGTTCAATTGGAATTGTGGCTTATATTTGACTGAAGATGACTGTCTGAAAGCGTTTACGGCAAAGAAGCAAAGTTTCAGCACCTGCACATTCCATTTAGGCACAGGGGCAAACTTTTCACATATCAGTGTGCTGACCGATTCAAGTTTAATCTCAATTATAAGGGGTCTGCATTTTATTGCCGAGTCCGAACGGCGTACGCAGTGCAACATCTCTTTGGACAGAAGTTTTGAAGGCTGAAATTTTGCATGCGGTGTTCTGTTACAACTTCCAACAACTTTTCCAAGTGCGGTCTAAATCGGCCTATAATCTGATGTAGCTCCCATACAAACCGATCTCCCAATTTGACATCTTGAGCCCCTGGAATCCGCAATTTTTGTCCGATTTGACTGAAATTTGGCATGTAGTGTTCTGTTACAACTTCCAACAACTTTACCAAGTGCGGTTTAAATCGGCCTATAACCTGATATATTGGGTTGCCCAAAAAGTAATTGCGGATTTTTTAAAAGAAAGTAAATGCATTTTTAATAAAACTTAGAATGAACTTTAATCAAATATACTTTTTTACACTTTTTTTCTAAAGCAAGCTAAAAGTAACAGCTGATAACTGACAGAAGAAAGAATGCAATTACAGAGTCACAAGCCGTTGAAAAAATTTGTCAACGCCGACTATATGACAAATCCGCAATTACTTTTTGGGCAACCAATAGCTCCCATATAAACCGATCGCTCGATATGACATCTTGAGCACCTGGAAGCCGGAATTTTTATCCGATCTGGCTGAAATTTTGCATTTGGTGTTCTTTTGCGACTTTCAACAACTTTACCAAGTGCGGTCTAAATCGGTCTATAGCCTGATATAGCTCCCATATAAACCGATCGCCCGATTTGACTTCTTGAGTCCCTGGAAGCCGCAATTTTTGTCCGATTTGGCTGAAATATTGCATTTGGTGTTCTTTTACGACTTTCAATAAATGTGCCAAGTACCGTTCGAATCGGTCTATAAACTGATATAGCTCCCATATAAACCTATGGCCCGATAAGATTTCTTGAACCCCTGGAAGCCGCAATTTTTATCCGATCTGGCTGAAATTTTGCATTCGGTGTTCTGTTACAACTTCCAACAACTTTACCAAGCGCGGTCTAAATCGGCCTATAACCTGATATAGCCCCCATATAAACCAATCGCCCGATTAGACTTCTTGAGCCCCTGGAACCTCAATTTTTATCCGATCTGGCTGAAATTTTGCATTTGGTGTTCGTTTCGTTTTCAACAACTGTGTCAAGTACGGTTAAAATCGGTCTATAACCTGGTACAGCCCCCATATAAACCGATCGCCCGATTAGACTTCTTGAGCTCCTGGAAGCCTCAATTTTTATCCGATTTGGCTGAAATTTTGCATGTAGTGTTCTGTTCTGACTTCTAATAACTGTGTCAAGTACTGTCCAGATATAGCTCCCATATTTTAGCTGAATCCATGGTGGTGGGTTCTCAAGATTCGGCCCGCCCGAACTTAGCACGCTTTTACTTGTTTTGAAATCAAGGTCAAGATGGCATTTGCTACGTCAATCATAAAGAAATTTTTCATATATCCAGTTTGTAGCCCAAAGACAAACTCTGTGAATTTTGCCAAAATCGGTTCACATGTATAATTCGCCCGATTTGCACTTATAAATGTGTAGTAACTATAATTTTCAACAGATTTGCACTAAATTTTTGTCTGTAATCTATTACTCATCATCAATGGCCATATCTCCTAAACTAAGCGTCCTACAGCAAAACTAAGGTTAAATCGTGATCACTTCCAAAACTTCAAAATTTGCAGTTGTAAAACTTAAAATGGCCATATCTCCGAAACTAAGCGTCCTACAGCAAAACTAAGGTTAATTCGTAATCACTTCCAAAAATTCGAAATTTTCAGTTGGAAAACTTAAAATGGCCATATCTCCTAAACTAAGCGTCCTACAGCAAAACTAAGGTTAATTCGTGATCACTTCCAAAAGTTCCAAATTTTCAGTTGGAAAACTTAATATGGCCATATCTCCTAAACTAAGCGTCCTAAGCAAAACTAAGGTTAATTTGTGATCACTTCCAAAAGATTCGAAATTTTCAGTTGGAAAACTTAAAATGGCCATATCTCCCAAACTAAGCGTCCTACAGCAAAACTAAGGTTAATTCGTAATCACTTCCAAAAATTCGAAATTTTCAGTTGGAAAACTTAAAATGGCCATATCTCCCAAACTAAGCGTCCTACAGCAAAACTAAGGTTAATTCGTGATCACCTATGCAAACTTTTTTCAAAATCGGTTCAGATTGATTTGATTGATCAGATTGATCAGATGAATTTTGCCAAAATCGGTTCATATGTATAATTCGCCCGATTTACATTTATAAATGTGTAGTAACTATAATTTTTAACAGATTTGCACTAAATTTTTGTCTGTAATCTATTACTCATCATCAATGGCCATATCTCCTAAACTAAGCGTCCTACAGCAAAACTAAGGTTAAATCGTGATCACTTCCAAAACTTCAAAATTTGCAGTTGTAAAACTTAAAATGGCCATATCTCCGAAACTAAGCGTCCTACAGCAAAACTAAGGTTAATTCGTAATCACTTCCAAAAATTCGAAATTTTCAGTTGGAAAACTTAAAATGGCCATATCTCCTAAACTAAGCGTCCTACAGCAAAACTAAGGTTAATTCGTGATCACCTATGCAAAATTTTTTCAAAATCGGTTCAGATATGGATATATCTGGTTAGAAACCCCAGGCGAAGATGGAGCTAAGATTGACCTGGACCGCGAAGCTAAACCAACTCAGAGCCCTTACTCGGTATGCATCATTCCCCTATTTACCCTCTCATCCTTTTGCTTTTAAATAATCTTCAAGACATCCTTGAACTTTTTCCATACCGCCCATGACGATTCGTTATAGTCATCTACCAAGGATACACGTGCAACATGTTTTTTTTTTACAAATTTTCTAACTAAACGGCTATTCAAAGTCATTTGCAAAATTCCTACATCCAAGGCTTACCAATGTGTCATTAAGTGTGAGAAATTGGCCATTTATAGCCCGCACTCACCACACTCAGAGACTTAAAAGAAGTTAGAGGAAGTAGGACCACAGCAACAACCGACAATTGTTAACACATACCCTGGGAGGAATATAAACGAGCAACAGGCCTTAAGAAAAGTCAAGCCTATGGAACAATGGCAACAAATCGTATAGGGGGCTAGTGATATGTGGAAGGAGAGGGCCAAAGGCTAGAGAGAAGATATCCTGTGACTTTATGCATATGTGAGGATAATCAAATTGTAGGCTTTCATTTTGCAGCAGCACTTGCATGGGGGGGGGGTTTGTGGCCAAACCAAAATGTCCACCATTGTTCAACTTGGGGAAAAAATGCAACATGGTGGCCGGCACCACTTTGCACTTGCAGATATCTTTTGACATTAGCAAAAAGATGCCATTCCAATTGACTCTCCATTGTCTTCCTTCATTGCAGTGGAATTGTGCGTAAGGTGTAATTGCCTTTATATGGTTAGCCTGGCCTTGTTCATTGATATGGTCATTTTGGTATTGTGTTCTTTTTATGCCCTCACCTCGCCTCATTCTCATTCATTCATGGTTGGAGAAATTGCTGGGGTAGAACCTTGAATAGGTCCCATTAGTTATGTGATCGTTGGTCCTTTCCTAAGGATTGCCATTGCATTCCAATGGGCACCTTGTGTTTTTTTTTTCAATGAAGTACAGAAAGTGCGTTCCCCATTTATTATGCCTTCGATAAATAGAAAGTCGTTAAGAGAATTTTGTGGTTTTTCCATTGGTTGGTTCACTTTTTCAATTGGAGCCGATTGCTTTTAATCGTTTTTAGACATTCAAAGGCTAATCAACAGGACCATTGTCTCTTTGGGGTAATTGGAGTATGAAAATTGAAGAAACTGAAAGAAAAGAAGAAGTTCGGCCGGACCAGATCTTGGAAACTCACCACCATGGATTCTGTTAAAAATTTCCCCAAATGAACTCAGTTTAAGGGCATATGTGTACTTTACATACCGAATTTCTGCCAATGGGGCGGTAGAAGGGTAATCGGGTTTATGTGGGAGCTATAACAGGTTATGGACCGATTTGGATAAAACTTAAATTGGATGTTGGAAATCATAATAAAATAATATGCGTGAGATTTCAAATCAGTTAACAATAACAATCAAGAATTCAAATCGAAGGACCACTTTATATGGGAGCCATATCCAAATCTGAGCCGATATGACCCATTTGTTTTCCTCAAGGACCTGCATCAATAAGACGTATCTGTAAAATATTTCAAGCGGATATCATTATTCGCTGTTGTCGCTGTTCGCTCGTCAAGCTCTTATAAGCGAGCAAGCTCGTTTCGGTCTATACAACCGATCTCCGCGGGAACATGATGGCCATTGGTTATTTAAAAGCGCCAATAACTCGCCTTGTCATATCGAGCATCATAGTCACTCAGTATTTAAGCAAGAGCAGGCGCCACCCGGCCTCTCATTAAGACTCTCCACTCGATACCGCTGATTGTCCGCGACTGTAGTTGCAGCTACTCCATATGAAGCATTCCACTATCCGCAACCTGTGGACGCGCTCGGTAGCTCCCAGCTAAGCTTCCAGCTAAGGGTTGTTGTTAGGATGTTGGAAACGAAGCAACTGTTCTGAATGGGTTTGATTTGGCAAAATCCAGACTTATCTTGGTCTTTTTTCATCTCAAACGTGGACACAAACCTCCTTGCGGTGACACCTGGGTGCCTACCTTTAACATCAGTTAAAGGTAGTGAGCTGAGATGAGCCACGAGTTCACCTAGAGAACGATAAAAAGATAGGTTGAGGTCCATCACCCGGAAAACCTGAAGGATTTACTTTGAAAAAACGAAGAAGAAAACCAGTAAGGAAGGGCAAAAGTCGGGCGGTGCCGACTGTATAATACCCTACACCTACCCTATAAGTACTAAACTTTAATAACTACGGTTGACAAATGACAACATTATTGCAAATTAATCAAAATCTGGCGCTCATATATATGAAAGCTATAACCAATACTGAACCGATTTCCATGAAATTCACTAGTAATGTCGAGAGTCATTAGAAAATCCTTCCTGCCAAATTTCGAGAGAATCGAGTAATAAATGACCATTTTATTGCCGTATTACTGCAAATCGGACGAACATATATATGGGAGCTATATCCAAATCTGAACCGATTTTTTCTAATTTCAATTGGCTTCGTCTCTAGACCGAAAAACACGCCCATACTAAATTTTGAGAAAATCGGTTAACAAATGACCATTTTATTGCACTATTACTGCAAATCGGACGAACATATATATGGGAGCTATATCCAAATCTGAAAATTGCGACCTGTAGTTTGTACACAAATTAACATAGACAGACGGACATAGCTAAGTCGAATCAGAAAGTGATTCTGAGTCGATCGGTATACTTATCAATGGGTCCATCTCTCTACCTTTTAGGTGTTACAAACTAATTCACTAAGTTATAATACCCTGTACCACAGTAGTGGTGTAGGGTATAAAAACGGATCCCCTCCTATGTTGACGGCAACCGCAAATGCTTTAAGGACCATGATTTGCGTATCTGTACCTGGAATGTCCGCACTATTTATAGAGCGCACCCTCTCTATAAATAGTGCGGACATTCCAATGTACGCATTGGCCGATGTATTGGAGAAGTACAAGGCAGACTACTGCCATACAGATATTGCGATGGCTCGGGAAGGGCTCCACAATAATACCGAGCGGTGATGCCCTATATTTTATCTGCCATGAGACGAGGCATGAATTTGGCTGTGGATTTGTGGATAGCCGAAGAGTGGAACAACTTGTCTCCAGGTTTACTCCGGAGGATGAGAGGCTAGCCACAATCCGCATAAAGGCCAAATTCATCAACATCAGCCTTATTTGCGCTCATGCCCCGACACAAGACAAGAATGAACAGACGAAAGATATTTTCTACGAGCGCCTAGGAAGGGAATATGACCGCTGTCATTATGATATTAAAATTGTTCTGGGAGATTTTAATGCGAAAATAGGGAAGGAAAATATGTTTGGCCCAAAGCCAAGAAATAATGGATTGAGGCTAATAGACTTCGCTGCTGCAAAAAACATGGTTGTTAGCAGTACTAGATTCCAACATCGAAGGATTCGCACGGCCACAGAGCTGTCAACCGATCAAAACATGAGAAACCAAATAGATCATGTTGTGATAGATGGAAGGCATTCAACCAGCTCGTTAGATGTACAATCGATCAGAGGGGCGAATATCAATTTGGATTATTATCGTGACCACCATAGCGCAGAGGTTAGCATGCCCGCCTGTGACGCTGAACGCCTGGTTTCGAATCCTGGCCCGACTATCATAAAAAATTTTCAGCGGTGGTTTTCCCTCTAAATGCTGGCAACATTTGCGAGTAATTATGCCATGTAAAAACTTCTCTCCCAAGAGGTGTCGCGCTGCGGCACGCCATTCGAACTCGGCTATAAAAAGGAGGTCCCTTATCCTTGATCTTAAAACTTGAATCGGACTGCACTCATTGATATGTGAGAAGATTGCCTATTATATTTGTTGACTATCAAATAAAAAGTATGCGGAAGTAGATAACGAATCTGGCATACAAACTCAGGCCAAAGTATATGGGGCCACCCCACCCCCACAAAAACGCCCAAAATGGCCAATCACTGATATATGAGACTCGGTATGTTTGTTCTGTATAGACTGAACCTATTTCCTTGAAATGTTCGCATATTGGTTGGTCTGGAAGGAAACATAGATTATATAATTTTTCGGTATCGGAAGGGGGACGGACCCTCCCCTTTATGCCAAAAACACAACCCAAAATCAAAAGTAGACCGATCGGGACAATATGGGTATCAAATGAAAGGTATTGGAGAGTAAAATACGAATAGGGTATAAAAATTTGAGTCTAAGTATTCATCGGGCCGCCCCAACCCCAAAACTCCCCCAAACAGATATACAGGACGTTCATTTCAATATGGGGCTCAAATGAAAGGTATTCGGGAATAGATTTCGCATCTGACATACAAAATCAGATCGAAGTATAGGGGGTCACGCCAACCCTCATAAACGCCATTAGACCCATTATGACAATATGGTACTTGGCTAAATCGATTTTCTTAAAATTTTCATAAATTGTGTACGTTTGTCTGGAAGGAAACATAGACTATATAATTTTTAGATATCGGGTGGAGGCGGACCATCTCATTTACCCCAAAAACGCCACCCATATCCAAAAGTGGTCCCATGGGCACGATAAGGGTATCAAATGAAAGGTATTAGAGACCAGAAAACGAATATGGTATTAAAATTTGGGTCCAAGAACCCAGCCTTACTCATCTAAACAGATATATTCGAAGTTCATGTCAATATGAAAAGTATTAGGCAGTAGATTACAAATATGGCATAAAACATTAGGTCCAAGTAATCTGAGGTCTCCTACCCCCAAATAACCCCAAATGGGCATATTAGCCGACCATGGCTATATGGGACTCAAATGAAAGGTATTAGGGAGTAGATTACGAATATGGCATTAAAATTTGCGTTCAAGTCTAGGTGGCGCTTTTCCTCCTAAAGATACGTCAAATGGCTTATTTGACCCATTATGACAATATGGGACTTAAATAAAGGGTATTTGAGAGTAGAAAACGAATTTAATATCCAATTTTGGAGCCAAGTGTTTTGGTGTACGCCCTAAAGCACTCCCTAAACTGAACTTCGTGTCCGTTGGGAATAAAGAACGAATTTGATATTGGTGCTGGTGCTGGTGGCCGCCCCAGCCCTAAAACACTCTCTAAACGGTTCATATTTACCGGCCATGGCAATATGGGGCTCAAATTAAAGGGATTTGGAAGTGCAGCACGAATTTAATATCCATATTTGATTCGAAATTTCTGAGGTGCTATACCTCCCCTAATGAGAACATTACTCCCATGAACCGAGAAGGGGCAAGTTCTCACACACCAATGAGTGCTTTCCGATTCAACTTAAAACTCAATGATAAGGGACCTTTTTTTTAAGCCGAGTCCGAACGGCGTCCCGCAGTGCGACACCTCTTTGGGGAAAATTTTTTAAATGACCATGCATGACATTGTACCTCGCAAATGTCAAGGAGATAAACAACGCCTTGTCCGATGTTCTCGCCAGGATTCGAACGCATTTAGCGTCATAGGCTACAATGGCACGAATTTGATATCCGCATTCAGGGCGAAGTGTCACCACCCTAAAAAGATATAAGAGAGTTAAAGAAGACGCAGCGGAGCAGGCCCGGTTCGTCTAGTTTGAGATAAAGCGAAGAATAATACTGGAAAATAGATGCTACAATTACACTATACAAGACATTAATACTACCCGTATTGTTATATGGTTCCGAGGACCAGTTTGCGTTAATGGAACATATAGGCGTCGTATAAATCACGAGCTCTATGACAAGGATAGCATAGTTACATCTATCAAAACACAACGGTAGCGTTCGCTAGGCCATGCCATCAGAATGGATGAAAAAGCTTCAGCAAGGAAGTCTTTTGAAGACAGTAACGTGGTGGGAGACACCTCGAAACTTGGTGTCAGGGATTTTAGAATGGGCGCAGAAGATCGAGGCGCTGTCAACTCTATTCTTCGTTCGGCTAATGGGACAAATACTCTGTCATAGACAATTAAAGTAAAGTAAAGTTAAGCCAAGACTGTCACGAAGAAAATCAAATCGATCGCCTCATGTTTCAACGTAAAAGAAATAAATCACTTTGCTATGTTCCAAACTTCATGTTCATCATTCCTCACTTTCGAATGTTGTTTTGGCAGAGCCAATGGATAATTCGTTCTTTTATGAAGGAATGCCGTTACCTAACATTTCAACTTATTGCTGTTGTTATTGTTATTGCTTCTCGTGGAGACATTCCCAATTCTCCCAGACATGATTCGTGCTCATAGAGTCATAATTTCATTTGATGATGATTTTCTCTTGTCGCTTCACCTTATCATTCCATTTTTGGGGGAGTGTGAGAAAGGTATTCAATTAAAAATATGCGTACGCGGCAATCTACACTTGATTTGCAAATACGTTTCCGTTACTATAGTAACTGTAGAACGAGATTTAAGGTGTCATGGCTTCAAAACTTCCAAGTAAATGTTATTAACCAATGCAATATCCACTGCTTCTTGGTTGCTTGTTATGATTCATGAAAGGTTCCGTCTTGCTTGCTGTTACCAACATTTCATTTAAATCCATTTAAATGTAACCATTCAGTAATTAATATATAAACGTAATACGGAAAAGAAAAATCACCCGCTAATGGGATATTCCCATTTCTTTAACCTATTCAAATGTTCTTAACATTGCAAGAGCAAACACCCCACGCCTTCTACATATTAAACAAAATCGCTGGCAAATCATTTCAATAACACAAAGAAATTAACATTAATTAACAGTCGATTAAAAATTGACAAATCACACAAACACACAGAGTTCTTGGGATGATGACGACAAACAAAAAATAACAACAACAAAAAATAACAATAAGTAATAACAACTACAAGTGTTAACGGAAATTCCAATAGAGATTACGCACAGCTACTAAGTCCATGAGAGGGAGTCCCTCACTCTCACTTCACTCTCTCTCTCTCTCTTTTTCTATTAAACACACACACACACAATGAAAAAATATATTCTATCAGTTATAGAGGCAAATAAAATAGCAATAACTATACAAAAAATCATTGTAAAGAGTATGCTGCTTTTGCTGATCCATAGATAAATTAGTATCTCTATAAGTTAACACATGTGTACATGGTGGCTATGCAGGATTTTGAAAATAAATAACAATCACCGGAGCCTCCCTCCCCATTGTTATTGTTTGTCAATAAAAGCTGCATTGCCCCCCTAAAAATATCGACATGTTCTTCGATACTGTTCACCTGTTACAATTTGTTTACTTGGTCAACAAAAATAACAATTATAAATAAATAAAGTTTACACACTCACTCACATTTATTGTGGGTTTGTTTGTATTATTGTTTATAATTTGTTTAAATATTAACAAATTAAATAAAAACAAACTGACAATGCGGAGTAAATAAATAAAATCAGATGTAGGTGTCATTGTTGAAGAACTTAGTTGGCGATTAAAGCGAACGTCAACATCATGACAAAAGGTGTAGTGTAGAATATTGAATATTAATATTGTTAAGAAAAAAAAAAAATAATAAATATACATAAGTGAAGATTATATTTTCTTATCAAAAATATCATAAACCAAGAATAAATAAATTATAATCTGACAAAGATTTTTAATTTTTGTATTAAGATTATACTGGAATTAAAAAATTAAAATTATAAAAATTAAAAATCTAAATTTTTTATAAAAAAATATTAAAATAGAACACTAAATACAAAAAAACTTTTCATCAGTTTTAAGTTTGTTAGGGAGATACAGAAATTTTAAGTTTTTAAGAATATACTCAATAGACAAGGGTCTGAATGTCATTTTTATTCCCTTTGCATACATTCACAAAAACTTGCACATTGTCCTCAATATTGCAGAATAACATCATAATGCAAAATTTTAAATATCTCGCCAAATCGAATAAAAGATATACATGTATGGGAGCTATATCCAAATCTGATCCCATTTTGATAAAATCATATTGATACATGAAAGTTTGTTAGGATTGAAACAGAATTGTTGCTACTGCAGCTATAAAATTGCATATCGGATAAAGGATACATATGAGAGCTACATTTAAATCTGAACTGATCAAATTCAGTTCAGATTATGACATTGACATATAGAAATTTTTGAAAAATCGGATCGGAGCAAACTTGTGGCTTTTATAATGATAATAACTCTGTCGGATGACATGTGAACCATTTTACGAAAATCGGACATCGCATTAGTAGTGACTGTTTAGTATAAGATTACATAGGAAGACAGATTGATGAAGAAGGCTAACTCCATTTTGGAAGTGGCTCTAATTCGATCGGTAAACTGCCTTGTATTGTATTTGTATTTTATTATGATAAAACCCATACAAAATACAGTGTCTTATATAAAGCATGGGTTAGTAAATTGATAAATGCAATGAGTTCAACAAGTTTTCATTTAAACAGAACAATAATTGGTACAAAATATTTAACAATTTAAGCAAAGTTACTGATACAATATTTAAGTAAAAAAAGGTTAAAAAATTTTTTTAAAGAAGAAAAAGAAACTTTAAAGAAAATGTAACAATTTAATCGAAGTTAATGATAAAATAAATTAATAAATAGTTATAAAAAAACCAAAACCAATAATTAATTAAAATGATTATAATCAAAGATTTGAACTGTCGTTCGTTACTTATAATTTGTATACTATTGGGAAGATTATTCCAGAGACGTATAGCATTAACAAAGAACTGTTGTTCAGATACGCGATATTGATGACGTATTTGTATTACTTGTTTACCTCTTGTAGAGTTGGCAAAACGCAATACAGAAGCCAGATATGACGGTTCATTGGTATAAATTATCTTGTGGATCATTTGTAATGAGCGTATCTTAAGGAACGAGTTAAATGAGACGCCGTAGGTCCTGCCCACTGTCATACTGACATGATTCTTCCATGAAAGTCTATCATCAAACTCCAAACCTAGGTTTCTTGCAGATGAAACAATCTCAATTGGAGCTCCAGCAATTGCCACATCAAGATTAGGCGGCATTGTCACCCGATTCCTACCAATTACAAGGCACTTTGACTTTGTTGGATTTAAAAGTAGTCCGTTGGCGTTTGCCCATGTGTTTATCCTATCCAAGTCATTATTAAGTCGAAGTACGCCATCGATCAGCCTCTCCGGGGAGCAGTTCATATCCAGCTGTATGTCGTCGGCATACATATGAATACCACAGTTGCGCAACTGTCCAGGAAGGTCATTGCTATATAAGGAAAAAAGGAGTGAGCCCAATACAGACCCCTGTGGAGCACCTCTTGAGACTGGAAGATAACTAGAACACCGGCTATCAACACACACCGATTGGCTTCTATTCGAAAGATAGGAATATATAAGATCCGTTGTTCTTTCAGAAAATTTAAATAGATGTTTCAGTTTAAGGCAAACATATATTGGGATCAACGGAATCAAATGCTTTTAAATGATCTAAAAGAACTAGAAAGGTAACTTTATCGCTGTCAATATCACTCCTTACATCTTCAACTACTTTCAAAAGTGCAGTTGAAGATGTAAGGAGTGATATTGACAGCGATAAAGTTACCTTTAAGCATTGCAAACAATTGCATAACTATGTACCTCAGTACTGGAGCAGAGTTCAACAAGTAGCAAGTAAAAGCGTGCTAAGTTTGGCCGGGCGAATCTTGAGAACCCACCATCATGGATTCTGCTAAAATATGGGAGCTATTGGGTTGCCCAAAAAGTAATTGCGGATTTTTCATATAGTCGGCGTTGACAAATTTTTTCACAGCTTGTGACTCTGTAATTGCATTCTTTCTTCTGTCAGTTATCAGCAGTTCCTTTTAGTTTGCTTTAGAAAAAAAGTGTAAAAAAAGTGTATTTGATTAAAGTTCCTTCTAAGTTTTATTAAAAATGCATTTACTTTATTTTAAAGAATCCGCAATTACTTTTTGGGCAACCCAATATATCAGGTTTTGAACCACACTTGGCACAGTTGTTGAAAGTCATAACAGAATACTATGTGCAAAATTTCAGCCAAATCGGATAAAAATTGCGGTTTCCAGGGGCTCAAGAAGTCAAATCGGAAGATCGGTTTATATGGGAGCTATATCGTGTTCTTGACTGATTTAGGCCGTACTTAACATTATTGTTGGAAGTCATAACGGAACGTTATGTGCAAAATTTCAGACAAATCGAACAAAAATTGCGGTTTCCAGGGGCTCAAGGAGTCAAATCGGAAGATCGGTTTATATGGGAGCTATATCTTGTTCTTGACCGATTTGAACCGTACTTGACACAGTTGTTATGTGTCATAACAGAACACTATGTGCAAAATTTCAGCCAAGTCGGATGAAAATTGCTCAATTGGGGCTCAAGAAGTCAAATAGGCAGATCGGTTTATATGGGAGCTATATCATGTTCTTGACCGATTTGAAACGTACTTGGCACAGTTATTGGAAGTCATAACAGAACACAATGTGCAAAATTTCAGACAAATCGGACAAAAATTGAGGCTTCCAGGGACTCAAGAAATCAAGTATGGAGTTCGGTTTATATGGGAGCTATAACGGAGATGTATCAAAATCTGAGCCGATGAGGCCCATTTGCAATTCCCAACGACCCAAATCAATATAAAGTATCTGATCAAAATTTCAAGCGGCTAGCCTTACGCGTTCGACGGCTATCGTGATTTCGACAGATGGACGGACGGACGTGTCTAGATCGACTGTCGAGACGATTAAGAATATATATACATAACTAGACGAACCGGGCCCTCTCCGCTGCGCCTTCTTTAACTCTCTAATATCTGTTTAGGGTTGCGACACTTCGCCCATAATGTGTATATCGTGCCACTGTAGCCTATGTCCTCCTATAACGCTGAACGCCTGCGTTCCAATACTGGCGATAACATCGGACAAAATTTAAAGCGTTGGTGATACCCTCTTAATACTGGCGACATTTGCCATGCATGGTCATATAAAAAATTCTCCACAAAGAGGTGTCACACTACGGCACGCCATTCGTGCTCGGCTATAAAAAAAATTCCCTTATCATTGAGTTTAAACTTGAATTGGAAAGCATGTGTAAGAAGTGTGCCCCTTCTTGGTTCTTGGATACATTTTTACTCCACTAACAAATACCTTTCTTTTGAGTCCTATATTATCGGATCGGTAAATATTTCCGGTTTAGAGAAACACTTGGCCCTTTTTGTAATTATACGCTTCGTGATCTACTTTCAAATACATTTTGTATGAGCCCTATAATGGCAGGTGCTCTACTTTCAAATACATTTTATGTGAGCCCTATAGTGGCAAACACTTGGCTCCAAAATTGGATATCAAATTCGTTTTTTACTCTCAAATACCATTGATTTGAGTCCCATATTGCCATAATGGTTCAATTAATCTATTCGAGGTATTTTTAGGAGAAAAAGCGCCACCTAGACTTGAACGCAAACTTTATTGTCATATTCATAATCTACTCCCAATTAACTTTCGTTTAAGTCCCATATAGACATGGTCGGCTAATATGCCCATTTGGGGATACTTTGGGGTGGGGCGATCTCCCATTACTTGGACTTTGAGGTCCATGTTGACATGAACGTCGAATATATCTGTTTTTGGGTTGGGGATGCCCGCTGGGTACTTGAATCGAAATTTTAATAGGATATTCGTTTTGTAGTCTCCAATACCTTTTATTTGATACCCATATTGTGCATATCGGTCCACTTTTGGTTTTGGATGGCGGTGTTGGTGTAGGGGGAAGGGACCGCCGCCATCCGATATGTTTCCTTTCAGACAAACTTACACAATCTGTAAAAATGTTAAGAATTCGGTTCAGCGGTTCTTGATTCTACGGAACAAACAAAAAAAAAAACCGAGTCCCATATAGTCATGATGGGTCATATGCCCATTTAAGACGATTTTGGGGGGTAGGGTGACCCCCTATACTTCGATCTGATTTTGTATGCTAGATTCGTAATCTACTCCCGAATACCTTTGATTTGAGGCCCATATTGACATGAACGCCCAATACCATTCATTTGATACCCACATTGTCCCGATCGGTCCACTTTTGATTTTGGGTAACGGGGACCCCCTCCCTCTTCCGAAATCAACAAATTATAAAGTCTATTTCTCCTTCTTGACCATATTCGCAATCTACTCCCGGATACCTTTCATTTGAGTCTCATTTTATGATGAACATCCAAAAAACCCTATTTTAGGGGGTTGTGGAGTTGGAGCGGCTCCCAGTTACTTGGACCCAATTTTTAATTTGAAATTCGTACTATACTCCTGAATACCTTTCATTGGAGTACCATATTGTCCCGATCGGTCCACTTTTATTTTTGGGTAGTACTTTTGGGGTAAGGGGGAGGGTCCGCCCCCCTTTCGATATCAAAAAATTATATAGCCTGTTTCCTTCCAGGCCAACCTACACAATCTGTGAAAATTTCAAGGTAATCGGTTCAGCCGTTTTTGAGTCAATACGGAACAAACAAACACAAATTCAATTTTTTATATAAGATGGGGTCGTAGATCAATATTTCGAGGTGTTAGAAAAGGAATGACTAGATTAGTATACCCCCATCCTATAGTGGTGGGTATAAAAATGGGCGTACTTCGGCCGGGTTAAATCTTATATATCTTCCATCATGAATTGCATTTGACAAGGTCTTCGAATGACTTTTTTTAAATAAGGAGATCGGTTTATATAAAAACTATATCAAGTTTTGGACTGATATGAACCATTTTAGTCCTGGCTATTAGTAGTCATTACAAAAGATTGCGATAAGTCCCTAACCGACAACCATCTGCCGGTTAAGGTTTATCGTTATCGTATATGGAGAAAAGCATATCAAGTCAAAGACCTCACCATTCACAGTTACGTTACGATTCAAATCATCTATGAAGAAGTACTGTCTAATGATGCCACTAGCCCATAAACCGCACCAAACTGTGACGTTTACTGGATGCATTGGTATTTCTTACAATGATTCTGGCTGATCTTAACTCCAAAATCGACAATTAAACATTAAATTATATGTTGGAGACTCGTGTAAACTGTCAGCCAATTCGAATAAGAATTGAGCCCTTTGGGGGCTCAAGAAGTAAAATAGAGAGATTGATTTATATGGGAGCTGTATCAGGCTATAAACCAATTTAGACCATAATAAACACGTATGTTGCTGGTCATGAGAGGATCCGTCGTACAAAATTTCAGGTAAATCGGATAAGAATTGCGCCCTCTAGAGGCTCAAGAAGTCAAGTCCCCAGATCCGTTTATATCGCATCTATATCAGGTTATAGACCGATTTGAACCATAATTGACACAGTTGTTGGATATCATAACAAAATACTTCGTACAAATTTTCATTCAAATCGGATATGAATTGCGCCCTCTAGTGGCTCAAGAAGTCAAGATCCCAGATCGGTTTATATGGCAGCTATATCAGTTTATTGACCGATTTGAACCTTATTTGGCACAATTGTTGAAGGTCCTAATAAAATACGTCATGCACAATTTCAGCCAAATTGGATAAGAATTGCACCCTCTACAGACTCAAGAAGTCAAGACCCAAGATCGGTTTATATGGCAGCTATATCAAAACATCGACCGATTTGGCCCATTTACAATCCCAACCAACCTACACTAATAAGAAGTATTTGTGCAAAATTGGAAGCAGCTAGCTTTACTTCTTCGAAAGTTAGCGTGCTTTCGACAGACAGACGGACGCACATGGCTAGATCGAAATAAAATGTCACGATGATCAAGAATATATAAACATTATGGGGTGTCAGATGAATATTTCGAGTAGTTACAAACAGAATGACGAAATTAGTATACCCCCATCCTATGGTGGAGGGTATAAAAATAAAAATCAAGTGGGCTCTATTAGATCTATAGACACCCATGCCAGATACCGTCCTAATCAGATCATATTTGGATACGGCCGTCATATAGACTGATACTCGATTTTCCGTCGCACAGTGGGCCAAACGGAGAAAAATTTTAAAAGAGTCCACATCTTTTTAACTGTTTGATCTGAGCGGTGAACAATATATATTTTTAGATCCCATCAAGTTCTCTCTCCTAAATTATGCAAATCGGTTCAGTAGATTAAAAGTTTCAGCTCCTTGAAGATTGGAGAAATGGTCAACTTTGACATTCTTCATCTCAGCCTGTTTTAAAGATACAGAACAACAACGGGGTTTTCTTGACAGCCTTTGTCCTGCTCTACAAATGTCTAGAACATTTTTTACAGGTAAAAAGTTTTGAACTTATTTTAAATTTTTTCGCCATTTGGCCCACTGTGCGTTGTAAGTTCGTAAAAAATCTATTTTATACCCGATCTCGTTGAAACAAATCGAACAGTGAGTGGTGTTAATCCCATCAATTTTGCTGCCAATTAATGTCTACCACTTACATTACCCGCAGTGCTTTACAGCGTTTGATGTAAACAGCAATAATTGATTATAAATAGTTAATAACATGGTACTTACATTCATTAAGTGGTCTTTACACTTATGCCCGATTGGTGTAGCAATAAAATTCATTTTTAATTACAGGGTAATTTATGCATAAAACATAGTAAATGTAAGATCTCACTCAACTGGCAGTCAATAAAGTTGCATTAAAAATTCAAATATAAAACAAAACAAGTAAGAGCGTGCTAAGTTCGGCCGGGCCGAATCTTATATACCCTCCACCGTTTGTAGAGTTCTTTGCGCGGTATCTCCTTTTAGGCAAACAACGAATAATAAATAAAACTGTTATGCCATTGGAGCTATATCATGTTATAGTCTGCTTCGGAACATAAATGAATGCTGAACATTGTATTTAGAAGTCATTGTGTAATGTTTCTGTCCATTCGGATAAGACTTGCTCCTTGTAGGGGCTCAAGAAGAAAAGTCGGGAGATCGGTTTATATGAGAGCAGCATCAAGCTATAGATCGATTCAGACCATATTGGACATGATAATGAAGGTCATAGGAGAAGCCGTTGTACAAAATTTCAGCCAAATCGGTGGAGAATTGCGCCCTATAGAGGCTCAAAAAGTCAAGATCCCAGATCGGTTTATATGGCATCAATGCCAGGTTATGGACCGATTTGAACCATGCTCAGCACAGTTGTTGGAAGTGATATCAAAACACCACATGAAAAATTTCAGTCAAATCGGACGAGAATTGCGCCCTCTAGAGGCTCATAAAGTCAAGATCCCAAATCGGTTTGTATGGCAGCTATACCAGGTTATATACCGATTTGCGCCATACTAATCACAGTTGTTGGAAGTCATAACAAAACACCTCATGCAAAATTTCAGCCAAATTGGTCGAGAATTGCGCCCTCTAGAGGCTCAAAAAGTCAAGATCCCAAATCGGTTTGTATGGCAGTCATACCAGGTTATGTACCGATTTGGGCCATACTAATCACAGTTGTTGGAAGTCATAACAAAACACCTCATGCAAAATTTCAGCCAAATCGGTAGAGAATTGCGCCCTCTAGAGGCTCAAGAAGTCAAGATCCCAAATCGGTTTGTATGGCGGCCATACCAGTTTATGTACCGATTTGAACCATACTCAGCACAGTTGTTGGAAGTGATACCAAAATACCTCATGCAAAATTTCAGCCAAATCGGTCGAGAATTGCGCCCTCTAGAGGCTCAAAAAGTCAAGATCACAGATCGGTTTGTATGGCAGCTATACCAGGTTAGGTACTGATTTGTGTCATACTAATCACAGTTGTTGGAAGTCATAACAAAACACCTCATGCAAAATTTCAGCCAAATCGGTAGAGAATTGCGCCCTCTAGAGGCTCAAGAAGTCAAGATCCCAAATCGGTTTGTATGGCAGCCATACCAGGTTATGTACCGATTTGGGCCATACTAATCACAGTTGTTGGAAGTCATAACAAAACACCTCATGCAACATTTCAGCCAAATCGGTCGAGAATTGCGCCCTCTAGAGGCTCAAAAAGTCAAGATCCCAGATCGGATTGTATGGCAGCTATACCAGGTTATGTACCGATTTGAACCATACTCAGCACAGTTGTTGGAAATGATACCAAAACACCTCATGCAAAATTTCAGCCAAATCGGTCGAGAAAAAGTCAAGATCCCAGATCGGTTTGTATGGCAGCTATACCAGGTTATGTATTGATTTGTGCCATACTAATCACAGTTGTTGGAAGTCATAACAAAACACCTCATGCAAAATTTCAGCCAAATCGGTCGAGAATTGCGCCCTCTAGAGGCTCAAAAAGTCAAGATCCCAGATCGGTTTATATGGCATCAATACCAGGTTATGGACCGATTTGAACCATGCTCAGCACAGTTGTGATATCAAAACACCACATGAAAAATTTCAGTCAAATCGGACGAGAATTGCGCCCTCTAGAGGCTCATAAAGTCAAGAACCAAGATCGGTTTATATGATACCTATATCAGGTTATGAACCGATTTGAACCATACTTAGCACGGTTGTTGGAAGTCATAACAAAACACCTCATGCCAAATTTTATCCAAATCTGTCGAGAATTGCGCCCTCTAGAGGCTCAAGAAATCAAGATCCCAGATCGCTTTGTATGGCAGCTATACCAGGTTATGTACCGCTTTGCGCCATACTTAGCACGGTTGTTGGGAGTCATAACAGAACAAGTCATGCAAAATTTCAGCCAAATCGGTCGAGAATTGCGACCTCTAGCGGCTCAAAAAGTCAAGATCCAAAATCGGTTTATATGGCTGCAATACCAAGTTAGGACCGATTTGAACCATGCTCAGCACAGTTGTTGGAAGTGATATCAAAACACCACATTCAAAACTTCAGCCAAATCGGTCGAGAATTGCGCCCTCTAGAGGCTCAAGAAGTCAAGAACCAAGATCGGTTTATATGGTAGCTATATCGGGTTATGAACCGATTTGAATTATACTTAGCACAGTTGTTGGGAGTCATAACAGAACACGTCAAACAAAATTTCGGCCAAACCGGATAGGAATTGCGCCCTCTAGAGGCTTAAGAAATCTAATCGGGAGATCGGTTTATATGGCAGCTATATCAGGATATGGTCTGATCTGTACTACACTTTGCACAGCTGTTGGGAGTCATACCAGAACACTTCATGCAAAATTTCAGCCAAATCGGATAAGAATTGCGCCCTCTAGAAGCTCTAGAAGTCAAAACCCATGGTCGGTTTATATGGCAGCTATATCAGGTTATGGACCGATTTGGACCACACTCACCACAGTTGTTGGAAGTGATATCAAAACACCACGTGAAAAATTTTAGTCAAATCGGACTAGAATTGCGCCATTAAGAAGTCAAGACCCAAGATCGGTTTATATGGCCGCTATATCAAAACATGGACCGATTTTGCCCATTTATAATCCCATCCGACCTACACTATTAAAAAGTATTTGTGCAAAATTTCAAGCGCCTAGTTTTATTCCTTTAAAAGTTAGCGTGCTTTCGAAAGACGGATAGACGGACGGATAGACGGACGGATAGACGGACGGACAGACGGACTGACGGACGGACAGACGGACGGAAGGACAGATGGACGGAAGGACAGATGGACGGACGGGCTGACAGATGGACGGACTGATGGACAGACAGACGGACGGACGAACAGACTGACGGAAAGATGGACGGACGGACAGACGGAGGGACGAAGAGACGGACGGACATGGCTAGATCGACTTTAAATGTCGATCAAGAATATATTTACTTTATGGGGTCTTAGACTCATATTTCGTGGTGTTACAAACATAATGACGAAATAAGTATACCCCCTTCCTATGGTGGAGGGTATAAAAAAAATAATTTATTATTTGAAAATAAATAGGGTTGTCAATTTTTTGCTTACACAAAATCCTTTCTTCTTCTTTTTTTTGTAATTTCAAGCAACAGCATTTTCTTGCATCCTCTTCCAAGCAAGGAAAGGAAACCCACACCTTCGTAATTAAAGAAATATTAATGTATGCGGTTTTTACTGTAACATAAGCAACAACAACAAAAGTATTTTAAAAATATTTCAGCGGCACACTTTTCAATTTCCTTTGTGCCCAAAAAGATGTATTACTCTAAACCAATTGGAGACATTTAGTCGACAGGCGGGCGTTGTTGGTCTGGCAGGCATGCAGGCGGCTAACTTTCCAGCCTGGAATAACCCCTTGAGAATGAGAGCAAAAGTGATGAATGATGGTTGGTGGTAAAGGTATGGGCGTATGGAAGTCATAAGTCTGACCACATCCAGAGCAGACAGATTGGCACTTTGTGGCTTTGTATGGTTTTTTGTTTACGTATTTTTTTTCAGTTCTGAAATTTGTGTGAATACTAAAAAATGTAATGCGAAATACATAAATAAATGCAGTTCTGGTAGTTGTAGGTGAGACAAATGCATTTTGTTTTAAGGAGGCAGGTGTATTCAGTGAACTATGATCCCTATTTGGATAAGGCAGCCATATAGACAGATTTCCCTATTTAGGGTCATAAAAGATGCAGTAAGCTGGTATAGATCGTATCATAAGATCCCATCCCTCATTGCACAGTGGGAGAAAATCGAAAAAAAAACTAGTAAAAAACATGCCATGTGAGAACGTGTAGAGATATGTCTTTGAAATGTTTAGAGCTGAGGTCTTAGCGAGATGGTGTGCAAAATTTCAAGGACCTAGGTGGTACGGGCGGCTCTCGGCAGGCCCACCTCGGCATTTCGAAAAAATGCTTGGGCTGTCAAATCTTAATTTGTGGTGCTATTTTCACTTTTTCACACTTTAGCTCTAACTATTCCAAATTTCAAAGAGATATCTCTACCCGTTCTCACACGGCATATTTTTTACTAGTTGTTTTTTTTTGGATTTTATCCCACTGTGCATCGTCGAAAAAGTTGCAGATTCGTTCTCTATACTAAAAACGTTTGATTTGTCCCTTTCAACATACCTAACAGCTCCAGCGATTATATTTCTGAGGCGGACTTTGAACTTTTTATACCCTACACTGTGGTACAGGGTATTATAACTTAGCGCATTTGTTTGCAACGCTTAGAAGGAGAAGAGCTAGACCTATTGTTAATCGGCTTAGAATCACTACCTGAATATAATATAATATATAATGAATATAAAAATCAATTTGTGTTTGATTGTAGGTTTGTTTGTATGTATGACTCAGAAACGGCTGAACCGATTTTCTTGAAATTTTCACAGATGGTGCATAATGATCCCGTGGTAAAAATAGGGTGCTACATTTTTTGGTATCTGAAGGGGGGGCGGACCCTCCCCTTTACCCTAATTTTCAGAATGGCCAGATCACGGAGATGGGTGGTGCGATTTAAGCGAAATTTTGTGTGCTTTCATATAGTGCCCTAAAAAAAATTTGGTATCCAAATTTCGGATGGGGTACCTAGGGGGGCTGCCCCACCCTAAAACCTACCAAACATATATTTAGACCAATCACGACAATATGGGACTCAAATGAAAGGTATTTAGGATAAGAAAACGTATCTGATATCCAATAGTCGGACCAAGTGCTAGGGGGACCACCCCAAGCCCCAAAACACCCCTAAATCGGACATATTTACCGACCATGGCAATATGGGACTCAAATGACAGGTATTTGCGAGTAGAATACGAATCTGATTTCCAAATGCGGGACCACGTTTCTGGGGGTCCACCCCTTTCCCAAAACACCCTCCAAACAGGACTTATTTACTGACCATTGGAATATGGGGCTTAAATAAAAGGTATTTGAATCTAGAATACGAATCTGATATCGAAATATGGGACCAAGTGTTTGGGGGGCCGCCTCTCACCAAAAAACATCCCTCAAAAGGGACAAATTTACGATAATAGCAATATGGGGCTCAAATGAAAGGTCTTTGAGAGTAAAGCACGAATTTGATATCAATATTTGGGAAAAGTGTCTATGGGGCCACGCCACCGCTACAACATCAGCCAAAGTATTTTCTGACTATTGCAATATGAGGCTCAAATAAGAGGTGTTTCAAAGTGGAACACGAATCCGATATATATATTTTCGAGGCCAACTCACTGTGTGGCCGCCCATCCTCCAAAACCCCCCCAAGCCGGTTATGTTTGCCGACTATGGAAATATGGGGCTCAAATTAAAGGTAGTTTGGGTAGACCACGTATCTGATATCAACATTAGGGGCCAACTGTCTAGCGGACGTCCCACCACCATAACAACCCCCAAATAGGACGTATTTGCTCATCAAGACAATTTGGGTCTTAAAGAGAGTGGAACTAAATATTTATAGTTCTTAGGGCCCAAACCGGATATATTTGCTGACTTTTGTAATAAGGAGTTTAAATGAGATTAGAAAACGAATTTGATATCCAATTTTGAGGCCAATGGCAATATGGGGTTCAAATAAATGATACATAGATATATGAGATATATTTTCCGGGCTTAGTGTTTGGGGGACCACCCCAATCCCCAAAAAACCCCTAAATCGGGCATATTTTCCGACCATGTCAATGTGGAGCTTAAATGAAAGGTATTGGGGGGTGGAGCAAGAATTGATACCCATTATCGGGACCAATTTTCTGGGGATCTACCCCTTTCCCAAAATACCCCACAAACAGCAATTTTTTAGTGACCATCGCAATATGGGACTTATATTGTTAAACTATTAGTCAAGTTAGCATGGTATTTCACTAAAAGATCTTTAATTGTCGAAAATAAATATTCCAAGGAAACTTTTGTTCCATATAAAGTAAAAGAAGGCGCAGCGAAGCGGGTCCGGGTCAGCTAGTACCCAATAACATAAATCGGATTTTCGTTATATATAGCCGATCGTTTTATATATTGACCGATCTCCAGACTAAAAGTATTTAGGCAATAAATTGGTAATTTTTCATCCGAATTCGATAAAATTTGACACAGTGTTTCAAATTTCATCAAAATCGGATAAAAAATGCTCCTTTTATGAGATCAATACTTCATATCGGGAGATCGGTCTGTATGGCAGCTATATCCAAATATGGTCCGATCTGAACCGCAGTTCACAGAAATGGATAGGGGTCTGTCTACCAGAACTCACTGTGCCAAACTTCATCGAAATCGGATGAAAAATTTACCAATTTATTGCCTCAAGACTTAAAGTCTGGAGATAGGTCTATATAGGAGCTATATATAACTAAAACCCGATTTTATGAGATTGGATGTTTAGGTGTATATTCAAAGAATACGAAATCATCAAAAATTTTTTGGAAAATATTTTTATGCCCAAGATATCTGCAAAATTATAAATATCCAGCTTTTTGGGTATAAAGGGGTAAATACCCAGGTATTTACCCAATTTACCAAGTAAATACCCAGGTATTTACCCAATTTACCGGGTAAATACCTTTTGGGTATTTACCCATCGTCCGTCTCTACCGATTCGATTTCGCTATGTCCGACTGCCTGTCCGTGTATTCTTGTGATCAACTTACAGGTCGCATTTATTGTCCGATAGTCATGAAATTTGGCACAAGCATCTTTTCTTGCCCTAGGACGCTAAGCTATTGATTTTGAACAAAATCGGTTCAGATTTAGATATAGCTCCCATATATATCTTTCATTCTATATGGACTTTTAAGGCTATAAAAGCCACAATTTTGGTCCGATCTTTAAAAAATTTGACATGGGGTGTTTTTTTTTTTAAAGTCCTCATATGTGTGCCAAATTTCGTCAAAATCGGTTCAGATTTAGATTTAGCTCCCTTATATAACTTTCATCCGATATGGAGATTTAAGGCTATAGCAGCCACAATTTTGATCCGATCTTTAAAGAATTTTACATGAGCTGTTTTATTTTTGACGTCCTAGTTTGTGTACAAAATTTTTCTAAAAATCGGTTCAGATTTAGATGAAGCTCCCATATATATCTCTCATCTGATTTGGACTTTTAAAGCTGTAGAATGCACAATTTCGGTTCGATCTTTACAAAATTTGGCACGATGAGTTTTATTTAACGTCCTCATATGTGTGCTAAATTTCGTCAAAATCGGTCCAGATTTAGATATAGCTTCCATATATATCTTTCAACCGATAAGGCCTTTTAAGGCTGTAGAAGCCACAGTTTTTATCCGATCTTTACAAAAGTTAGCATGTGATGTTTTATTTGACATCCTAATACGTGTGCAAAATTTCATTAAAATCGGTTCAATTGTAGATATAGCTCCCATATATATCTTTCATCCGATATGGCATTTTAAGGCTGTGGTTGTATTCAATATTTCAATAGGTATGCAAAATAAAAGTCTGACTAGATTTCATCATAGGTTCCATATACTGGGAGTTGTACATATGGTACGGTGGTGTAAGGTATAATATAGTCGACCCTGCCCGACTTTTGCCTTTCCTTACTGGTTAAATACATAGTTCATATATTAATCCGCTAACCTTAAGACTGCAGCGTTAAGCTTGAGTCACAGAAATTTGAATGTTTGCTTATCCGTTTGGTAAGTTTGTATTTGGTTTCGATGAAGCATATGGATAGCTCATATTAATGTAGAGGGTGATTTTTTTGAGGTTAGGATTTTCATGCATTAGTATTTGACAGATCACGTGGGATTTCAGACATGGTGTCAAAGAGAAAGATGCTCAGTATGCTTTGACATTTCATCATGAATAGACTTACTAACGAGCAACGCTTGCAAATCATTGAATTTTATTACCAAAATCAGTGTTCGGTTCGAAATGTGTTCATTCACCGTAACGTTGCGTCCAACAGCATCTTTGAAAAAATACGGTCCAATGATTCCACCAGCGTACAAACCACACCAAACAGTGCATTTTTCGGGATGCATGGGCAGTTCTTGAACGGCTTCTGGTTGCTCTTCACTCCAAATGCGGCAATTTTGCTTATTTACGTAGCCATTCAACCAGAAATGAGCCTCATCGCTGAACAAAATTTGTCGATTCACTGAAAATGATTTCACTGAAAATGATTCACTGAAAATGATTTGCAAGCGTTGCTCGTTAGTAAGTCTATTCATGATGAAATGTCAAAGCATACTGAGCATCTTTCTCTTTGACACCATGTCTGAAATCCCACGTGATCTGTCAAATACTAATGCATGAAAATCCTAACCTCAAAAAAATCACCCTTTATATTTGAGTTTGGAATTTTTCTTTCTACTAAGACTGTAGAATCCACCATCATCAAATCGTCACCATAGATATTTTTATACCAAGTTATGTGCATAAGAATGTCATCATTAAATGCAAATTTTGTATTAATTGGAACAAAATTCAATCACGAACAAAAATTAAAAGTTGAAATAACGAAAAATAAAATAAAAAACCCAATGCGTGGTTTCTTTTGCTTGGTGGATATTCCCATGTTCATTCTGAATGTTTCAAGATACCAAAATCTTAATACCAACCTCGAAAATATACAAAGTGAAAAATAAAATGTATATACAAATAGGCGTCTAGGCCATAAAAATGGGTTTTTTACACACAATAAATACAAAATAAATGTAAACAAGTAAAAGCGTGCTAAGTTCGGCCGGGGCGAATCTTATATACCCTCCACCATGGATCGCATTTGTCGAGTTCTTTTCCCGTCATCTCTTCTCAAGCAAACAAAGGATATAAGAAAAGATTTGCTCTGCTGTATCAAGATATGGTCCGGTTTGGACCACAATTAAATTATATGTTGGAGACCTTTGTAAAATCACAAAATGTCAGCCAATTCGAATAAGAATTGCGCCCTTTGGGGGCTCAAGAAGTAAAATAGAGATATCGATTTATATGGGAGCTGAATCGGGCTATAGACCGATTCAGACCATAATACACACGTATGTTGATGGTCATGAGAGGATCCATCGTACAAAATTTCATTCCAATCTGATAATAATTGCGACCTCTAGAGGCTCAAGAAGTCAAGATCCCAGATCGGTTTATATGCCAGATTTGAACCATACTTGGCACAGTTGTTGGATATCATCAAAAAACACATCATGCAAAATTTCATTCCAATCGGATAAGAATTGCGCACTCTAGAAGATCAAGAAGTCAAGACCCAAGATCGGTTTATATGGCAGCTATATTAGGTTATGTACTGATTTGAACCATACTTGGCACAGTTGTTGGATATCATAACGGAACACGTCGTGCAAAATTTCATTCCAATCGGATAAGAATTGCGCACTCTAGAGGCTCAAGAAGTCAAGACCCAAGATCGGTTTATATGGCAGCTATATCAAAACATGGACCGATATGGCCCATTTACAATACCAACCGACCTAAACTAATAAGAAGTATTTGTGCAAAATTTCAAGCAGCTAGCTTTACTCCTTCGGAAGTTAGGGTGCTTTCGACAGACAGACGGACGGACATGGCTAGATCGACATAAAATGTCGCGACGATCAAGAATATATATACTTTATGGGGTCTCAGACGAATATTTCGAGTAGTTATAAACAGAATGACGAAATTAGTATACCCCCCATCCTATGGTGGAGGGTATAAAAAGTCAATGAAAACATTTCACAACATACAAGTGTTTCAGTTTTGAGTTTATATTTTTATACCCTACACCACCACTGTGGGTATTATAAGTTTGTGCATTTGTTTGCAACGCTAAGAAGGAGAAGAGCTAGACCCATTGATAATTATACCGATCGACTCGGAAACACTTTCTGATTCGATTTAGCCATGTCCGTCTGTCCGTCTGTGAGTCCATGTATTCTTGTAATCAAAGTGCAGGTCGTACTTGTCGTCCAATCATCGAAATTTTGTACATGTCACTTTTTTGGCCCAAGGACAAACGGTATTGATTTTGGTAAAAATCGGTTCAGATTTAGATATAGCTTCCATATATATATGTAACGCCTGATTTGCACTTAAATGGCCGTAGAAGCTATAATTTTCAACCGATCTCCACAAAATTTGGCACGAGTTTTTTTGTTATTGATTTTAACATATGTGCAAGATTTCATCAAAATCGGTTCAGATTTAGATATAGCTCCCATATATATGTAACGCCCGATTTGCACTTAAATGGCCGTAGTAGCTATAATTTTCAACCGATCTGCACAAAATTGGGCATGGATTGTCTTGTAACTGATTTTAACATATGTGCAAGATTTCATCAAAATCGGTTCAGATTTAGATATAACTCCCATATATATGTAACGCCCGATTTGCACTTAAATGGCCGTAGTAGCTACAATTTTCAACCGATCTGCACAAAATTTGGCACGAGTTGTTTTGTTATTGATCTTAACATATCCGCAAGATTTCATCAAAATCGGTTCAGATTTGGATATAGCTCCCACATATATGTATCGCCCGATTTGCACTTAAATGGCCGTAGTAGTTAAAATTTTCTACCGATCTGCACAAAATTAGGCATGGATTGTTTTGTTACTGATTTTAACATATGTGCAAGATTTCATCAAAATCGGTTCAGATTTGGATATAGCTCCCATATATATGTAACGCCCGATTTGCACTTAAATGGCCGTAGTAGCTATAATTTTCAACCAATCTGCACAAAATTAGGCATGGATTGTTTTGTTACTGATTTTAACATGTCTACAAAATTTCATCAAAATCGGTTCAGATTTAGATATAGCTCCCATATATATGTATCGCCTGATTTGCACTTATATGGCCGTAGCCATAGCCGAACCGGCTCGCTCCGCTGTTCCATCTGTAACTCTCATATATCTTTTAAGGGGGGGAACACTTCGCCCTAAATGCGAATATCCAATTCGTGCCATTGTAGCCTATGACGCTGGACGCGTTCGAACCCTGGCGAGAATATCGGACAAAGCGGTAGTTATCCCCTCTTAATGTTGGCGACATTTGTGAGGTACAATGCCATGCATACATGGTCCCTTATCATTCAATTTGTACTTGAATCGGAAAGCACTCATTGATGTGTGAGAGAATTTGCCCCTTCTCAATACCTGGTGGTACTGTTCTTCCTTAGGGTAATGTTCTCATTAGGGGAGGAAGGGCACCTCAGACATTTCGACTCAAATATGTATATCAAATTCGTGCTGCACTTTCAAATTCCTTTAATTTGAGCCCCATATTGTCATAATGGGTCAAATAAACTATTTGTTGTATCTTTAGGAGGAAAGGCGCCCTGGGTACTTGGAACCAAATTTTAATACCATATTCGTATTCTACACTCCAATACCTTTCATTTGATATCTATATTGTCCCCATCGGTCCACTTTTGATTTTGGGTTGTGTTTTTGGCATAAGGGGGAGGGTCCGTCCCCCTTCCGTTACAGACAAATTATATGGCCTTTGTTTCCTTCCAGACCAACCTATACAGTATGCGAAAATTTCGAGAAAATCAATTCTGCCGTTTTTCAGTCTATACGGAACAAACAAACCGAGTCCCATATATCCGTGATTGCCTAATGTGACCATTTTGGGCGATCTTGTGGGGGACCCCCTATACATCGACATGAATTTGTATGCCAGATTCGTTATCTACTCCCGCATACTTCTCATTTGATACCCATATTGTCCATATTGGTCCAATTTTGATTTGGGTGGTGTTATGAAATCCTTCTGAAATCGCCCGATCGATTGAGGAGCAATCCAAGATCGTATCGAGGCATCAGTCTCCTCCCCGTGCTTGCAAAAGTATTGAAGAGGATAATGGTGACAAGATTTATGGAGGGCTACGAGGAGGGTACTCTCCGTACCAGTTCGGCTTTCGTGAGGAAAAGAGCACTGTGGATGCCTGGATCCACGTGCAGAACTGTGTGAGAGAATCGAGCGCCAAATATGTCCTTGGCATATTTGTCGATTTCAAAGGCGCGTTTGATTACCTTTCATGGCGTAGTGTACTCACGAGGTTAGGCGAAATAGGTTAACGGGAACTTTCTCTCTGGCGTAGTTACTTCTGTGATAGAAGAGCTTGCGTGGTTGGTGCTAGCGATACGGTTTGGAAGGATATTCAGCGTGGCTTCCCTCAGGGGTCCATCTGTGCTCCATATATATATGGAACCTCATGATGGATCCTCTGCTAGGACGTTTCGCTGAGTCCTTTAAAATCAGTGCATATGCGGATGACCTGCTCATCCTGGTTGAAGGAGATTCCAAACTTGCTCTGGAAACTCGCGGTGAGCTTGCCATGGGCATTGTGCGCGAATGGAGCAATGGTGTTGATGTTGACGTCGCGGAGGACAAACCCGTGACAATGTTGCTCAAGGGCATCTTGTCGCAGAATCATCCACTCACGATTCGATCTGGTGGAACTAGCATCAGGAATGTAGCGCTCGTTAACTATATGGGAGTGACTGTTTCGTAGAAAATGGGTTTCCTGGTCCATTTCGATCGGGTGAAGGAGAAGATGGCTGGAGAAGTCGGTATGGTTAAGCGTGTTCTGAGAAGCGATTGGGGTCTTAGTCGTCACGTTCTGTATAGCGTGAAAAAAGTGGTGGCTGTGGTTTGTACCCAAATCGCGGGTAGAGCATAAGCTCGGCGTGGAGTTGCGTTTTCAACCGGGTGCCGTGACCCATAAATCGGAAGGAGTCTTAGGTAGTGCTTCGCTCCTAACCAAGAAGGTGAACACGTCCAAATAAGTGGGATCAAATTGGTACTCATGCGTGGGTTACCACATGTGTGAGCGTTGGTAGACACATTGTATTCACCCTTGGGTCTTGGACCTCGCAGGTTTGGACCGTGATGGCAGGCATCTACGTTAAACATGACATTCGTGTCCCGATTGGTCCACTTTTATTTTTGGGTAGTACTTTTGGGGTAAGGGGGAGGGTCCGCTCCCCTCGCGATATCAAAAAATTATATTGCATATGTTTCCTTCCCGACCAATCTACACAATCTGTGGAAATTCCAAGGTAGTCGGTTCAGCCGTTTTTGAGTCTATACGGAGCAAATAAACAAACCGACAAACAAACAAACACAAATTGAATTTTATTTATAAGATTGCCCGAATTTACATTGGGTTGCCCAAAAAGTAATTGCGGATTTTTTAAAAGAAAGTAAATGCATTTTTAATAAAACTTAGAATGAACTTTAATCAAATATACTTTTTTACACTTTTTTTCTAAAGCAAGCTAAAAGTAACAGCTGATAACTGACAGCAGAAAGATTGCAATTACAGAGTCACAAGCTGTGAAAAAATTTGTCAACGCCGACTATATGAAAAATACGCAATTACTTTTTGGGCAACCCAATAATTGTAGGGTAGGTGTAGGGTATTATATAGTCGGCTCCGCCCGACTTTTGCCTTTCCTTACTGGTTAAATCTAAATTCTCTTCTCTCAAAAACAGGGTAAAAATATTTTTAGCTCTTATTTGTATCTTTTTTTTTATTACCTCTTCCCGGTTTCTAACCTAAGACAACATTTTTAAGCCTGTCTCCGGTTTTGTTTTGTTTGAGATTTGTTTTTTTATTTTTTGATGTCACTTTTTGCTGCGCTTCAATCAGACAGTTTTTTATGGCGTTTAAATTGAAACTCTTCATTATTTTATTTGCGCTGGCGCGTCTTGCATATTAATATCAGTCAGAAAGTCCCAAAAGTCTTTTGGATGTTTCTGGCGATGAGTTGAAAAACGGTTTTTAGAATGAAATTTTGGTGTACGTGCAGTTTATAGCGTCGTAGAGTTAGTTCTTTTACTTTTTTTTTTGTTTTCTACGCTGGGTGTATATTTTTCCCAGCCGACACAATTTTATGGACATCTTTTTAGTTGTGAGCCCCTTTTATGGTTGACCATCTGTCTGTCCTCCATTTCGTATTATTTTATCAATATGTACTCTTGTACATTGCGAATTCACTCGCAATCATACATAATTCCATGTTATCCATATGGGATTTATGGTTCCATATTCTTTGCGAGTGCGGTGAGTGATGATTCATTTCTATGTGGGAAAATCCATGCGAAACGCATTTGTGGCGTGTGCGCCATGTGCTACAGAGCACATGCCGTCTTCCTAGTTCAACGTTTTGTTATCATGATGGAAATATTATTTCTTGAAGATTTAAAATCGGATATGATTTATGCCGAGAGTGTATCGCTAAAAGGGGGGCAAATAACTTGTCAACATGTCTTGTCAAGAAAATGGGGAAAAGTAGCAAGTAAAAAGGCCTTAAGTTCGGCAGGACCGAACTTTTGAATACCCACCACCTTGGGTATATATGAAAAGCACTTTACGTCCTAATCCGGTGAAAAATTCTAACACATCTCACTGTAGCAATTTCAGCAAAATCGGACTCAAGACCTTAAAACGAGATATCTGTCTATATGGCAGTTATATCCAATTCAGGACCGATCGGGGCCAAATTGCAAAAAGTTATCATAGAGCCCAACACAACTGACTGTCCCAAATTTCGGAGAAATCGCACAATAAGTGCGCCTTTTATGAGCCCAAGACCTTAAATCGAGAGATCGGTCTATATGGCAGCTATATCCAAATCTGAACCGATCTGGTCCAAATTGAAGAAGAATATCAAAGGGATTTTAACAACGCATTGACTCAAATTTCGGCGAAATCGGACAATAAATGCGCCTTTTATGGTCCCAAGACTTTAAATCGAGAGATCGGTCTATATGGCAGCTATATTCAAATCTGAACCGATCTGGGCCAAATTTAAGGAGAATATCAAAGGGATTAAAACAACTCAGTGACCCAAATTACGGCGAAATCGGACAATAAATGCCCCTTTTATGGTCCCAAGACCTTACATCGAGAGATCGGTCTATATGGCAGCTATATCCAAATCTGGACCGATTTGGGCCAAATTGAAGAAGAGTGTTGAAGGGCACAACATAACTTACTGTCCCAAATTTCAAGGAAATCGGACAATAAATGCCCCTTTTATGAGCCCAAGACCTTAAATCGAGAGATCGGTCTATATAGCAGCTATATCCAAATCTGAACCGATCTAGGCTAAATTGAAGAACAGTATTGTAGGGCACAACATAACTTACTGTCCCAAATTTCAAAGAAATCGGACAATAAATGCGCTTTTTATGAGCCCAAGACCTTAAATCGAGAGATCGGTCTATATGGCAGCTATATCCAAATCTGGACCGATCTGGTCCAAATTGAAGAAGAATATCGAGTGGTCTAACACAACTATGTGACCCAAATTTCGGCGAAATCGGACAATAAATGCGCCTTTTATGGTCCCAAGACCCTAAATCGGCGGATCGGTCTATATGGCAGCTATATCTAAATATAGTCCGATCTGAGCCATATTCAGGTCGGATGTCGAGAGGCTTAAAATAACTCACGGTTATAAATTTCAGGGAAATCAGTTAAAAAGTAAAGCTTTTATTGGCTTCAGACCCTTTATCAGCAGATCGGTCTATATAGCAGCTATATCCAAATCTAAACCGATCTGTTCCATATTGAAGAAGAATATCAAAGGGATTAAAACAACTCAGTGACTCAAATTTCGGCGACATCGGACAATAAATGCGCTTTTTATAGACCCAAAACCTTAAATCGAGAGATCGATCTATATGGCAGCTATATCCAAATCTGGACCGATCTAGGCTAAATTGAAGAACAGTATTGTTGGGCACAACATAACTTACTGTCCCAAATTTCAAATAAATCGGACAATAAATGCGCTTTTTATGAGCCCAAGACCTTAAATCGAGAGATCGGTCTATATGGCAGCTATATCCAAATCTGGACCGATCTGGTCCAAATTGAAGAAGAATATCGAGTGGTCTAACACAACTATGTGACCCAAATTTCGGAAAAATCGGACAATAAATGTGGCTTTTATGACCCTAAAGACCCTAAATCGGCGGATCGGTCTATATGGCAGCTATATCTAAATATAGTCCGATCTGAACCATATTTAGGTCGGATGTTGGGAGGTTTTAATCTACTCACGGTTATAAATTTCAGGGAAATCGGCTAAAAAAAAATTAAGCTTTTTTGGGCCCAAAGGCTTAAATCGACAGATCGGTCTATATGGCAGCTATATCCAAATCTGGACCGATCTGGGCCAAATTAGAGAAGAATATCGACACAACTTAGTGGCTTTTATGGGCCAAAGACCTTAAATCGGCGGATCGATCTATATGGCTGCTATATCTAAATATAGTCCGATCTGAACCATATTTAGGTCGGATGTTGGGAGGTCTTAATCTACTCACGGTTTCGAATTTCAGGGAAATCGGGAGATAAATAATGGGCTTCAGACCCTTTATCGGCAGATCGGTCTATATGGCAGCTATATCTAAATATAGTCCGATCTGAAACATATTAAGGTCGAATATAGGGAGGCTCAAAACAACCCACTGTTTAAAATTTCAGTGAAATCGCGTAATAAATATAGCTTTTATAGGCTTCAGACCCTCTATCGGCAGATCGGTCTATATGACAGCTATATCTAAATGTAGTCCGATCTGAATTTTTAGGTCAGATGTCGGGAGGCTGAAAAATCCAGTGGTTTAAAATTTCAGCGAAATCGGGTAATAAATAAATTTTTATGGGCTTCAGATCCTTCATTAGCAGATCGGTCTATATAGTCCGATCTGAACCATATTTAAGTCAGATATTGGGAGACCTAAAACAACTCATTATTTCAAATTTCACCGAAGTCGGATAAAAAATAAAACATTTAGGGGCATTAGACCCTTTATAGGCAGATCGGTCTATATAGCAGCTATATCCAAATATGGTCCGATTTGGTCTATTCAACAACTTAACCAGCGTACATCAAAAAGACGTATCTGTGCCAAATTTCAGCTCAATATCTGAAATTTTGAAGGCTGTAGAGTGATTACAACCGAAGGACGGACGGACAGATGGACAGAAACATGGACATCGTTAATCGTCTTAGAATTTTACGACGATCCGAAATATATATACATTGTAGGGTCGGAAATTGATATTTCGATGTGTCGCAAACGGAATGACTAAATGAGTATACCCTCTATCCTATGGTGGCATTGGATTTGAGCGGTGCAAACAAGCTCTCTGGCATATCTGTCCTCGGCAGAGTCTGCTAGCCTCATTTAAATATTCGATGTTTCTTCGTGGGTGCTACATTTTTCAATAGTCGGTCCAAAGATACACCCCTTTTCTGTTCCCATTAAAATCTTTAAACACTATTTTGCAGTTGGTCTGGACAAAGGTCATTTGCCCTCATAGAATACGAGTATACCTTTGGTCAGTTAGTAATTGGCTTTAGCTATGGTATGCGCATATGTAGGATTGATATTGAAATATGGATTCTTAGGCGGGCGGACTCTCCCCCTTACATCAATAGGATATGAAAATTGTATCCAATATTTGGGTTCAAGGGCCACCTCTCCTAAAAAACCTTAAAACGGATCGAAACGATATAGGACTCAAATGAAAGGTATTTAGGAGTAGAATACGAATATGATGAACAAAACTAGGTACCAAGTCCGAGGAGGCCGCCACACTCCCAGAATCATTTTTTCCGAAAAAATTTAGGCCGATAGTGACCATGTGAGACTCAAATGAAAACCTATTAGAAGTTGAGCACTAATCTGTTACAAGTATTAGGCACGATGCATCTGGAGAGCCACCCGACCCAAAAAGGAATCCCTACAGAGGGATTCAAATGAAAGGTCTTTGAAAGTAAAGTTCGAATTTGACAGTAATAGTAGGCACTTAGTGAATGACGGCCGATAGAAACCTCCCAAAACCAAACATGCGTACCTATCGGCACAAAATGGAATTCAAATGGGAGATTTTGGATTTTGAGGAGTAAAAAATGAATGTGATATCCGAATTCGGGGACAAGTATCTGGGGCCGGCAAAAAACTCTCAAACGAGCATGCAGGCCGACGGGAACTTTATGAGACTCAAATGAAGGAAATTCTAGAGTAGAGTGCAAGTCATACACCCAAATAAGAAGAACCTTTTGGACTTGAACAAGTAAAAACTTATTAAGTTCGTCAGGGCTGAATTTGGATACCCACCAGCTCGGATATATGCATAAATAAACCACATTTCAATTTCGTGTATGGTCCGACTTGAGGCCACATTTCGTCAAAATCCAGAGAAGAAAGTCCCAAACTCAATACGGACGTCGAGGGTTCTAATACAACTCACTGTTCCAAATTCCAGTGAAATCGGGCAATAAAGGGAAGGCTGTTTAAGGGTCTTACACAACTCCTGTTCGAAATTTCAGCTAAATCGGGTAATAAATACGCCACTTACTGGCAAAAGAACTTCCATCGAGTGATCAGTCTATAGCGGGGCTATATCCAAAACGCCTCTATGATATAAATACCACATTAACCACGCTCGACAATCCTGACTGATGGCTGTACATTTCCCGATGCATGTGTCTTTGTGTAATGGCAGATTTTTTGTGTACACAATAACATCTGTGTACACAATAACTTCTTCTTAATTGTCCTATTTTTACTGCAGCCATAAAAATAACTAAACATGGATTCTTCAGCATTTACATTGTGAATGTTGGTAGACATTTCGCACTCTTTTAAAGGTTTCACGAAACCACGATGTTGTCGCTAATCATGTTCAATTGCTAGTTTTCCCATTTCTATTAAATTTTCATTTTAGGATGATTTTTCATTAAAACCACCAACATCCTCAACACGTACATGTATGGAAAAAGATGGGGAGAAGAACAGGTGAAATACTTGTAAGTAATGATTATTGTAATTTAGTTAATTTTACAATAAAAAGATTGTTTATAATTTCAAATTGTGGTTTTAAGACAACAAACAAAAACTTTCTATTGGATAACAAAAATGGTTTAGGAAACAAAATTAAAAAAAAAAAATCTCATATTAACAAGTAAGAGTGTGCTATGTTCGGCCGGGTCGAATCTTATATACCCTCCACCATGGATCGCATGTGTCGAGTTCTAGGCGCGGTATCTCTTTTTAGGCAAACAAAGAATATTGAATAAGAACTGTTATGCTATTGGAGCTATATCAAGTTATAGTCCGAATCGGTCCATAAATGAATGCTGAACATTGTAGAATTGCGCCTTGTAGGGGCTTAAGAAGCAAAATCGGGTGATTTTAGGTTTATATGGTAGCTGTATCAAGCTATTGATCGATTCAGACCATATTAGACATGTATGTTGAAAGTCATGAGGGAAGCCGTTGTACAAAATTTCTGCCAAATCGGATGAGAATTGCGCCCTCTAGAGGCTCAAGAAGTCAAGATCTCAGATCGGTTTATATGGTAGCTATATCAGGTTATGTACCGATTTGCGCCATATTTTGCAAAGTTATTGGAAGTCATAACAAAACACTTCATGCGAAATTTCAGCCAAATCGGATAATAATTGCGCCCTCTGAACGCTCAAGAAGTCAAGATCCCAGATCGGTTTATATGGCAGCTATATTAGGTTATAGACCAATTTAGACCATACTTAGCACAGTTGTTGCAAGTCATAACAAAACACTTCATGCAAAATTTCAGCAAAATCGGATAATAATTGCGCCCTCTAGTGGCTCAAGAAGTCAAGAAGTCAAGATCCAAGATCGGTTTATATGGCAGCTATATGGGGTTATGGTCCAATTTTATCCATACTCAGCACATTTATTGAAATTCACGCAAATTTTCAGACAAATCGGATATGAATTGCTCCCTCTAGTGGCTCAAGAAGTCAAGATCCAAGATCGGTTTATATGGCAGCTATATCAAAACATGGACCGATATGGCCCATTTACAATCCCAACTGACCTACACTAATAAGAAGTATATGCAAATTTTGCCCATGAACATTCCACTAAGGAACAGGGGCAAACTTCTCACATATCAATGAGTGCAGTCCGATTCAAGTTTTAAGCTCAATGATAAGGGTGCTCATTTTTATAGCCGAGTCCGAACGGCGTGCCGCAGTGCGACACCTTATTAGAGAGAAGTTGTACATGGCATAGTACCTCACCGTTGAACATTTTTTCTGAAGGTCTCGCCAGGATTCGAACCCAGGCGTTCAGCGTCATAGGCGGACATGCTAACCTCTGCGCTACGGTGGCCTCTTATAATAATAAGAAGTAAGTGTGCAAAATTTCAAGCGGCTTGCTTTGCTCCTTCGAAAGTTAGCGTGCTTTCGACAGACGGACGGACGGACGGACAGACGAACGGACGGACGGACATGGCTATATCGACTTTAAATGTAACGACAATCAAGAATACATATATTGGGTTGCCCAAAAAGTAATTGCGGATTTTTCATATAGTCGGCGTTGACAATTTTTTTCAACGGCTTGTGACTCTGTAATTGCATTCTTTCTTCTGTCAGTTATCAGCTGTTATTTTTAGCTTGCTTTAGAAAAAATGTGTAAAAAAAGTATATTTGATTAAAGTTCATTCTAAGTTTTATTAAAAATGCATTTACTTTCTTTTAAAAAAATCCGCAATTACTTTTTGGGCAACCCAATAGTTTATGGGGCCTGAGATGAATATTTCGAGGAGTTACAAACAGAATGACGAAATTAGTATACCCCCATCCTGTGGAGTATAATAATGGAGGGTATAACAATCACTCTCTGACTAAATGTTTTAATTAAATCCATTGCCTTGTTAAGTTAATATCCCATTTGACCCTTTTAACTTTCCACTGAATTTAATTAAACCTTTAACATTTGTTTAGTTTATTGATTCGCTTCATCTCTTCAACTAAAATTTCATGTTGCCATCCGCAATGGCTAGAAATAGAATGAAATATTCCCCCTCACATTGGAAATAAATGTCAAAAGACTGGCTAAACAAAAATAAAAAGTGGTCACCGGAAAAAAAATATCAAACATGTCAAAAACTTTAGCCAAAACAACCGCTAATCAAGTTCACAGGTTACAGTTGGCCACAACATTACCTCCAACAGAATTGCAGCGAACAGGACACACTCATAAACAGAAATGCGTACGCGAATTGCAGAATTTTGTGCGAAAATGGCGGTTTGCAGTTGCCGCCAGGTGCACAGTGGGAGACATTTTTAAAAACTGGATTGGTAACTTTGCTTGCTACAGTTTACTAGGCCAGCTCTAATAGTTGAGACCGTCAAGCTTAAATATTCTTTAAATGATTTTGTATGTTTCGAAGTAGTTTTCATCCTATTGTATGTCATCTAACCATTAGATATATGCCAGCAAATGTTTGCATGTAGGACCCTATGTCATTTCCATACACACACTTTTACAACAGCAGCAGCAGCAGCAGCAGCAGCAGCCGCGGTGGCTGCCATACATGCAATCACACATTTAATCAGGCAATTTCATTATTTTTCGCGGAGATGATGATGTTGATGTTGATGCTGATAATGATGGCAGGTAGGTAGCAAACACTGATTTTGATGGCGATGGAAGTGACGCTGCCACGATTAGTAGTGGATTACCATGACAACGGAAATTGTGACACACTTTGAGGAAAAAGAGTTAATTGAAGACTAACCGAAAACATTTGAGGAATGTTAGCAAAACTTAGATCCTATAGAGAATTCGGGATAAGGTATTTATTTTATAAGAAATGTTATGAATGAATGAAGATATCGCAGCAAAAAAGTCATTCTTTTATATGAAAATGAAATTGCTGCGTTTCTGTCCCGTATAGACCCAAAAACGGTTGAACGAATTTTCATGAAATTTTCTCAGATGGTAGAGCTTGATCCCCTGTTGAAATTAGGGTACTTCATTTTTTGATATCCGAAGGGGGGACGGACCCCTTACCCTAATTTGCCAAAAAGGTCAGTTATCGGAGATGGGTGCACCGATTTAAGCGAAATTTTGCATGTCACCTTATGGTACCCCTAAAACAAGAAATTGGTATACAATTTTGGGCTCAACCAACCCGGGTGGACGCCCCATCTCAAAACCCACCCAAACGGACATGTTTACCGATTGGGACAATATGGGTATTAAATGAAAGATATTTTAGAGTAGATTACGAACTTGGTATAAAAATTTGACCTTTTTGTGTCAGGGGGGACCCCACCCCTAAAAACCTAAAACAAGAAATTGGTATACAATTTTGTGGTCAACTAACCTGGGGGGACGCCCCATCTTAAAACCCACCCAAACGGACATGTTTGCGGACTGGGACGAAATGGATATCAAATGAAAGGTATTTAAGAGTAGATTACGAACTTGGTATAAAAATGTCACCCTTATTGTAGGGTGGGTACCCCACCCCTAAAAACACCACCCAAGAGGACACTTTTACCGCTTTGGGCAATATAGGTATCAAATGAGAGGTATTTAAGAGAAGAGCACGTACGTGGCATAAAAATGTCACATTAAGTGTGGGGAGGGCACTCCCAAAAAATTCACGGGAGGGTTCCCCACTCCAAAAAAAAAAAAAATCCACGGGGGTTTCCCCACTCCCAACAAATCCTAAATGTTGAGGTATTTAAGAGAAGAGTACGTACATGGCATACAAATGCCACGTTAAGTGTGGGGAAGGGAGGGGGCCCATTCCCAAAAAACCACGGGGCGTTCCCCACTCCCAAAAAATCCACCCAGCAGGACACTTTTTTCGCTTTGGGCAATATGGGTATCAAATAAAAGGTATCCAAAAGGAGAGTTCAAATCTGACATAAAAAAATGTATTCCTTGGCGCCTGAGGGGCCTCCCCCAAGACCCCCAGCAGGACATATTTAACGATTGGGACAATATGGATATCAAATGAAAGGTATTTAAAGGTATAGGAAACAGCTGATATCAAAATGTATTCCTTGGTGTCTGAGGCGCACCACACCGACCTAACCGCCCCCCCCCTCCCCCCCCCGCAGGACGTATTTATCGATTGGGACAATATGGGTATCAAATGAAGTTGAGTATACACATGTTAAAAGAATTTGGTCCAAAGGTGTCTACGGGCCCTCTCCAACCTCAAAGACCCTCAAAACGGATATGAATATCGAACGTCACAAAATGGCTATAAAGCCACTAAGGAAGGGCAAAAGTGGGGCGGTGCCGACTGTATAATACCCTAGAGGGTAGGTAAGTACAATCAATTCTGAACCAATTTGATGGACCTCGGCGGATGTTTTCAGACGTGCTATAAAAAAAAATACCTTTCAAATTTCGAGCAATTATGTTCGAACTGTAATAACTAGGGTTGAAAAATTACAACATTATTGGAAATAACCCAAAATCTGAGGAACATATATATGGGAGCTGTATCTAATTCTGAACCGATTTCAAGCAGATAATCTCAGATAATGTGGTAGTCGTCGAGGAAGGTAATAACTAGGGTTGAAAAATTACAACACTATTGGAAATAACCCAAAATCTGAGGAACATATATATGGGAGCTGTATCTAAATCTGAACCGATTTCGAGCAAACTTCCCAGATTCTATGGCAGTCATTGAGGAAAGCGTTTTGCAAAATTTTGGCAAGATGGGTCAATAAATGCGCGAAATCGGGCGATATATATATGAGAGCTATATCTAAATCTGAACCGATTTTCATGAAATTCACTAGTAATGTCGAGAGTCAAGAGATACACCATCGTGCCAAATTTCGAGAGAATCGGTTAACAAAAGACCATTTTATTGCAATATTTCCCAAAATCGGACTAACATATATATGGGAGGTATACCTAAATCTGAAACGATTTCGAGCAAACTTTTCAGATATTGTGGTAGTCATTGAGGAAAGCGTTTTGCAAAATTTTGGCAAGATAGGTCAATAAATACGCTTGCAGTGGCTCTAGAGGTGAAAATCGGCCGATATATATATATGAGAACTATATCTAAATTTGGACCGATTTCCATGAAATTCACCAATACTGTCGGGAGTAATAAGGAAATTCTTCCTGCCAAATTTCGGGAGAATCGGTTTACAAATGGCCATTTTATTGCAATATTACTGAAAATCGAATGAACATATATATGGGAGCTATATTCAAATCTGAACCGATTTCGAGCAAACTTCTCTGATATTGTGGTAGTCATCGGGGAAGGCGTTGTACGAAGTTCTGGGAAGATTGGTCCATAAATGCGCTTGCAGTGGTTCTAGGAGTGAAAATCGGACGATTTATATATATGAGAGCTATATCTAAATTTGGACCGATTTCCATGAAATTCACCAGTAATGTCGAGAGTCATAAAAAAATCCTTCCTGCCAAATTTCGAGAGAGTCGGTTAACAAATGACCATTTTATTGCATTATTACTGAAAATCGGACGAACATATATATGGGAGCTATATCCAGATCTGAACCGATTTTTTCCAATATCAACAGGCTTCGTCTCTAGACCAAAAAAAAAAAATGCCTGTACCAAATTTGAAGACGATCGGATGAAAACTGCGACCTGTACTTTGTACACACATTAACATGGGCAGACGGACAAACAGACGGACGGACAAGCAGACGGACATAGCTAAGTCGAATCAGAAAGTGATTCTGAGTCGATCGGTATGCCTATCAATGTGTCTACCTCTCTTCTTTTTGGGTGTTACAAACAAATGCACTAAGTTATAATACCCTATACTGAATGAAAGGTCTTTGAGAGTTGGCTACGAATTTGATATTCACATTTGGGACAGAGTCTGGTGGATGGGCCACCTAATACGCTTCAATAAGACGTGTAGTTCCATCGGGATAATAAGGGAATTAAACAAAAAGTCTATGACAGTAGAGTTCAAATCTAATGTTGATATAACGATTCAACTATTTGGGTCGCGTCCTGCTGTTCAGCCGGACATGTAGATCTCGACATTAAAGTTCCCAGACCCGCTCCTCCCAATAAAAACACCAAACTGTCATGTAGGACGACCGAGAATATGTTTTATTCAAATGAAAAGACGTGTCAAAGAGCGGTCGCCCCCCCCAACCTACCCAAAACAAGGAATTAAAAATAAGATATGAAGACAGAACAGGATAGAACAGGACACCAATAAAAGGTCTTCGGTAGAAGAGTACCCTCATATTACAGGAGCACCAGCTGATCTTTAAAAATGTGGTAGCTTTGATGATATGGCAGCTATATTCAAATCTGGACCGATCTGGGCCAAATAGAAGAAGTACGTCGAAGAGCCTAACTAAACTCACTGTCTCAAATTACAGCGACATCGGACAATAAATGCGCCTTTTATGGCCCCAAAACCTAAAACCGAGAGATCGGTCTGTATGGCAGCTATATCCTAATCTGGACCGATCTGTGCTATATAGCGGGCCCTGTCCAGCTAGTACAAATATAAAAGTGATGGTGCACAGGTTCCAAGTGGAGAAAGAAATCTCGAAAATAGCTATCCAAAATTGGGGAAGGTTTCTTCCCTACCCTTCCATTTCCACCGATGCGCCTAGAACTCTATTCCGAGTTTGACTAATGAATCAATTTAACATCTATACTCAACACATTGCTTATGGGGTTATGCTGTTTAAAAAATATCTCCCAATGAACTTGAATTCAAGTGGACCAACCAGCAACCATTCTGCTAGCTAATGCTTAACACACGTTCGATATGGTCCCCGTGGTCATTAGAAATCAATAAAATATCATGATAACCTTCAGTTAACCACAAAATAATAATAATTGAAATTTGCATAAATTTATACAAAAGCATCACTCTTTGGCTTTGATTAACTTTCAAAGTTCGATGGCTTAATTCGGCGCCCAGATTATTGGAGACATACGAATTGCAACAAAAGAATTATGAAATGAATGTCCTATTCAAATTAGACCTTATCCCATTTGAGTTTCGTTAATGGGTTGTTTCGGACGAATTTCGTGGAATTTTAATACAAGTTATGGTCGCATGCAAATTTTCAAAATCGATATCTGGGTTAAGAACTTTGGATGGCGCCAGCAATTGTTTTATTATCAGAGACTACACTTAAAAGTGCGATAAATTAAGGCGATGAAAAAAAAAGTAAAAGTAAAAGTGTGCTAAGTTCGGCTGGGTCGAACCTTGGGAACCCACCACCATGGACTCTGCTTAAATATGGGAGCTATATCTAGTTATAGACCGAATTGGACCGTACTTGGCGCAGTTGTTAAGAGTCAAAAAACAGAACATTATATGCAAAATTTCAGCCAAATTGGATAAAAATCACGCCCTAAAAGGGCTCAAGAAGTCAAATCGGGAGATCGGTTTATATGGGAGCTATATGAGGTTATAGACCGATTTAAACTGCACTTGGCACAGGTTTTGGACGTTATAACATAACAATATGTGCAACATTTAAGTCAAATCGGATGAAAGTTGAGGCTTCAAGGGGCTCAAGGGGCTCAAGAAGTCGAATCGGGAGATCAGTTTATATGGGAGCTATATCATGTTCTTGACCGATTTGAACCGTACTTGACACATTTGTTGAAAGTCATAACAGAACTCCGTGTACAAAATTTCAGGCAAATTGGACAAAAATTGCGGCTTCCAGGGTCTCAGGGAATCAAATCGGAAGATCGGTTTACATGGGACCTATATCAGGTTCTTGACCGATTTAAACCGTACTTGGCATAGTTGTTGAAAGTCAAAACAGAATACCGTATACAAAATTTCAGCCAAATTGGACATTAATTGCGGCTTCCAAGGTCTCAGGGAATCAATTCTGGAGATCGGTTTATATAGGAGCTATATCCAAATCCGAACCGATATGGCCCATTTGCAATCCCCAACGACCTACATTAATACAAAGTATCTCTACAAAATTTCAAGCGGCTAGCTTTACGCGTTCGACCGCTATCGTGCTTTTAACAGACGGACGGGCGGACATGGCTAGTTCGACTCAGAATGTCGAGACGATCAAAAATATATATACTTTATGGGGTCCTAGATAAATATTTCGAGGTGTTACAAACGGAATGACTAGATAAGTATACCCCCATCCTATGGTAGTGGGCGTTAAGTTAAGTTCGGCCGGGTCGAACTTTGCACCTCGGGTATATATGTAAACCACTTTTCGTCAAAACCCGGTGAAAAATGCATACCTTATGCCCCATAGCAGCTATATCGACATATGTTCTGATTTGGACCAAATAGTAATAAGTACAGTAGCTATATCTAAAAATAAACCGATCTGAGCCATATACGACACGGATGTCGAAAATTCTTACCTTAGTCGCCTAAGCGCCTTTTATGGGGCACAGACTTTAAATCGAGATATCGGTCTATATGCAACTATTTCCAAATCTGGACCGATTTGAAAAAAATTAGAAAAATGTCCCAAATTTCGGTGAAATCGGACAATAAATTCGCCTTTTATGGGCCCAAAACTTTAAATCGAGAGATCGGTCTATATGGCATCTATATCCAAATCTGGACCGATCTGTCCCATATTACAGATGTATGTCAAGGGGCTCTACCTTACTCAATGTCCCAAATTTCGGCGACATCGGACAATAAATGCGCCTTTTATGGGCCCAAAACCTTAAATCGAGAGATCGGTCTATATGGCAGCTATATCCAAATCTGAACCGATCTGGGACAAATTGAAGACAGATGTTGAAGGGCCTAACCCTACTCACTGTCCCAAATTTCAGCAAAATCGGATTATAAATGTGGCTTTTATGGCGCAAGACCCTAAATCGGCGAATCGGTCTATATGACATCTATATTCAAATCTGAACCGATCTGGGCCAAATTGAAGAAGGATGTCGAAGGGCCTAACACAACTCACTTACCCAAATTTCAGCAAAATCGAATAATAAATGTGGCTTTTATGGGCCTAAGACCCTAAATCGGCGAATCGGTCTATATGGGGGCTATATCAAGATATATTCCCATATAGCCCATCTTCGAACTTAACCTGCTTATGGACGAAAAAAGAATCTGCGCAAAGCTCTTCAATCAAAAATTTGTTTATATGGGGGCTTTATCCACATATGGTCTGATCTGAACGATGTTTAGCAAGGATTTCCAGGGGCCTAACTGAACTCGCTGTGAAAAATTTCAGCGCAAGAACTTAAATCATGATATCTGTGTAAATGGCATCTATATCCGAATATGCTCCGATCTAGACCATACTCTATACAGATGTCGGGGGTCCTAACACAACTCAAATTTCAGCTAAATCGATTAATAAATGCGGCTTAACTGGACCCTAGAACTTAAATCGGGAGATCTGCATGTGTGACAGCTACATTCAAATCCGATCTGAACCATATTAAGTACGAACGTCGAGGGGCCCAATACAACTCATAGAGCCAAATTTCAGCTAATTTGGAAAATAAATACGCGTTTTATGGGCCCAAGACCTCAAATCAGGAAAACACAACACGCTGTGCTAAATTTCAGCGAAATCGGGTATTAAACGCGTCTGTTATAGACTTTAGATCTTGAATCGGGAGATCGGTTTATATGTCAGGTAAATCGATATATAGATCAATCACAATCATACTCGGTGCACATGGCGTTGGGCTTGACATAACTATCTGAGCTGAATTTCAGCGAAATTGGGTAATAAATGTGGCTTTTATTGACCCAGAATGTGACTAGGGAGATCGGTATATATGGCTGTTATATAAATGTGTGGTCTGATCTAGACCATACACGGCACGGATTTCGAGCGGCCTAACATAACTTACTGTACCAATTTTCAGTTAAATTGGCTAATAAGTACGCAATTTATGGACAGTCTAAATCGGGCCTTTATCCAATAATGGTTCTATCTGAACCATTTTCGGCCAGAATGACGGAGGACCTAGCACTGTGGCAAATTTCAGCGAAATCGGGCATATATATATGCAAATTTAGTAGGTTTTGTACCTAAAATCGGGAAATAGGTTTTGGTGCCAAATATACGCCGATTTGGGCCATTCCTAAAAAGGATGTCGTGGCAAATTTAAGCGAAATTGAGTAATATATCACCTTTTATTGGTCAGGGACCTAATATTGGTAGATCGGTCTATATGGCCCATGTAAACCATACTCTGGATAATATAGACCCACTTGGGCCATATTTGGCAACGATGTCGAGACTACTCATTTTGCCAAATTTCAGGGAAATAAGGCCTAAAATGTCGCCTTGATGGGCGGCTATATTCAAATTAGACCGATCTGGATATAAGTCTGTCGATAAAGGCTGGAGAAGGCCCATATTGGTTCTTATTTGGATATTACTCCCATACAAAACCGCTTCTTCGATTTGATTTCACGATTTTGATTTGATTTCGTGAAAATCTACTTCGTGATGAACACTTACATCTTCCAACAGTCAAGCCAAACAGGAGACTGCTTAGTCCAAAATGGGTACCGACAGAGCGTTTAGAAACTTTCAGTACTCAAACTGTACATGGTCCAGCTGGGCCTTAAATGGGAATCGCCGGCAAGCGACAAGCTTCCAGATCCATTCTTCGGTGTAGCTTTCATGATTGGGTAAACAGATTCTCAGTATGATTGTTTGCTCTAATCACTGTCCCTGCTCGGGCGCCACTTTAATATGACTTGTAGCTGTTCTAGAAAGTTAATTTGTTTGATCATCGCTACATAAACTTCAACTTTACATAAGCTTAGCTTCAGTCTCGTTAAACAAAATGCATTAATTTTATTCGGCTATATACCCCAAATGTTGGTGTAAACTGAGGAGGACATTGATATAATGGCCAAGCTGGTCATGTACTTCTTGGTTAACTCCTTTAAGTCTGAATTTGCTACCACGAAATAAAGAGACTCTCGCGTCAGCAGTATCAGAGAATGGGATGTTAGTTCTCGTACCCTGTTGTGTGTAGAAATCGCTTGGGCGAATGTACCAAAGCTACTTTGGCAAGCCACTACGGGAGGTCCTTTGGATCCTTTGTTTCTCCGTGTAACTGGTATGTCTCATTTGGTTCTGCATGCGCAGTGTGAAGTTTTTAAACGACTTCCTCAGCTTTTGTCGCCGTGTGCGAATGTCATCATTCAGTTGGTCAAAGCAACGCACCTGAAGGAAAAACCCTAGGACTTCCTCTTTAAACCACTCTGCGCCGGCCCGTGACCGATTGTGATTATGGTGCTTTACTAGCCTCCGGTTTCTCAACACTTTGTCCATCATTGTCGTTGAAGCATTGATAACTGTGTCGTACATCCCAAAAACTCTTTCATGCGCTTTATAATCCCAAGAGTTTATTTTCTCTATCAAAATGCAGGTTCCATTTACACTCATGATTCGCTATGAATCGATTTGTGATAAGGGAATACGGGGCCTAGGTTTTGTCTGCCCCATGAATCATGATGGCAGCGGTAGCTGGTGATACTTAGCAGGTGGCTTGGCCTCTCTGCTTTAGATGGGTTTCGTCAGTAATTACGATGCGATTATTGTGCTTCAAAATCCTCTTGAGGACCGTAGGATGGAGTTTCTCGCTCAAGAACTATCAAAGTCATCATTGCAGTTCATGGACTGTGCCGCTGATTCGGAAGCCGATATTGCTGATATAGTTTTTCCAACTACTCCTTTCACACACTATAAACCCAGGAAGTGCGTAGTGTAGTCCCTATGCTATTCCCTGCTGTCATGGTTAGATAAACAAATAATGATTATCAGTTTACTTCTTTACTCATGGTCCGTGCACGGGCGCCACTTTAATACGACTTGTAGAGCTTGTAGAAAATTTAGCCATATAAGCTTTAGTCTCAATTGAACTACTTTAGATGAGATCACTTCGCTAAACATAAGGCATTAATTTTAATAGGCTATCACCTAATAGACCGAAAAATGTTGTAAAAACTATAGAGGACATTGTGATAATGGTCAAACGAGAAATGTACTTCTTGACCTACTTGCCTAGAGGCTCACATGTCAGTGGCATCAGAGCAGGCATGTTAGCTCTCGAAATATGGTCCGATCTAGACTATACTCGGTACGGATGTCGATCGGCCTAAGATAATTCACTGCATCAAATTTCAGTTTAATTGGGTAATAATGACGCCATTTATGGGCGAATAAAGAGATCGGTCTATACGGGGCCTATATCCAAAAATTGTTCAATCTGAATTATAGTGACCCTGAATGTCGAGGGGCCTAACACAGCTAAATTTCAGCAAAATCGAGTAATATATGCGGCTTTATGAACCAAAGACCTTAAATCGGGAGAAAGGCCTATGTGGCGACTATCTTCAATCATACATCAATCTGGAGTTTGAGAGGTTTACTACAACCCAAATATAAGGTAATCTGATGTAATAACCCATAGTATTTTCTTCTAGCCGATGGTGGTAGTTGATGACTGGAAATCCCTTGTATCGATTCGTATTTGAATGTATCTCTCATACAAAAGCCATTTCGAATTTGACTAGACCATTTTGAGCTGATTTCATGAAAATCTGGTTCGTGATTAACGCTTACGTCTTTCAACAGTCATACCAAACGGGAGACTGCTAAGTTTAAAAATAAATACTGAGAGAGTCGTTAGAATCTTCAATTTTGATAAAATTTTCCCGTTATTGCCTTTCAATACCTAAACTAAACATAATTAAGTTGCGAGTCAAAGAAAAACGGAGCGCATCCGGGTTTATTGTTCGGTGTTGCTGTTATGGTTGAATAAACAGATTTTGATCCTATTTATCCACTCCTGCGGTTGTTTGCTACTCAACTCAGGGTCCCTGCACGGGCGCCACTTTAGTATGACTTTTAGATCGTCTACAAATTTAATTTTTTTCTTTGATCATCGCTACATAAGGTTCATCCTAAGTTGAAATACTGCAGATGTGGTTCCTTTACTAAACAGAAGGCACACATTGTACATAGTTAACCTCAAATGTTGGTGTCAACTTAAGAGGACATTGTCTAGTGGGTTATGTACTTTTTTATTTACTCGCTTAAATCTGACATTTCAAAGAACGAAACAAAGAGGCATATAGAGGTCGCCATTGTAGCCCCAAGATTTGGTTGGTCTAATGAAAGTTTGAAGAAGACTCTTCAATGAGGCAAAAGCCTATAGAGTGATTTAAAAAAGGCGAAAAAAATTTGAGCTGAATTTTTACAGCTGTGGTATCTTAGATTCTAGACTTTTAGACTACGAACAATTATAGCCTTTATGCTTATAACGATCATGCATATTCAAAAGTCAGAGAATGGTTGGATAATGTCTAGTGAGTAATTAACTGCATTAGAACTACCCCTGGGTACGTATATCTCATGAAATTCCTACGGACACCTTGGAGCTGGAAAAGATTAGCAATGATATGCATATGACGAAAATTTTCATACAAACTATGTCTGAGTAAAAATCATTTGGGCCATTGAAGGTTTGCAAAAAAAAAAAAAATTTTTGAAAACAGAGTTGCAGAAGGATTTCGCCCTTTGGTTGTCATTTCTTTGAAGATTTTTCTGAAGCGGTTGATTTGTAGATATTGTAAGACGATCACACAGGTGAAACGGTAAGCAATGGAAGGTGTATTTCTTCTCCAATTTTTGTGGTATATTTATAGTCCATAATGTCTAAGGGAGGAGGCCACCGTAGCGAAGAGGTTACCATGACCGCCTATGACGCTGAGCGCCTGGGTTCGAATCCCGGCGAGACCATCAGAAAAAAAATTTTCAGCGTTGGTTTTCCCCTCCTAATGCTGGCAACATTTGTGAGGTTCTATGCCTTGTAAAGCTCCCCTCCGCTCCGGCACGCCGTTCGGACTCGGCTATAAAAAGGAGGCCCCTTATCATTGAGCTTAAAACTTGAATCGGACCGCACTCATTGATATGTGAGAAGTTTGCCCCTGTTCCTTAGTGGAATATTTATGGGCAAAATTTGCAATTTGCAATGTCTAAGGGAACCTGACGGCATACTTGCATTATAACCTATCCTTTCTCTAGTTTTTAAGCTGAAGAAATCCAAGACCTTTTGTTTTTGTACCTCCAAAAGATTTCTTTGATATAAATCTTTTGGAGGATATACCCTCCTTCCGGTAGTTTGGTCTCTTTTTATACCCACCTCCGTAGGATAGGGGGTATATTCATTTAGTCATTCCGTTTGCAGCACATCGAAATATCAATTCCCGACCCTACAAAGTATATATATTTCGGATCGTCGCAAAATTCTAAGACTATTTAACGATGTCCGTGTGTCTGGCCGTCTATTCATCTGTCCGTCCGTCTGTTGTAATCACTCTAGAGCCTTCAAAAATTGAGATATTGAGCTGAAATTTGGCACAGATACGTCTTTTTGCTGTACGCTGGTTAAGTTCTTGAACGGGCCAAATCGGACCATATTTGAATATAGATGCTATATAGACCGATCTACCGATAAAGGGTCTGAAGCCCATAAAGGCCTCATTTATTGCCCAAATTCGCTCAAAATTGAAATAGTGGGTTATTTTAAGCCTCCCGACATCTGACCTGAGTATGGTTTGGATCGAAGTATATTTAGATATAGCTGCCATATATACCGATCTGCCGATAATGGGTCTGAAGGCCATAAAAGCTTTATTTATTGCCCAATTTCGCTGAAATTTGCAACAGTGGGTTGTTTTGAGCCTCCCGACATCTGACCTAAGTATGGTTTAGATCGCACTATATTTAGATATAGCTGCCATATAGACCGATCTCCTGATAAAGGGTCTGAAGCCCATAAAAGCTTTATTTTTTAACCGATTTCGCTGAAATTTGAAACTGTGGGTTGTTTTAGGTCTCCCGTCATCTGACCCAAATACGGTTCAGAGCGGCCTATATTTAGATATAGCCGCCATATTGACCGATCTACCGATAAAGGGTCTGAAGCCCATAAAAGCTTTATTTTTTAACCGATTTCGCTGAAATTTGAAACAGTGAGTAGTTTTAGGCCTCCTAACATAGGACACAAATATGGTTCATATCGGACTATATTTAGATATAGCTGCCATATAGACCGATTTGCCGATAAAGGGTCTGAAGCCCATAAAAGCTTTATTTTTTAACCGATTTCGCTCAAATTTAAAACAGTGAGTACTTTCGGGCCTTTCAACTTCGAACCTAAATATCGTTCAGATCGTACTATATTTAGATATAGTTGCTATATAGACCGATCTCTTGATAAAGGGTCTGAAGCCCATAAAGGCTTTATTTATTGCCCTATTTCGCTGAAATTTGCAACAGTGGGTTGTTTCGAGCCTCTCGATATCTGACCTAAGTATGGTTCAGATCGGACTATATTTAAATATAGCTGACATATAGACCGATATGCCGATATGGGGTCTGAAGCCCATAAAAGCTTTATTTTTTAACCGATTTCGCTGAAATTTTAAACTGTGAGTAGTTCTTAGCCTACCAATGTCTGTCTCAAGTATAGTTCAGATCGGACTATATTTAGATATAGCTGCCATATTGACCGATCTCCTGATAAAGGGTCTGAAGCCCATAAAAGCTTTATTTTTTAACCGATTTCGCTGAAATTTTAAACTGTGAGTAGTTTTAGGCCTCCTAACATAGGACCCAAATATGGTTCAGATCGGACTATATTTAGATATAGCTGCCATATAGACCGATTTGCCGATAAAGGATCTGAAGCCCATAAAATCTTTATTTTTTAACCGATTTCGCTCAAATTTGAAACAGTGGGTAGTTTTAGGCTTTCCAACATAGGACCCAAATATGGTTCGGATCGGACTATATTTAGATATAGCTGTCATATACACCGATCTCCCGATAATGGGTCTGAAGGCCATAAAAGCTTTATTTATTACCCAATTTCGCTGAAATTTTAAACAGGGGTTATTTTAAGCCTCCCGACATCTGATCTAAGTATGGTTCAGAACGGACTATATTTAGATATAGCTGCCATACAGACCGATCTCCTGATAATGGATCTGAAGTCCATAAAAGCTTTGTCTTTTAACTGATTGTGCTGAAATTTGAAACATTGAGTAGTTCTAAGCCTGCCAAAATCTGCTCCAAATATAGTTCAGATCGGACTATATTTAGATATAGCTGTCCTATAGACTGATATCCCGATGAAGGGTCTGAAGCTTATAAAAGCTTTATTTATTATTCGATTTCGCTGAAATTTTAAACAGTGAGTAGCTCTAAGCTTACCAACATCTGATCTAAATATAGTTCAGATCGGCCAATATTTAGATATAGCTGCCATATAGACCGATCTGCCGATAAAGGGTCTGAAGCCCATAGAGGCTTTATTTATTACCCAATTTCGCTGAAATTTGAAACAGTGAGTAGTTCTTAGCCTACCAATATCTGTCCCAAATATAGTTCAGATCGGCCTATATTTAGATATAGCTGACATATAGACCGATATGCCGATAAAGGATCTGAAGGCCATAAAAGCTTTATTTATTACCCAATTTCACTGAAATTTGAAACAGTGGGTTATTTTAAGCCTCCTGACATCTGATATAAGTATGGTTCAGATCGGACTATATTTGGATATAGCTGCCATACAGACCGATCTCTTGATAACGGGTCTGAAGCCCATAAAAGCTTTATTTATTATCCGATTTCGCTGAAATTTGAGCTAGTTGGTAGTTTTAGGTCTCCCGTCATCTGACCCAAATATGCTTCATATCGGACTATATTTAGATTTAGCTGCCATATAGACCGATCTCCTGATAAAGGGTCTGAAGCCCATAAAAGCTTTATTTTTTAACCGATTTCGCTGAAATTTGAAACATTGAGTAGTTATAGGCCTCCTAACATAGGACCCAAATATGGTTTCGATCGGACTATATGTAGATATAGCTGCCATATAGACCGATTTGCCGGTTAAGGTTCTGAAGCTCATAACAGCTTTATTTGTTACCCGATTTTGTTAAAATTTGAAATACTTATACATATAGGACTTATACCTATAGGACCACTCACTGTCCGTGCGGAATTTGGTTGCATAAGTTATCCAGTTTTCACTGGATTGTAACGAAAGGGGGTTTCATATATACACGAGATGGTGGTTATCCAAAGTTCGTCCCGGCCGAACTTAATGCCTTTTTACTTGTTTCCTTTCAGACTTAAATAAATTAAATTTACAAAATTCTTTTATTCATCACAAATTCAGGCAATATTGAAATTATCGGCCCAATGAAAATCTCGTGACTTTCGAATGTGTGATGTTCTACCAATTTGTTCAACACCACAAAATTAGCATATAATTCAAATTAGCCTAAGACAAGACACAATAGGTTTTTTTCAACCAGGTGTGCTGTCTGATCATGGAGTTGCTACCTTGACAGGTGCTCACTTTAGTTTTTTTTTTTTTTGGATTTAGCAAATCTGTGCATCCTTGTTTCTTAACTGCAATACGAATAAATATTTGAAATAATCCTGATTGAAGTTCTGACAGTTTGATTAGCAAGCGCAAGACTTGGTTCAATGACCATTACAAAATATAAAAAAAATATTTCCGATTTTGAATTTTTTTTTTTTAAGATTATCTTATGCGTGTGCCACGATCCATTTTAATAATGGTGGAATCTTTTTTGTGTGTAGCCAATAGATTTGAAGTAGATGTTTCAAAATCATTGACCTGCTGTATTTTTCCTGCTTGCATAGTAATTATTGATTCGAAGAAGTCCCAATGTTGTTTTTATCTTATACTGCTGCTTTGGTGCACTTTGTGACCAAGTGTTTTTCATGGGAATAATTTGCATCTAATTACCCTTAAATTACACACACGCTCACTGTATTTAATAAAGGCTGATATTAATGCATGATGCTTGTCAAACTGAAAAAATTTATTGGTGTAATATTCCAATGTGTTTCTGAATCAAACCATGTATGTTATAACTATTCGTAGTTCTAACACCTAATTAAATGTTCAAGCTAATGAATGCAAATCGAAATCTTCCATTCAACTAGGTTTACAGTTAGTTATTTGCCACGCACAGTGTCCGGAATCAAAATAAATGGGAGTATTATAAATTCAAAATTCAATCAAATTAGGTAAGGTTGAAAAGAGGGTGCAGATATTAATCCGCCCCATGCCACTATAGACAACCCCCTAGGCCAGTAATCGGTTTGTTGTGAGCTCTAACAACTGTAAAGAAACCCCTAAAAAGAAAATTTTAAGCTAAGAATTCCGTGCTACTTACAAAATCCTTAATTGTTTTCAATACCACTCCCCTAAGTTGGTTCATGTCTGATATTGTGTCTCCACCTTAGTACCGGTATCTGTTGTACGCGAACGTCGGGCAATGACAAAGGAAATGCTCCAACGTCTTATCATCTTCCCCGCATGCCCTACACATGCTATCACATGCCGCACCGATTTTACATGAGTGAGCTCGTAGTCCTATGTGTCCCGTTATGATACCAATAGCTATACCGACCTCCTTCTTGCTTCCTTTCAGTAATTGCCTCGTCTTCTCACGATTTGGATCACCCCATAGGATTTTCGCCGTCCTACCGACCGTTTCGCTTTTCCACAATGTTGCGTGAGCACTAGTCGCCCACTCCCTTAACTCGGACTGTGTCGACCCGTCCTGGTTGTTATTGCCCTTATATCAATTTTACTGTCGGTAAAGATGTTCACAATCGACATCCTCGCGTTAGCACCACACCACTTCACCCATTCCGTAATCGCCCGGATCTCCGCCTGCAGGACCGTATTATGGTCAGGCAGTCTAAAACAGATCTCAGTTCCTGGGTTCTCAATGTAAACCCCCAGGCCCACTATGTCCTCTAGCTTTGATCCATCCGTGCAACATGATCTTCCCGATGGCAATACTAGGATTCCGTCAAGCCAAGAAAGTGCCGATGGCGGCAGTGCCTTCGCACTCGACTTCAAGGTTCATCTCAGGTATCCGATCGGAAACCTCTTCCCTTCCTTCCAGGTTTCCTATCGTCGCCTTGATTATAATTTCCTGGAAACAGGGAATCTAAAAGACTTCTGGACGGGTGCAGCGTCTTTCAGGCGGAGGTCTTCGAAATTCTGAAGGCACTGAAGGCAGCGGTCCGATCAGACTGTCAAGATATATGTGGACAGTCAGGTGAGACAGAAGGCTCTCGTGTCAGGTGGCGTGAGGTCAAAACTGGTAAGAAGTTGCAAAGAGATTTTTCGAGCCATGGGAAAGGCTGTCAGGCTCTGTTGAGTCCCAAGCCATCAAGGTGTTACGGGGAACAAGGAGGCCGATGAGTTGGCCAGGAATGGATGGTTGATCTTGCTACGCTTTCTTGCTGAGACCTCCATGAGCTTCTTGGCGGAGTGGGTGCCTTCTACGATGACTGCACAAATAAGGTGTGGGCTGATGCCCTGTAGCCGAGTACTTCAGGAACAGAACTTCGCTTATCCTGAGGATGAGAAAGCATTACTTAGGACTGCTAATAGGAGTTTTGACTGGCCATTGCAAAGACAGGTTCTTGACGTTGCGCTGGGTTCAGGGAGAGGCAGACTTCTGCAGAATGCAGTGCTTCACAATTGCGAGGGATAATGGGTGAACACCACTTTCTGAGCCTGGGTTCTCTACAGGCTTTTAGCCTTCCTGTCATTCTGGACTGGAAGCACGATAACCTTCGAAGGCGCTTGAATTGTTGCACAAAAACTTCTTATTAGTGTAGGTCGGTTGGCATAATAAAAGGGGCCAAATTGGTCCTTGTTTTGATATAACTGCCATATAAACCGATCTTGTAAGCTGCTAGTGGGCGCAGTTATTATCCGATATGGATGAAATTTTGCATATGGTGTTTTGGTATCACTTATAGCTAGATATAGCTGTAATATTAACCGATCTCCCGATTATACTTCTTGAGCTTCATGAGGGCGCAATACCTATCCATACTTGGGTTCCATCCATACTTGGCACAGTTGTTAAAAGTCTTTCCACAACGATATGTGCAAAATATCAGCCAAATCGAAAAAGAATTGCGGCCTCTGAAGTCTCAAGAAGTCAAGACCCAAAACCATTTATATGGCAGCTACATCAGCTTATGGACTGATTTGAACCATACCTGGCACAGTTGGTAGAAGTCATTCCTCAACGATATTTTTAAAATGTCAGCCAAATCGGACAAGAATTGTGCCCTCTTGAAGCTCAAGAAGTATAATCGCAAGATCGGTTTATATGGCAGCTATATCAGGTAATGGACTGATAAGACCATACTTGTTGGAAGTATGGAAGGACTGATTTAAACCATACTTGGCACAGTTTTTGGAAGTCATTCCTCAACGACATCTGCAAAATCGGCCAAAACACCATGTGCAAAATTTTATATTGGATAAGAACTGCCCCCTCTAGAAGCTAAAGAAGTAAAGACCCAAGATCGGTTTATATGGCGGCTATATCGGAAAATGGGCTGATTTAGATCATACTTGACACAGTTGTTGGAAGTCAAAATAAAACACTCCATGCAAAATGTCGGCCAAATCGGATACGAATTGCGCCCTCTAAAAGCCCAAGAAGTCTAATCGGGAGATCGGTTTATATGGCGGTTATATCGGAATATGAACTGATTTAGACCATACTTAACAGTTGGTGGAAGAAGAAGCTCAAGCAGTCAAGACCCAAGGTCGGTTTATATGGCAGCTATATCAGGTTATCAACCGATTTAGACCATACTTAGTATAGTTGTCGGAAGTACCACGTGCAAAGTTTCTGCCAAATCGGATAAGAATTGTGCCCTCTAGAGGCTCAAGAAGTCAAGACCCAAGATCGGTTTATATGGCAGCTTTATCAGGTTATGGACCGATTTAAACCATATTTGGCACAGTTGTTGAAAGTCATAACAAAACACGTCATGCGATTTAAAGCATACTTGGCACAGTTATTGGAAGCCAAAACGAAACACGTCATGCAAAATTTCAGCTAAATCGGATAGGAATTGCGTCCTCTAGAGGCTGAAGAAGACAAGACCCCAGATCGGTTTATTGGCAGCTATATCAAAACATGGACCGATTTCACCCATTCACAATCCCAACCGACCTACACTAATAAGAAGTATTTGTGCAAAATTTCAAAGCTTTACTCCTTTGGAAGTTAGCGTGCTTTCGACAGACGGATGGACGGACAGACGAACGGATATGGCTAGATCGACTTAAAATGTCATTACGATCAAAAATATATATACCTTATGGGGTCTTAGACGCATATTTCGAGGCGTTACAAACGGAATGGCTAGACTAGTATACCCCCATCCTATGGTAAAATTGCTAATTTTGCCCATGAACATTCCACTAAGGAACAGGGGCAAACTTCTCACATATCAATGAGTGCAGTCCGATTCAAGTTTAAGCTCAATGATAAGGGGCCTCCTTTTTATAGCCGAGTCCAAACAGCGTGCCGCAGTGCAACACTTCTTTGGAGAGAAGTTTTACATGGCATAGTACCTCACAAATGTTGCCAGCATTAGGAGGGGAAAACCACCGTGGAAAATTTTTTCTGATGGTCTCGCCAGGATTCGAACCCAGGCGTTCAACGCCATAGGCGGTCATGCTAACCTCTGCGCTACGGTGGCCTCCCATTCTATGGTGGTGGGTATAAAAACATAATATGAGCCACTGAAACATCATATACCAAAAATCCTGAACCCTTGGGACAGTTCTGATAAGACTGGTTCGATTTCGGACCTCTCTGTCATAAATCACAGTCACAGTCTTCAAATTGTATTCAAAATTAACTCATCATATTCTAAAATTCGTGATTTATGAAATGTTTACGTTTCTTCCCCTTCTGTTTGAGTATCGGTTAAATGTTGCACATGCGTTTATAATCCAATTTTAGATCTTCATTGGGGATTTAAAATTTTTGGGTATTTTTGTCCAGTTCATTTTGTCCAAAAATAGTTCCATAAATTGCTCAGTAGCCAAAAATATTTCTATCGGAAATCCTAGACTAAAATATTTTAATTTACATATAAACATCATCAAAATCAATGACCAATACCAATTTTTAGCCACTGTTTCTTGTTTGGATTTACCAAAGGCAAAAAAGCAGTTGTGATTTGTCATCACACATTTTAAACTGAAGAAAAACAAAAGCACAACAAACAAATATTAGTTTAGTTCTAATTTTTTTTTATTCCAGCAATATCGGTCTCCAATAATAACAACAGCATCAATAGCACACCTAACATATAATTAGAAGCTGCTGCACCAACAACAACAACAAAACCTTCAATTCAAAATAAACCATCAACACTCATTTGGTTGCTTTCAGAACGTTAGTTGATAATGATTTGCATAATCGATAAAGCTTTCGTTTCGTAAAAAAAAGTTTGGGATTTCAAATTCACACACAACACGTTTGTTTTTTTTTCTTATTTTTTGCTTTTCAAACGCTCGTAATTTATTTGTTAAGGGGTTTCGGCAATTAAGCCGGCCAGACAGCTGTTTCAGTGGTGACACAGTGGGCGATAAAGAGGTGGCAAATTTGTTTAAACTGAAATAAGTTATATTACATATTATTGAACAGCCAAGGGTTTCATAAAGGCAATATGTTGTACATATTACGGCAAAACGGCTGAATGGATTTAAATTTTCCCAGAGAAGCGAAAAAGAAAAGCCATAAAAATGAGAATTTAATGATCAATAAAACAAAAAGAAGCATTAAGCTAGCCAATTGTTGTTGTTGGTTTTTTTCTAAAGCATTCGTTATAGGTGTGAATGCAAAGCCATGGGTGGTGGTATTAGTGGTGAGAGAAACAGAAACGACTGGCAGATATGAGAGAGAAAGAGTACCGTTATTTATACTAGGTGAGGGTGTTGTGGGAGTGTGATGTGCGTGGCTCTACACGGCATGTTGGTCAGTCAATTTCTAAAGACTCGGTTTTGTGTGGCATTTGCAATTTTGTTGTAGATTGTATGTATGTGATAAATGTATGTATGTGTATCTATTGGGAGCCTACATTACAAGACAAAAAACTTTGTTACTACAGTACAGGGCGTATGTAGATGTGGGTGGGTGTGTAGTATGTGGGTGTATTTAAACATAGAAGTGAAAATTAAAAAGATAGCCGTTTATCAATGATTCTGCTCAGTCAAGGTAACTATTGGGTTGCCTAAAAAGTAATTGCGGATTTTTTAAAAGAAAGTAAATGCATTTTTAATAAAACTTAGAATGAACTTTAATCAAATATATAATTGCCATTTTGTTCGATAACCTTTTGCCATCTTCCTGGCAAATTTACTATTCCACGCTCATAGAATTTCTGGCCTTTATCTGCAAGAAACTGAACCAAGTGCGATTTTATAGCCTCATTATTGCCGAAAGTTTTATCATTTAAGGAGTTCTGCAAAGATCGAAATAAATGGTACTCAGATGGTGCAAGGTCAGGGCTATATGGTGGATGCATCAAAAGTTCCCAGCTAAGCTCACTCAGTTTTTGGCGAGTGACCAAAGATGTGTGCGGTCTAGCGTTGTCCTGGTGGAATATGACACCTTTACGATTGACCAATTCTGGTCGCTTCTCCTCGATGGCTGTATTCAATTTGTCCAATTTTTGACAGCAAACATCCGAATTAATCGTTTGGTTCCTTGGAAGCAGCTCAAAATATACCACACCCTTCCAATCCCACCAAACAGACAGCATAACCTTCTTTTGGTGGATTTCAGCGTTTGAAGTGGTTTGAGCTGGTTCACCATGCTTGGACCATGATCGTTTTCGACTAACGTTGTTGTAAACAATCCATTTTTCATCTCCAGTTATGAATCGTTTTAAAAACGGATTGAATTCATTGCGTTTAAGGTGCACATCACAAGCGTTGATTCGGATTGTTAAATGAATTGCTTTCAATACATGTGGTACCCATATTAAAATTGACGCCAAACAAACAAATGTAAACAAAATTTCGCGCACTTTTTTTCTAAAGCAAGCTAAAAGTAACAGCTGATAACTGACAGAAGAAAGAATGCAATTACAGAGTCACAAGCCGTTGAAAAAATTTGTCAACGCCGACTATATTACTACTATATCACCGACAATTACTTTTTGGGCAACCCAATAATTGTGTGGCTATACTATGCACTGAATGAACGGTTGGGATGGGCTCATATCTGTAATACTTTAAAAAACTAGTAAAAGCGTGCTAAGTTCAGCAAGGTCGAATCATATATACTCTCCACCATGGATCGCATTTGTCAATTTTTTGAATGACTTCTATATATATATGAGCAACATCTAGTTATTGAACGATATGGACCGTACTTGTCATGGCTGTTAAAAGTCATAGAAAAATACCACTTCCAAAATTTCAGGCATATCGAGTAAAAATTGCGCCTTCCAGTGGGTCAGAGCGTCAAATTGGGAGATCGGTTTATGTGGCAGCCATATCAGGTTATCAACCGATTTACACCACATTTGTTGAAAGTCATTCTACAACGACCTATGCAAAATTTCAACCAAATTGGATAAAAATTGCGCCCTCTAGAAGCGTAAGAAGTCGAATCGGGAGATCGATTTATATCAGAAGCGCAAGAGATCGAAGAGCAAGAAGTCGAATTGGGAGATCGGTTTATATCAGGTTATGGACTGATTTCAAATCATTCCCCAAACGACATGTGCAAAATTTGTGCCAAATCGGCTAAGAATTGCACCCTGTAGAGGCTTAAGAAGTCTAATCGGGAGATTGGTTTATATGACAGCTACATCAGGTTATGAACCGATTTGAACCATACTTGGCACAGTCGCATCAATACTTTTTTCATTCCCAAAGTTTCTCTTTTTATCACTAGTTTGTGATATTTCTCCTAAATACCAATTAAATTCAACAGAAATGAATATTTCGAAATAACATTCCGCCCACTGTGCTGTGTTACCTGTTTTTGGCGGTGGCGTTTTTTTCGAATGCTTCCGTACAGGTTTTTTTTCTAACGATTTACTGTCGCTTTGTTTTGATTGGAAATCTACGTCACTTTAGTACCGGCATGATTCACCCCTTTCGGTATAAACCAAATCAACGTTTGTCGACCAGCCAGACATAAAAGTAGCGTAAAAATTCCCCCAACTAAGCTGAATGGATCTCAAAGCTCACTGCAGTCAATTGGATGAGAGAAAAATAGAGACTTGAAGCTTAGCTAACTAAAACTCAAAGTTAACTTGCCTTAAACGCCTAAGCTGAGTTGCATTTAAGAGTTTGGCTTATATTTAGAGAAGAGACTAAACTGCTCTGAAATTGTTATGAGACTCTTTTACCAAAGAGGCTACTCAGAGAAATCCCGTAGGCGTTTTTATTTTAGACAAACGCCCATGTATTTATAGATAATTCAATGTAAATTAAAAATCATGAGACCAACGGTTTATTAGCGCAGGACAGCTCTGACCAAATGAGAGGTCATTTGTAAGCCTTAAATAATTTCGTTCTACGGTTTGGCCCAAATGTGGAAGTATTTCAGCCACAGAAGCCGGGCATAAACATAGGAAATGTTGCAACGAACAGGGGGATAGAATCGAAAGAAACTAGTAAAAAAATGGATAGGATAAGGATAGGATAGGGATAGGATAAGGATAGGATTAGGATAGGATAGGGATAGGATAAGGATAGGATTAGGATAGGATAAGGATAGGATAAGGATAGGATATGGATAGGATAAGGATAGGATAAGGATAGGATAAAAATAGGATAAGGATAGGATAAGGAGAGGATAAGGATAGGATAAGGATAAGGATAAGGATAAGGATAAGGATAAGGATAAGGATAAGGATAAGGATAAGGATAAGGATAAGGATAAGGATAAGGATAAGGATAAGGATAAGGATAAGGATAAGGATAAGGATAAGGATAAGGATAAGGATAAGGATAAGGATAAGGATAAGGATAAGGATAAGGATAAGGATAAGGATAAGGATAAGGATAAGGATAAGGATAAGGATAAGGATAAGGATAAGGATAAGGATAAGGATAAGGATAAGGATAAGGATAAGGATAAGGATAAGGATAAGGATAAGGATAAGGATAAGGATAAGGATAAGGATAAGGATAAGGATAAGGATAAGGATAAGGATAAGGATAAGGATAAGGATAAGGATAAGGATAAGGATAAGGATAAGGATAAGGATAAGGATAAGGATAAGGATAAGGATAAGGATAAGGATAAGGATAAGGATAAGGATAAGGATAAGGATAAGGATAAGGATAAGGATAAGGATAAGGATAAGGATAAAGATAAGGATAAGGATAAGGATAAGGATAAGGATAAGGATAAGGATAAGGATAAGGATAAGGATAAGGATAAGGATAAGGATAAGGATAGGATAACGATAGGATAAGGATTGGATAAGGATAGGATAAGGATAGGATAAGGATAAGGATAAGGATAGGATAAGGATAGGATAAGGATAGGATAAGGATAGGATAAGGATAGAATAAGGATAGGATAAGGACAGGATAAGGATAGGATAAGGATAGGATAAGGATAGGATAAGGATAGGATAAGGATAGGATAAGGATAGGATAAGGATAGGATAAGGATAGGATAAGGATAGGATAAGGATAGGATAAGGATAGGATAAGGATAGGATAAGGATAGGATAAGGATAGGATAAGGATAGGATAAGGATAGGATAAGGATAGGATAAGGATAGGATAAGGATAGGATAAGGATAGGATAAGGATAGGATAAGGATAGGATAAGGATAGGATAAGGATAGGATAAGGATAGGATAAGGATAGGATAAGGATAGGATAAGGATAGGATAAGGATAGGATAAGGATAGGATAAGGATAGGATAAGGATAGGATAAGGATAGGATAAGGATAGGATAAGGATAGGATAAGGATAGGATAAGGATAGGATAAGGATAGGATAAGGATAGGATAAGGATAGGATAAGGATAGGATAAGGATAGGATAAGGATAGGATAAGGATAGGATAAGGATAGGATAAGGATAGGATAAGGATAGGATAAGGATAGGATAAGGATAGGATAAGGATAGGATAAGGATAGGATAAGGATAGGATAAGGATAGGATAAGGATAGGATAAGGATAGGATAAGGATAGGATAAGGATAGGATAAGGATAGGATAAGGATAGGATAAGGATAGGATAAGGATAGGATAAGGATAGGATAAGGATAGGATAAGGATAGGATAAGGATAGGATAAGGATAGGATAAGGATAGGATAAGGATAGGATAAGGATAGGATAAGGATAGGATAAGGATAGGATAAGGATAGGATAAGGATAGGATAAGGATAGGATAAGGATAGGATAAGGATAGGATAAGGATAGGATAAGGATAGGATAAGGATAGGATAAGGATAGGATAAGGATAGGATAAGGATAGGATAAGGATAGGATAAGGATAGGATAAGGATAGGATAAGGATAGGATAAGGATAGGATAAGGATAAGGATAAGGATAAGGATAAGGATAAGGATAAGGATAAGGATAAGGATAAGGATAAGGATAAGGATAAGGATAAGGATAAGGATAAGGATAAGGATAAGGATAAGGATAAGGATAAGGATAAGGATAAGGATAAGGATAAGGATAAGGATAAGGATAAGGATAGGATAAGGATAGGGATAGGATAAGGATAAGGATAAGGATAAGGATAAGGATAAGGATAAGGATAAGGATAAGGATAAGGATAGGATAAGGATAGGATAAGGATAGGATAAGGATAGGATAAGGATAGGATAAGGATAGGATAAGGATAGGATAAGGATAGGATAAGGATAGGATAAGGATAGGATAAGGATAGGATAAGGATAGGATAAGGATAGGATAAGGATAGGATAAGGATAGGATAAGGATAGGATAAGGATAGGATAAGGATAGGATAAGGATAGGATAAGGATAGGATAAGGATAGGATAAGGATAGGATAAGGATAGGATAAGGATAGGATAAGGATAGGATAAGGATAGGATAAGGATAGGATAAGGATAGGATAAGGATAGGATAAGGATAGGATAAGGATAGGATAAGGATAGGATAAGGATAGGATAAGGATAGGATAAGGATAGGATAAGGATAGGATAAGGATAGGATAAGGATAGGATAAGGATAGGATAAGGATAGGATAAGGATAGGATAAGGATAGGATAAGGATAGGATAAGGATAGGATAAGGATAGGATAAGGATAGGATAAGGATAGGATAAGGATAGGATAAGGATAGGATAAGGATAGGATAAGGATAGGATAAGGATAGGATAAGGATAGGATAAGGATAGGATAAGGATAGGATAAGGATAGGATAAGGATAGGATAAGGATAGGATAAGGATAGGATAAGGATAGGATAAGGATAGGATAAGGATAGGATAAGGATAGGATAAGGATAGGATAAGGATAGGATAAGGATAGGATAAGGATAGGATAAGGATAGGATAAGGATAGGATAAGGATAGGATAAGGATAGGATAAGGATAGGATAAGGATAGGATAAGGATAGGATAAGGATAGGATAAGGATAGGATAAGGATAGGATAAGGATAGGATAAGGATAGGATAAGGATAGGATAAGGATAGGATAAGGATAGGATAAGGATAGGATAAGGATAGGATAAGGATAGGATAAGGATAGGATAAGGATAGGATAAGGATAGGATAAGGATAGGATAAGGATAGGATAAGGATAGGATAAGGATAGGATAAGGATAGGATAAGGATAGGATAAGGATAGGATAAGGATAGGATAAGGATAGGATAAGGATAGGATAAGGATAGGATAAGGATAGGATAAGGATAGGATAAGGATAGGATAAGGATAGGATAAGGATAGGATAAGGATAGGATAAGGATAGGATAAGGATAGGATAAGGATAGGATAAGGATAGGATAAGGATAGGATAAGGATAGGATAAGGAAAGGATAAGGATAGGATAAGGATAGGATAAGGATAGGATAGGATAAGGATAGGATAAGGATAGGATAAGGATAGGATAAGGATAGGATAAGGATAGGATAAGGATAGGATAAGGATAGGATAAGGATAGGATAAGGATAGGATAAGGATAGGTTAAGGATAGGATAAGGATAGGATAAGGATAGGATAAGGATAGGATAAGGATAGGATAAGGATAGGATAAGGATAGGATAAGGATAGGATAAGGATAGGATAAGGATAGGATAAGGATAGGATAAGATAGGATAAGGATAGGATAAGATAGGATAAGCATAGGATAAGTGGGTATGTAAAATACCTTAATCCAGTTGGTAAATCTTGAGAGAACCCTCCACCAGAGCAGAAATTCATGGTCCGAGAAGCCAGGCAATCCGCAATAAACTTTTGCCCAGTTTATTTAATTGGATTTCTATTTTTCTCTCCATCAAGGGATAACCTACCTCAAGCATTAAGCTTTTTGTCCAAAGTCCACATTAATAAATTCCATTCCGTTACCTTTGCTTAAGTTACCAATAGCTAGCACATGGCGACTGAGTACCATGAAAATCTATCACCCACATTGACAAGACAGACCACCTCTTTGGAATTACAGAAGTTTATTCAGCCATCAGTGGATTAACAATTTGGACCACCCAGTCGATGCCACTCCATACAACTTCAACCAAGTGTGCAGTGTTCAGTGTTCACTGGATGAAGTCAGCCAACCATAATAGAGCTTAACTTTATTAGCAACTGTGTCTGCCGTGTAAAGCTTCCCAGTTTTTTAAGTTTATTATTACTTTGGAACTTCATTAGTTGGTTACTTAGCATTAGGCCCCAGATTTACTCAATCAACTCAGGCTAAATGTTAGAAAGTCCATTTGGAAGCATTTAACTCCATTGCAAGTACCTTACCGCAAGGTGATCAAATATACAGTACCTTCCTTTCGTGTATCACAATGTTTTCGCCATGCTCGAGTGAAACGCCGACACGAGCACAACGCAACGCAGTCACTTTCGAAGCCAGACCAGGCTTGCCGCTCGGTCAGAATGACAGATTCTGTCTCATATTGTCAGTGGGGACAACAAAGATGATGACAACAATGAAGATGGTAGGATCAATTACATCGGCCATACATGTAAGAGTTATGAGTAACTTGATGTTTCCCAACATTACTACGATGTTCGATATGCATTCTTTGCTTCGCTATAGCTTACTTCTGGAATAGTTTGGAGCGCGTGTTTCTCATTTGTTCCCTAGAGCATGTAAGAAGCCATTCTTTATATCGCCAAGCAGAGTTTTTCCCTTATGCTTTAGAGTATGCGTAGCCATGCATGAGTGCAAAACATATTCTCTAGTTACATGAATATTACTTTTCTTTGGTCGAGAGTCGAAGTAAAAGTCAATAAACAGAGCAAAAGTCGAAAGCGTCCTATGGATAAGGATAGGCGAGCATATGATAAAACAAGTAAAAAGGATACCCACAACCTCGGCTATATATGTAAACCACCTTTTGTCATGATCCGGTGAAAAATGCATAATTTATGTCCCCATAGCAGCTTTATCAAAATATGGTCCGCTTTGGACCAAATTTGACACGGATATTGAGTGGTCTATTAACTACAAGTCATTGTTCAATTTTGTAGAAGCAAATATTGGTCTTTTTGGTAGCCATATCCATATATAGAGCGATCTGAACCATATATGACATGGATGTCGAAAAGCCTAACATAAGTCCTTGTGTCAAATTTGAACACAATCGGATTATAAGTGTGCATTTTATGGGGCCAAAACCTTAAATTGAAGAGATCGGTCTATATAGCAGCTATATCCAAATCTGGACCAATCTGGGCCAAATTACAGAAAGTTGTCGAAGAACCTAACGCAACTCACTGTCCCAAATTTCGAAATGCGAAATCGGATAACAAATGTGGCTTTTATGGGCCTAAGACCCTGAATCGGCATATCGGTCTATATGGGGTTTATGTCAAGATATAGTCAGATATATAGCCCATCTTCAAACATAACCTTCTTATGGACAAAAAAAGAATCTGCTCAAAGTTTCAGTTTCATGGATATTTCGATGTCTTGCAAACGGAATGAATATACCCCCATCCTATGGTGCTGGGTATATCCTTATCCTATATATATATATATATATATTAATATATAAATATATTATATATATATATATATATAATATAATATATATATATATATAAATATTATATATAATATATAATATATAAGTAAATAATATTATATATTATATTATATATATATAAATATTATATATATATATATATATATATTAGTATATTATATATATATTATAAATATATAATAGTATATAAATATATATTATTATCCTATCCTTATCCTATCCTTATCCTTATCCTATCCTTAATCCTATCCTTATCCTATCCTTATCCTTACCTTATCCTATCCTTATCCTATCCTTATCCTATCCTTATCCTATCCTTATCCTATCCTTATCCTATCCTTATCCTATCCTTATCCTTATCCTTATCCTATCCCCTATCCTTATCCTTATCCTTATCCTATCCTATCCCTATCCTTATCCTATCCTTATCCTTATCCTTATCCTTATACCTTATCCTTATCCTTATCCTTATCCTTACCTTATCCTTATCCTTATCCTTATCCTTATCCTTATCCTTATCCTATCCTTATCCTATTCCTTACCTATCCTATCCTATCCATATCCTTATCCTATCCTTATCCTATCCTTATCCTATCCTTATCCTTATCCTTAACTATCCTATCCTTATCCTATCCTTATCCTATCCTTCTTATCCTATCCTTATCCTAATCCTTATCCTATCCTTATCCTTATCCTTATCCTATCCTTATCCTAATCTCTTATCCTATCCTTATCCATATCCTTATCCTATCCTTATCCTTATCCTTATCCTATCCTTATCCTTATCCTTATCGCTATCCTTATCCTTATCCTTATCCTTATCCTTATCCTTATCCTTATCCTTATCCTTATCCTTATCCTTATCCTTATCCTTATCCATATCCTTATCCTTATCCTTATCCTTATCCTTAATCCTTATCCTTATCCAAATCCTATACCTTATCCTTATCCTTATCCTTATCCTTATCCTTATCCTTATCCTTATCCTTATCCTTATCCTTATCCTTATCCTTATCCTTATCCTTATCCTTTATCCTTATCCTTATCCTTATCCTTATCCTATCCTTATCCTTATCCTTATCCTTATCCTTATCCTTATCCTTATCCTTATCCTTATCCTAATCCTTATCCTTATCCTATCCTATCCTTATCCTTATCCTTATCCTTATCCTTATCCTTATCCTTATCCTTATCCTTATCCTTATCCTATCCTTATCTTATCCTTATCCTTATCCTTCTATCCTTATCCTATCCTTATCCTTATCCTTATCCTTATCCTTATCCTTATCCTAACCTATCCTATCCTTATCCTATCCTTATCCTTATCCTTACCTATCCTTATCCTTATCCTATCCTTATCCTATCCTTATCCTACCTACTATCCTATCCTTATCCTATCCTTATCCTATCCTTATCCTATCCTTATCCTATCCTTATCCTATCCTAATCCTATATCTCCTAATCCTTATCCTATCCAAATCCTATCCTATCCTAATATCCAAATCCTTATCCTATCCTTATCCTATCCTAATCATCCTTATACCTATCCTTATCCTATCCTTATCACCTAATCCTTAATCTTATCCTATCCTTATCCTTTATCCTTATCCTTATCCTTATCCTTATCCATATCCTTAACCTTAACCTTATCCTTATCCTTATCCTTATCCTTATCCTTATATCCTTATCTATCCTTATCCTTATCCTTATCTCTTTATCCTTATCCTTATCCTTAATCCCTTATCCTTATCCTATCCTTATCCTTATCCTTATCCTTATCCTTATCCTTATCCTTATCCTTATCCTTATCCTTATCCTTCTATCCTTATCCTTATCCTTATCCTATCCTTATCCTTATCCTTATCCTTATCCTTATCCTTATCCTTATCCTTATCCTTATCTATCCTTATCCTTATCCTAATATCCTTATCCTTATCCTTATCCTTATCCTTATCCTTATCCTTATCCTTATCCTTATCCTTATCCTTATCCTTATCCTATATCCTTATCCTTATCCTTATCCTTATCCTTATCCTTATCCTTATCCTTATCCTTATCCTTATCCTTATCCTTAATCCTTATCCTTATCCTTATCCTTATCCTTAATCCTTATCCTTATCCTTATCCTTATCCTTATCCTATCCTTATCCTTATCCTTATCCTTATCCTTATCCTTATCCTTATCCTTATCCTATCCTTATCCTTATCCTCCTATCTTATCCTTATCCTTAATCCTTATCCTTATCCTTATCCTTATCCTTATCCTTATCCTTATCCTTATCCTTATCCTTATCCTATCCTTATCCTATTATCCTATCCTTATCCTATCCTACTTATCCTATCCTTATCCTATCCTTATCCTATCCTTATCCTATCCTTATCCTATCCTTATCCTATCCTTATCCTATCCTTATCCTATCCTTCCTATCCTATCCTTATCCTATCCTTATCCTATCCTTATCCTATCCTTATCCTATCCTTATCCTATCCTTATCCTAATATCCTTATCCTTATCCTTATCCTATATCCTTATCCTATCCTTATCCTATTCCTTATCCTATCCTTATCCTATCCTTATCCTATATCCTTATCCTATCCTTATCCTATCCTTATCCTATCCTTATCCTAATCCTTATCCTATCCTTATCCCTATCCTTATCCTATCCTTCCTTATCCTTATCCTTATCCTATCCTTATCCTATCCTTATCCTATCCTTATCCTATCCTTATCCTATCCTTATCCTATCCTTATCCTATCCTTATCCCTATCCTTATCCTATCCTTATCCTATCCTTATCCTATCCTTAATCCTAATCCCTTATCTCCTATCCTTATCCTATCCTTATCCTATCCTTATCCTAATCCTTATCCTATCCTTATCCTATCCTTATCCTATCCTTATCCTATCCTTATCCTTATCCTTATCCTATCCTTATCCTATCCTTATCCTATCCTTATCCTATCCTATCCTTATCCTTATCCTATCCTTATCCTATCCTATCCTATCTATCCTATCCTTATCCTATCCTTATTCTATCCCTTATCCTATCTTATATCCTATCCTTACCCTATCCTTATCCTATCCTTATCCTATCCTTATCCTTATCCGTATCCTTTCCTTATCCTAGCATTATCTTTTCTTATCCTTATTCCTAAAATCACATGCAGTTTTAAAAATTTCGCAATCACTATCCTCGTACCCAAGTTTTTCTTTTACTGTTCTGCTCTCACTATGCCGTCCAACAATTGTCGTTGTAAAGTTGAGACTTTCAAGTCTTTACAATTTTACACATCACTGATGACATGCATGATCATCGATGGATGGTCGGATCGATCGAATAGTTTTCCCCTCGACCTTGTTCGCTCGACAACATCCCTGTGATGACAATATTGTAAGCTGAGCTATGCTGAAGTCTGCTTTCATTTATGCTGGGTTTTTCTGCTTTTTACGCTACGAACAGATAGCAGCTATGCAAGCAAGCGTTTACATTTACATAACGATGTCCATTGTGTCCTACTGTACGATGTTTGGCATCAAGTTCCTCCTGTGAGGTTCTTCAGCACAAATGCTTGCCATCTAGCACTCACTTCATATGAGATCAGCAGCAGCCGCACCATGGGCTCTGTAGTTTCAGCAAAGAGTCCCTGCACAACATTTGTGAGTTTGTCTGTAGGTCTGGGCATAAAGTTACCGCCGCCGCCACCATCGTAACCAGCCAGCAACCAATCTTGTTTGAATGTCGAGTCTTGAGTCTTGGTTGTTCAATATTTTGTAGGGCTTCTTGTTGAAATTTTAAGATGTGTAAAAATGTAATTGCATACATTTGTTTTAGCCCCGTTCGTTTGCAGCCAATTGCAAATAATTGCCATGGATTATTTCAAAATATTTTTTTTTTTTATAAATTTAGAAAAATCATAAAGAAGTCAGCTTTGCATTTGCCACAGTTTCATTATGAAGTGGAAAGCTGCACTCTTGTAAATTAGCATTTTTTTTTTGTATACAGTTTGCAGTGCCTACATTGTGATATCAAATTTTGTATTTTTCAAGCAGAGGATATATGAAACAACTGCCCATTAAAACATTGCTAGTAATTGTCAGAACTGTTCTTACATAAAGGCGGGTTTCATGATTTCTATCATCATCTACAATGGTTACTTTTATTATCTACAATAGCTGAAGATTTTCCACCAAACACTATACTTAGTTGCTTCGTACTTAGTCCTATGGGAATAAGCATACTGATGATGAGTTTGAGAAGAGTATCAGTGGATCGGTGAGGTGGCTTTAAAATCTCATGTGATGGAGGCTTCCCACTCGGTGAATTGGAAATTTGTGTAATACCTCCGATGAGATTTCAAGAGAGAATGTTTGAAGAGAAGCTCGCAATTGCAGAACCTTTCACTCCTCGTGTCACCGTAGCTCAGAGATTAACATGTCTATGACACTGGACTGGAATTTTCATGGGAGACTTTCCCTCCTAATGTCTGCGACATTTGTGAGGTACTATGCCATGGAAAAACTTTTCCCCAAAGAGGTGTCGTACTGCGGCTAGCCGTTCGGATATAAAATGTAGGAATTTTTTCTACTCTACTATGCTATGGAAAAACTTTTCCCCCAAGAGGTCTCGTACTGTGGCTAGCCGTTCGGATATAAAAAGGAGGAATTTTTTCTACTCTAGATTTATCATGAGGCTAAATAAATGTGCTTGTAACCCGAGACACATTAGGTACGCCCCAAACATTTTTTAATAAAAAAAAGTTTCTTATGTTTACAAATTTTGTTTTAGAGAAAAATTTGAATTTGAAATATTTAACTTAAAAAGTTTGTATCTCCTTAACTGATTAGATCTGAGCCTGTACACGAGAGTATTCTAAAAGTCGTTGACCCTTATGGGGTCAAACTGTGTTAGTCAGTGGACTTTTTTCAAAAGTGTGAACAACAGAGCCTTATTTTATAGCGGTAGATAACCACTGTAGCGCAGAGGTTAGCATGTCCGCCTATGACGCCGAACTCCTGGGTTCGCATCCTGGCGGGACCACCAGAAAAAAATTCATGGGCGGTTTTCCCCTCTTAATGCTGGCAACATTTGTGAGGTACTATGCCCTGGAAAAACTTTTCCCCAAAGAGGTGTCGCACTGCGGCTAGCAGTTGGGATATAAAAAGCTGGCATTTTTTCTACTCGTGTAGATGGTGAAGATTCGCCAACTGATTCGCCTATAACTAGAGTGAGACCACCAGAAAAAAAAATTCAGCGGCGGTTTTCCCCTCTTAATGCTGGCAACATTTGTGAAGGTACTATGCCCTGGAAAAACTTTTCCCCAAAGAGGTGCCGCACTGTGGCTAACAGTTGGGATATAAAAAACTGGAATTTTTTCTACTCTAGTAGATGGTGAAGATTCGCCAACTGATTCGGCTATGACTAGAGTGAAATTTTCCCCTATCCGTCTCAATTCAATGACCTGGTATTGTTTTAATCATTTGACTATTTTAAACTAAACACCATATTTTTTTTGTTATTGCAATTTGGCTTGCATTCATTTGCATGCATACGCATCACTCACTCCCACACACTTTGTGGTGGTGTTGATGGTGTGCGTTTGTTGCTGCATTGCCGCTGCGGTTTGGCTTTTCATTGGATGATAAAATTTCCGTCTGTCCGTCCTGCAGTCGGCGTGTTATTTTAGGCACTTTACCTTTCAGCTTGGCTTAAAGCAAGCCCCAGAATAGAATGTGGAAATGAAATGTTTGCATTATCTATTATTTTAATATGCATGCATGTCTGCTGAAGTGTTGCAAATCTCTACAATGTATGGGTGGGCAAATTTTACACAGAGAGAAATGATTATTGAAAAGTTTAAAAAAAAAACAAAAACAAACACGGAACAAAACAGTATATGCAAAATTTGACCAAATTCGGGTAATGTTGCTCCCTCTAAAGGTTCAAGAAATCAAATCAGGAGTTAATTTTAAATCATACTTGGCACTTACATGGGATCTATATTGGAAGAAGGACCGATTTGGCCCATATACAATTCCAACCGATCTACATTGATAAGAATTATAAGTGCAAAATTGTAAATGCCTAGCTTAACTGCTTCGAAAATTTGTGTTTTTGATAGACGGATGGGAGGACACATTTCATTCACCTTAGAATCTACAATACGAACCAGAATATACAGTTGCACAGAAAAGTCTTCATACACCACCCAAAAAACACGTTTTACGACATTTTTGGAAATTTGGATAATTTTTTATTTTTTTAATCTATCAGCATTCTTGTGCTTCTGTCCATCTCACTGGCTGATATTCATGCTTGGGCTGTTTGGGGAAAAATGAAAATACTAAAACATGGGTTTTTATTAATGCCATAGTTAAACCGCAAACTACAACTTTACATGATCCTCCGCCACCTTTTCCTCACATTTTATTTGTGGTTATTATTTGCTGGTTTGATTCTTTCGTTGGAGTTGCTGTGCATGAAGTGTTGCTGATGCCACCCACCCATATGTTGATGCCAAATTCTTTCAACATTCAACAATTGTTATTAGTTTCCAAATACATTGTTTTTATTTAAATTTTTCTTCTTCTATTGTTAGGAGTTTTTTGTAAGGTTTCATTAAATAATTTGAAAATTCTATTGTTCGGATGCGTCGGAAAGGGTTTTGCTACAAAACAAACAATCAATTCATATGCATATATGTAATGAATTGGGAAGAATTGAATTGAATTTCAGGAAGTTTGAACTATATGTGTAAAGCGAATTATAGACAAGTAAAAGGGTATTAAATTCGCTTTAACCGAACCACCAATAGATCGAATCTGTCAAGTTCTTTGCACAGTTCCTTTTTTAGGCTTAAATTGGCACCTATGCTTTTTTAAGATATTTGTATAAGAATTGCTTCCTGCGGGTGTTTAATTAGTCAGACAAATATTATGGCTGATAGCGATGTAGTGCTACAAGACACAAGAGTACCTAAACGTGATAGGGAGAGCTTTGATCATCGCTCCTCCTTTGGAAACCTTTCAATAACTCCCCGCTCATCGGATTCTCCTTTCAGAATGGTACAAATGCTTGATGAATGCTTCAGTAAGTTAAGCGATTAATTGGTATGTCAACTTAAAGTCATGCTCAAGGAGACAGAAATCCGCATCATAGGCGAATTCGAAGAGAAATTGTCGGCGATAAGAACCAATTTAAATGATGTCAACTCTCGCGAATCCAAATTAGAAAAAGTCGCTGGGGAGATTAACCACACCAAATCCGATATAGATGACATTCGAATCCAATTATTAAGGCAAAAGATGCGAGTTAATGGATTTCTTCAACAAGCTGAGGAAAATTTAATCGACTTATTTGCCAACATATGCAGTACTGTGAATATATTGGGTTGCCCAAAAAGTAATTGCGGATTTTTTAAAAGAAAGTAAATGCATTTTTAATAAAACTTAGAATGAACTTTAATCAAATATACTTTTTTACACTTTTTTTCTAAAGCAAGCTAAAAGTAACAGCTGATAACTGACAGAAGAATGAATGCAATTACAGAGTCACAAGCTGTGAAAAAATTTGTCAACGCCGACTATATGAAAAATCCACAACAACTTTTTGGGCAACCCAGTAGTTGTACCTCGCATTAAAACAATCCATTGCCTTCAAAATAGAAACAACACCAAAAACCTCAATTCACCGGATGGCGTATAATAAAGTTCATGTCGTCCTACGGCAAAATTTTTTTCTTAAAATCTGTTTTTGGCTATATTCATCCCCCCCTCCCATTCCTCCTTCGTGTAATAAAGTCTACACTCTAGTTCTCTAGTTGCTATGCTCCCACTGCTTAAGGCATAACACTAAGCAGAGGGGGGTATTCAAAGGTGAGGAGTAAACGAGGTTGTTTTCTTTATTACACACACTAGCTGACCCGGGCCCGCTCCGCTGCGCCTTCTTTTACCTGATATGGAACAAAAGTTTCCTTGGAATATTATTTTCGACAATTCAAGATCTTTTAGTGAAATACCATGCAAACTTGACTAACAGTGCCTTTGTCCGAATCCCACATGATCTTTATTGGTCTACGAATTTAAGTTTGGATGTAAATTCTTTAATACTTCATTTCGGCTCGATATTCTCTGATTTAGTGGTGTTTTCGGAGGAGAGGTGGTCCCCCAGATACTTGGCCCTGAAAGAATATCAGCATTGTGCTCTTCTCTCAAATACCATTAATTTAAACCCCATATTGCCATTGGCTTAAGAGGAGTTTACAGAATGAGGCGTCCCCCAAACACATGGCCCCAAAAAAGGTTATCAAATTCGTTTTCTAATCTCAAAATCGAAAATTTTTTCCCCTTTGGGGGTGTTTTGGGAAAGGGGTGATGCCTAAAATACATGGTCCTACATTTGGATATCAAATTCGTATTCTACTCCCATTTAAAACCCCATATTGCGATGGTCAGTAAAAATTGCTGTTTGTGGGGTATTTTGGGAAAGGAATAGACCCCAACCCCCCCAAGGAATAGACTCCACCCCCCTATTCCTTTCATTTAAACCGCACATTGACATGGTCGGTAAATATGCCCGATTTAGGGGTGTTTTGGGGATTGGAGTGGTCCCCCAAACACTAAGCCCGGAAAATATATCAGCAACGTGCTCTATTCTCATATACCTATGTATATATCATTTATTTGAACCCCATGTTGCCATTGCCCTCACAATTGGATATCAAATTCGTTTTCTAATCTCATTTAAACTGCTTATTGCAAAAATCACCAAATATATCCGGTTTGGGGTATTGGCCCTAAAAACTATGAATATTTAGTTCCACTCTCTTTAAGACCCAAATTGTCTTGGTGAGCAAATATGTCCTATTTGGGGGTTTTTATGGTGGTGGGACGTCCGCTAGACAATTGGCGCCTAATGTTGATATCAAATACGTGGTCTACTCCCACATATCTTTAATTTGAGCCCCATATTTCCATAGTCGGCAACCATGACCGGCTTGGGGGGTGTTTTGTGGAATGGGCGGCCACCCAGCGAGTTGGCCTTGGATTCGATATCGGATTCGTGTTCCACTTTAAAAACCCTCTTATTGCAATAGTCAGAAAATACTTACTATTTGAGTGGGGTGGCCCCATAGACAATTTTCCGAATATTGATATCAAATTCGTGCTTTACTCCCAAAGACCTTTCATTTGAGCCCCATATTCCTATGGTCGTAAATTTGTCCCCTTTGGGGATGTTTTTGGTGAGAGACGGCCCCCCAAATACTTGGTACCATATTTGGATATCAGATTCGTATTCTATTCGCAAATACCTTTTACTTAAGCCCCATATTCCTATGGTCAGTAAATAAGTCCTGTTTGGGGGTTGTTGTGGGAAAGGGCTGGTGGACCCCCAGAGACGTGGTCCCACATTTGGATATCAGATTCGTATTCTACTCGCAAATACCTTTCATTTGAGTCCCATATTGCCATGGTCGGTAAATATGTTCGATTTAGGGGTGTTTTGGGGCTTGGGGTGGTCCCCCCAGCACTTGGTCCGACAATTGGATAACAGATACGTTTTCTTATCCTAAATACCTTTCATTTGAGTCCCATATTGTCGTGATTGTTATAAATATATGTTTGGTGGGTTTTAGGATGGGGCAGCCCCTTTAGGTACCCCATCCGAAATTTGGATACCAAATTTTTATTTTTAGGGTACTATATGAGAGCACACAAAATTTCGCTTAAATCGCACCATCCATCTCCGAGATCTGGCGTTTCTGAAAATTAGGGTAAGGGGGAGGGTCCGCTCCCCCTTCAGATATCAAAAAATGTGGAAATTTCAAGAAAATCGGTTCACCCGTTTCTGAGTCTTTAAAGAACACACAAACATGCAAACAAACAAACAAACAAACCTACCAACAAACACAAATTGATTTCTATATATAAGAGAAGATAGTGTTTGCTTTTGTTCTCTTTTCTTCTGGTTGTTCAAATGATGGGTGATTTCAAAATACATTTGGCCAATATACGAGGATTGAGGGCGAATTTCTTTGCGGTGCATGCACATATTCATTTTCACCATCCTAACATTCTAGTCCTTTGTGAGACCCAGGTGCGTGAGGATTCAGATACACAGGATTTTCACATCCCTGAGTATCACACTCTGTCTCTTTTTATTTCGCACAGATGCCTCGTGGTATATGTACGCAATGACGTAGTGTTCCAAAGACGACAGCACCTGGACTCACAGGATCCTGAATTTAACTCCCTTTGGGTTAAATTCGGCATTGGTTCACATATACTGCACTTTGGATTTTATATAGAAGTCCAAACTCAGAAAGGGAGACTTCCATGAACGGCTTTGACTCGCTTTCTGATTCCATTACAAATGTTTTGGAGGATTTTCCGGGCAGTGATAACGTTGTCGCTGGGGATTTCAATGGCCACAACTCCTTCTTCCCATTCGAGTCATATGACTCGGCCAATGCGTTGAGCTTTTCGCTGCGCACAATGGTTTGGCGCAACTAATGAACGAACCGACAAATATCGCATGTGTCCAAAGGCACCAAAATAATACTCTTGACCTTTTTATACCCTCCACCATAGGATGGGGGTATACTAATTTCATCATTCTGTTTGTAACTCTTCGAAATATTCGTTTAATACCCCCTTAAGTCGAACTAGCCATGTTTCTCCGTCTGTCCGTCTGTCCGTCCGTCCGTCTGTCCGTCCGTCCGTCTGTCCGTCCGTCCGTCTGTCCGTCTGTCTGTCGAAAGCACGCTAACTTTCGAAGGAGTAAGGCTAGTCGCTTGAAATTTTCACAAATACTTGTTATTAGGGTAGGTCGGTTGGGATTGTAAATGGGCCAAATCGGTCCATATTTTAATATAGCAGCCATATAAACCGATCTTGGGTCTTGTTTTCTTGAGCCTCTAGAGGGCGCAATTCTTATCCGATTTGGCTGACATTTTGCATGAGGTGTTTTATTATGACTTTCAACAACTGTGTTGAGTATGTTTGAAATTGGTCCATAACCTGATATAGCTGTCATATAAACCGATCTGGGGTCTTGACTTCTTGAGCCGCTAGAGGGCACAATTATTGTCCGATTTGGCTGAAATTTCGCATGAGGTGCTTTGTTATGACCTTCAACAACTGTGCTAAGAATAGTTGAAATCGGTCCTTGACCTGCTATAGCTGTCATATAAACCGATCTTTGATCTTGACTTCTTGAGTCACTAGAGGGCGCAATTATTATCCGATTTGGCTGAAATTTCGCATAAGGTGTTTTGTTATGACTTTAAACTGATGGGCCAAGTATGGTTTAAATCGGTCTATATCCTGGTATAGCTGCCACATAAACCAATCTGGGGTCTTGACTTCTTGAGTCTCTAGAGGGCGCATTTCTTGTCAGATTTGACTGAAATTTTGCGCGTGTTGTCTTGGTACTCGTTTCCACAACTGTGTTAAGTATGGCGTAAATCGGTACATAACCTGATATAGCTACCATATAAACCGATCTTCCTATTTTACTTCTTGAGCCTCTAGAGGGCGCAATTCTTATCCGATTTGGCTGTAATTTCGCACGTGGTGTTTTGGTATTACTTCCAACAAGTGTGCCAAGTACGATTCAAATTGGTTCATAATCTGGTATAGCTGCCATATAAACCGATCTTGGATCTTGACTTCTTGAGCCGCTAGAGGGCGCAATTCTCATTCGATTTGGCAGAAATTTTGTCCAACAGCTTCTCTCATGACTTTCAACATTCGTGTCTAATATGGTGTGAATCGATCTATAGCTTGATATAGCTCCCATATAAACCGATCTCCCGTTTTTGCTTTTTGAGCCCGTACAAGGCGCAATTCTTATCCGAATGGACTGAAATACACAAAACACAATGACTTCTACAATGTTCAGCATTTATGTCATTTATGGTCCGAATCGGACTATAACCTGATATAGCTCCAAAAGCATAACAGTTCATATTCAATATTCTTTGTTTGCCTAAAAAGAGATGCCGCACAAAGAACTGGACAAATGCGATCCATGGTGGAGGGTATATAAGATTCGGCCCGGCCGAACTTAACGCCTTTTTGCTTGTTCAGTTTATGATTCGCTATCATCCACTCTTCTCGCAGATGTTAACTGTCATGGGTAATATCGTCTTGCAAAATTTCAGCTAAATGCACCCTCTAGAGGAAGTATACCCAGGAGATTAATTTGGCTCATTTATAAGCCCAACCGACTTGCATCAATAAAAGGTATTTGCGTCAAATTTTGAGCAACTGGCTTGACGTGTTCGAGCATTAGTGAGCTTTCGACAGACAAACGGAGGTACGGACAGACGGATAGGCAGATGGACCGACAATGCAGTCGATACCTTTACTGAAAATAAATTTTTGTAACTCCAATATCTCATAAAAAGTTATAAAGGGTGATTTTTTAGCTACTATCTTTTTGGCAACACTGGTATAGACAGCTCAGGGGTTTGTTTCACTGTCAAACATCTTCATCTTCATCTTTATTATTTATTGAAGTTCATTATCAAAATGCGTGCTCTCAGAAAAAGTCACAGTTTGATGCGGTTTATGGGCTGGTGGCACCATTGGACCGTACTTCTTCACTTCAAAACCTTAAATTATATGGACCGTACTATCGATTCAAATAAAGTTGTCATGTTTTTTTCTAAATTTCATGTGTTTTTTTAACTTTCCTATAGCTCTTAAAAAATCACTCTTAAGACAATTCGGACATCTGTGCATGTTTTTTGTAAGATTTTAAAGCTCTATTTATTAAAAAAGGATTTTTCCGCCGCGTAGCGGCTTGCTATATGCGACGCGACTGATCATATACCACGGGAGTCTTTTCCTGTGGATGGATTGGAAGTCGGTTTTTCCCACAATGGATCTCTGCGTTGGGGGCATCCCACCCTTCCCGAGATCATCTATATAAACGGCCGGGTCTTAATAGGATGGGGACAACAGCAGTCTTAATTGAATTCCTTGGAATCAGGGATTCTTAGAGACTTCTGAATGGGTGCAACGGTCGGATAGTCAGGTGGCGCTGAAGGCTCTGGCGTCGGGGCCCGTGATGTCGAAACTGGTGTGAAGATGCAATGAGCTTCTTCAAACCATGGGAAAGGCTCTCAGGTACCAGGCCATCAAGGTGTGGTGGGGAACAAAGCGGCCGACGAGCTGACCACGATTGAAACGCTGATTGCCTCAGATCTTGTTATGGAATTAGTCAGGTCATTAGTCGACTGTGCGAGCTTTTCGACAGAGTGGACTCTTTTTACGATGACTGCCCGAACAAGGAGAGGGCTAGTGCTGTGGGTTATAGGGGTTACAGATTGTCTCTTATCCTGGGGCTGAGAAAGCATGACTTGGGACCGCTAATAGGAGTCCTGACTGGTCATTGCAACGTCAGCTCTTTGATGGCACGCTGGCTGCAGGGAAAAGCAGACTTCTGCAGGATGTGCTATGACGAGGAGGAGTTGTAGGCGGTTGAACACCTGTTGTGTCACTGCCCAGAAATTGCGAGGAGAAGTCACAGGATAATGGGTGAACACCTTTTTTCCGAGCCTGGATTACCTACAGGCTTTTTGCCCTCTTGTTATTTTTCAATTCTGTGGAGGTCTGAATTGGCTGACTGGAACACACTCTCGACAGTGAGTATGACAAAAAAATGTTTAATTTCGTTTTTTGTCCTTATTGCTGTCTTGTATCGTTCTGTGGCCTATTTTTTCTCCACCTTCTTTTATTCTTCTAGGATGAGCGGCTAGTAACCGAGGATGCTAGTCGCGTGCCCTCCAACCTAACCTAACCTAAATATGGGAGGTATATCCAAATCTGAACCGATCTGGGTCAAAATGAAGAGAGATGTCGAAGGGCTTAACACAACCCACTGTCCCAAATTTCGGCGACATCGGACAATAAATGCGCCTTTTATGGGCCCAAGACCTTAAATCAAGAAATCGGTCTATATGACAGCTATATACAAATCTGAACCGGTCTGGGTCAAATTGCAGAAAGATGTCGAGGGACCTAACAAAACTCAGTGTCCCAAATTTCGGCGACATCGGACAATAAATGCGCCTTTTATGGGCCCAAGACCTTAAATCCAGATATCGGTCGAGGGACCTAACACAACTCACTGTCCAAAATTTTGGCGACATCGGACAATAAATGCGCCTTTTTGGGACCCAAGACCTTAAATAGAGAGAGATCGGTCTTTATGACAGCTATATCCAAATCTGGACCGATCGGGGCCAAATAAAACAAGTTAAAGCCTGCTAAGTTCGACCATATTTGACACGTTTGTTGAAGGTCATGGGAGTAGCCGTTGTACGAAATTTCACCCAAATCAGATAATAATTGCGCTCTGTAGAAGCTCAAAAAGTCAAGATCCCAGATCGGTTTTTATGGCAGCTATATCAGGTTATGGACCGATTTCAACCATACTTAGCACAGTTGTTGCAAGTCATAATGAAACACCTCATGCAAAATTTCAGCGAAATCGGCTAGGATTTGCGCCCTCTGAAGGCTCAAGAAATCAAGACCCCAGATCGGTTTATATGACATCTATACCAGGTTATGCATCGATTTCACCCTTACTTAGCACAGTTGTTGAAAGTCATAATGAAACACCTCATGCAAAATTTCAGCTAGTGGCTCAGAAGTCAAGATTCAAGATCGGTTTATATGGCAGCTATATACGCACGCTGGTTAAGTTCTTGATCGGGCCAAATCGGACCATATTTAAATATAGCTGCTATTTAGACCGATCTGCCGATAAAGGGTCTAATGCCCATAAATGCTTATTTTTTATCCCATTTCGCTGAAATTTGATAGAGTGAGTAGTTAAGAGCTTCCCGACATCTGACCCAAATATGGTTCAGATCGGACTAAATTTAGATATAGCTGCCATATAGACCGGTCTCCCGATAAAGGGTCTCAAGCACATAACAGCTTTATTTATAACCCGATTTCGCTGAAATTTAAAACAGTGGGTTATTTGAAGCCTCCCGACATCTGAGCTAAGTATGGTTCAAATCGGACTATATTTAGATATAGCTGCTATATAGACCGATCTGCCGATAAAGCGTCGGAAGCCCATAAAAGCTTTATTTATTGCCCAATTTCGCTGAAATTTCAAACAGTTGGTTATTTTAAGCTTCCCGATATCTGACCCAAATATGATTCACATCGGACTATATTGAGATATAGCTGCCATATAGACCGATCTCCCGATAAAGGGTCTGAAGGCCATAATAGCTTTGTTTTTTATCCGATTTCGCTGAAATTTGGAATAGTATGCAGTTTTAAGCCTCCCAACATCTGACCTAAGTATGGTTCAAATCGGACTATATTTAGATATAGCTGCTATATAGACCGATTTTCCGATTAAGGGTTTAATGACAATTAAAACTTTATTTTTTATCTGACTCGGCTGAAATTTGAAAATGTTAGTAGTTTTAGACCTCTAAATATAGGACCCAAAAATGGTTCAGATCGGACTTTATTTAGATATAGCTGCCATATAGACCGATTTTCCGATAAAGGGTTTGAAGGCCATAATAGCTTTGTTTTTTATCCGATTTCGCTGAAATTTGGAATAGAGCGCAGTTTTAAGCCTGCTAACATCCGTCATCAATATGATACAGATCGGACTATATTTTGATATAGCTGCCATATAGACCGATCTGCCGATAAAGGGTCTGAAGCCCATAAAAGCCCAATTTATTATCCGATTTCGCTGAAATTTGAAAAAGTAAGTAGTTTTAAGCCTCCTAATGTAGGACCCAAAAATGGTTCAGATCGGACTATATTTAGATATAGCTGCCATATAGACCGATTTTCCGATAAAGGGTTTGAAGGCCATAATAGCTTTGTTTTTTATCCGATTTCGCTGAAATTTGGAATAGAGCACAGTTTTAAGCCTCCTAACATCCGACATCAATATGATACAGATCGGACTATATTTTGACATAGCTGCCATATAGACCGATTTTCCGATAAAGGGTCTAATGCCCATAAAAGCTATATTTATTACCCGATTTCGCTGAAATTTAAAACAGTGGGTTAGTTGAAGCCTGCCGACATCTAACCTAAGTATGGTTCAGATCGGACTATATTTAGATATAGCTGCCATATAGACCGATCTGCCGATAAGGGATCTGAAGCCCATAAAAGCTTTACTTTTTATCCGATTTCGCTGAAATTTGGAATAGTGCGCAGTTTTAAGCCTCCTAACATCCAACCCCAATATGATACAGAATGGACTATATTTAGATATAGCTGCCATATAGACCGATCTCCCGATAAAGGGTCTGAAGCCCATAGAAGCCCTTTTTATTATCCGATTTCGCTGAAATTTATTTATTATTTATTTAAAGCCTTTCGACGTCTCATGTAAATATGGTTCAGATCGGACTATATTTAGATATAGCTGTCATATAGACCGATCTCCCGATAAAGGGACTGAAGGCCATAAAAGCTTTATTTATTACCTGATTTCGCTGAAATTTAAAACTGTGGGTCATTTTAAGCCTCCCGACATCTAACCTAAGTATGGTTCACATAGGACTATATTTAGAAAAATGAATAGTGACATTTATATTAGACCACTCAATGTTCGTGCCGCATTTGGGTGCTTAGGTTATCCAATTTTCACCGGATCTTGACGAAATGGGGTTTACATATACACCCGAGGTGGTGGGTATCCAAAGTTCGTCCCGACCGAACTTAAGGCCTTTTTACTTGTTTTGAAATGATTTTTAAGGTCACTCGTGCTATTTATTGAAGCAACCTAAAAATAGTTGGTTAAGTAAAATTCTTAAACGTGGTTCAATGGTTAACCATAAGATGACATATTTTCTATGCAGTCAACAAAAAAAGCTTAGACCGAGCTACATTTCTAGCTGTTGGATATTTCTAGAAACATTCCAACAACTTTGCAGCCATGATTCATGGATCAGAGCTACAGAAATTCCAAATATAAAATGGAACTCACACCACACAGAAGCCCACACGCTCCTCAATGGCTATAATGTATTCTACATTATTTTATTTTTTCTCCTTTAAATATAGAAAAATGAAACACCATTTCATATTCAACATTTGTAAAATTTAATTTATTTATTATTGTTGCTTTCTGTGATTTTTTTTTTTTTATTTTATTTATAATTTTCTTACAAAAAATGCACATGCACACATATATATATATATAAAAATGAGTTTAATTATAACAAAACAATGCTCTGAGTCTTTAGAAACAAAAAGATTTATGAAGAAAATTTCTTAAAAATATGGAGAAAACGAGTTGGTGTTTGTAGCAGTGTTAGAAGGAGAGAACAGGGCATAGAGATGGAGGGGAAGAACGGACAGTCTATCTGAAAATAGCCACATATCAAATAAGTCTGCAATCATACAAATCTAATTCGATCTGTATACATTGTAATAAAATTTTTGGTTTTTTTTTCTTTCTTATTTTCTTTACATTCGAGCTACATTGGCTGATTCCATTTGAGTTTGTGTTGTTTGTTTTTTTTATTTATTTTTTAAGTACAATTTAACCGCAGTTAAGATTTTGTTTTATTTTTAAAATACATTTACATTAACTTAGTATACACATGCATAACTACATACATAAATACACATACATACATACACTTAGGCTTACATAGAATTAGAATTTTTAGTTTTATTTTTATTTTCTATACAGATTTATTGTAGTATAAACACTGTTTATAAATAACAATGATGTTGTTTTTTTTGGTTATAACTATAATTTTTGTTTTTTTTTCTCTCTTTGCTGGTTTTCTGATAATTCTTTTAATCTTAGTCATATCATCACTAATGATTAACCATTAGTCTGATTGAAATTTCTTGCCTAAGTGTCTCTTATATTTTATGTCTTTTGATTTTATTTTAACTCTCTTTGCTTTCATACAACTATCTAATGTCTGGATTGTTAATGGGTAAAATGACAGCAATAGTTCTTAAATAAATAATTATGTGTACTTGAATCAAGTAATAAGCCTAAAGGTCCTTATTAAGTACAAGGGAGTAATTTTTTTTCCGAAAAACCATTTCCGTGAGTTTGAAATATAATGGGTCCATTATGGATTGCAACTCGACTACGGTGGCGTTGCCATGAGATAAAACCACAAAGTTACAAGTGAAAAGGCGTTAAGTTCGGCCGGGCCAAACTTTGGATATCCATCACCTAGGGTATATATGTAAACCACCTTTCCTCAAAATCCGGTGAAAAATGAATACCTTATGCCCCATAGCAGCTATATCAAAATATGTTCCGCTTTAAACCAAATACTAATAACTACAAGTCACTTTATATGCCCAAAACCTTAAATTGAGAGATCGGTCTATATAGCAGCTATATCCAAATCTGAACCGATTTGTGCAGAAGCATGTTGTCAAGGAGTCTAACCGAACTCACTGTCACAAATTTCGGTGAAATCGGACAACAAATGCGCTTTTTATGGCCCCAAAACCTTAAAACGAGAGATGCGGCTATATAGCAACTATATCCAAATCTAGACCGATCTGGGCCAAATTGAGGAAGGATGTCGGAGGGCCTAACACAACTCACTGTCCCAAATCTTGGCAAAATCGGACAAGAAGTGTGCCTTTAATGGGCGCAAGACCTTAAATCAAGAGATCGGGCTATATGGCAGCTATATCCAAATCTGGAGCGATCTGGCCCAAATTGCAGAAATATGTCGAATGACCCAACACAACTCACTGTCTCAAATGTCAGCAAAATCGGATAATAAATGTGGCTTTTATGAGCCTAAGACCCTAAATCGGCGGGTCGGTCTATATGGCAGCTATATCCAAATCTAGACCGATCAGGACCAAATTGATAACGGATATCGGAGGGCCTAACACAACTCACTGTCCCAAATCTTGGCAAAATTGGACAATAAGTGTGCCTTTAATGGGCGCAAGACCTTAAATCGAGAGATCGGTCTATATGGTAGCTATATCCAAATCTAGACCGATTTGTGCTTTATTGCAGAAGTATGTCAAGGGGCTTAACTTAACTTACTGTCCCAAATTTCAACAAAATCGGACAATAAATACGCCTTTTATGGGCCCAAAACCTTAAATCGAGAGATCGGTCTGTATGGCAGCTATATCCAAATCTGGACCGATCTGTGCTATATTGCAGAAGCAAGTCGAGGGGCTTAACTTAACTCACTGTCCCAAATTTGGGCGACATCAGACAATAACTGCGCCTTTTATGGCCCCAAAACCTTAAATCGAGAGATCGGTCTATATGGCAGCTATATCCAAATCTAGACCGATCAGGACTAAATTGAAAAAGGATGTCGAAGGGCCTAACACAACTCACTTTCCCAAATCTTGGCAAAATATGACAATAAGTGTGCCTTTTATGGGCCCAAAACCTTAAATCGAGAGATCGGTCTGTATGGCAGCTATATGCAAATCTTGATCGATCTGGGCCAAATTAAAGAAATATGTCGAGGGACCCAACACAACTCACTGTCCCAAATTTCGGCGACATTGGACAATTAATGCGCCTTTTATGAGCGCAACACATTAAATCGGGAAATCGGTCTATATGGCAGCTATATCCAAATATAAACCGATATTTTCCAATTTCAATAGGCTTCGTCCCAAATTTTAAGACGATCGCATGAAAATTGTACACAAATTAACATGGACAGACGGACAGACAGATGGACAGACAGACGGACAGATGGACAGGCAGACAGACGGACATGGCTAAATCGAGCAGAAAGTGATTCCGACTCGATCGGTATACTTATCAATGGGTCCATGTCTCTTCCTTCTTGGTATTACAAACAAATGCACTAAGTTATAATACCCTGTTCCACAGTAGTGGTGTAGGTTATAAAAATTTTGCCCCAATCGGATGAAAATTGCGCCCTTTACGCAAAATATCTTATATTGGGTTGCCCAAAAAGTAATTGCGGATTTTTTAAAAGAAAGTAAATGCATTTTTAATAAAACTTAGAATGAACTTTAATCAAATATACTTTTTTTACACTTTTTTTCTAAAGCAAGCTAAAAGTAACAGCTGATAAATGACAGAAGAAAGAATGCAATTACAGAGTCGCAAGCTGTGAAAAAATGTGTCAACGCCGACTATATGAAAAATCCGCAATTACTTTTTGGGCAACCCAATAGGATACATTCAGTTTCGGGTCGCTTATTTTTGTTAAATTTTCCAAAAAAATGTAACTTTGCCGATAATATCGATATAAAAAATTGCGATCGATATTCCCACAACCAATAAAATATCGATAATTTCGATAGTGTCATCGATATTTTGCCTCTACTTCAAGGGCCATACATACATAGGTATGTAGTACTTATATCGACTATACCGCGAAAGCGTGTCTACGTACGATGCACAGTATTACGGCCGTGGTCAAAAATGGCTAAGTCAACATATTCGAAATGCAAATTTTTGTATGCAATTTGGTTTCTATATGTCAAGTAGATTTGTGTCTATAGGGGTTCAAATACAATAATTTTTGGTTATGCCTTTTTATTCGCGTGATCAAGTAGTAGGTCGTATTTGCGTCTGATTGCCCAAGTTAAGGACAAATGTTTTAGATTTTGGGAAAATATCGGATCAGATTTAAATATAGCTCAAATGTATGTTTGCGTTCTTTTATTTTCTTACCCAACACCATAGGATGGGGGTATACTAATCTAGTTTTATTATGTTTGTAACAGCACGAAATATTGATCTAGGACCCCATAAAGTGTATATATTCTTGATCGTCTCCATATTTTGATTCGATATAGCCATGTTTATCCGTCCGTCCATCCGTCCGTCTGTCGAAATCACGATAGCGGTCGTACGCGTAAAGTTAGCCTCTTGAAATTTTGCACAGATACTGAGTACTGATGTAGTTTGGGGATTGCAAATAGGCCATGTCGGTTCAGATTTGGATATAGCTCCCATTTAAACCGATCTCCCGATTGGACCTCTTGAGCTTCTAGGGGCGCAATTTTTGATTGAAACATTGCACATTGTGTTATTTTTCAACAATTTTCAACAACTGTGCCAAGTACGGTCCAAATCGGTCTATAACCTGATAAAGCTCGCATATAAACCGATCTCCCGATTTGACTTCTTGAGCTCTTACAAGCCATAATTGTTGTCCGATTGGGCTGACATTTTGCATTCGGTGTTCTGTAACTGCTTCCAACAACTGTGCCAAGTACGGTCTATAATCTGATATAGCTCCCATATAAACCGATCTCCCTATTTGACTTCTTGAGCCCCTGGAAGCCTCAATTTTCATCCGAATTGGCTGAAATTTTGCACATAGTGTTCTGTTATGACTTGCAACAACAGTGCCAAATAAGACTCAAATCGGCCTTAAACCCAATATAGCTCCCATATAAACCGATCTCCCTATTTGACTTCATGAGTCTCAATTTTTGTCCGATTTGGCTAACATTTTGCATGTAGTGTTCTGTTATGACTTTCAATAACTGTACTAAGTCCAAATTGGCCGGGCCGAACTTAGCACGCTTTTACTTGTTATCTTTAAAATTTTTTCGTGATTTTTCAAACATATTCTAGCTCGAGATCATATTTAATGGGTTCTATTCAAGGAATAGCAATTCTTTGAATAAACCTCAATTATATATTTTTTTATGTAAAATGGGAGACCATCGTGGCTCAGAGGTTAGCATGTCCGCCTATGACGTCGAACGACTGGGTTCAAATCCCGACGTGAACATCAACAAGTTTTTTACTAATGCCGGCTTGTAACATATCCCGTCATCTTAAATCCTGTCTACCAACTGGTGTCGCTATGAGGCACGCCGTTCGGACTCGGCATAAAAAAGGAGGCCCCTTATCATTGAGCCCTAAAACTTGAATCGGACTGCACTTAATGACTTGAGAGAAGTATCCCCTGTTCCTTAATGGAATGTTTATGGGAAATTTAGTATTTAGTAGTAAAATGCAGGAGGCCACCGTAGCGCAGAGGTTAGCATGTCCGCCTGGGTTCGAATCCGTTCAAAATGTTCAACGATGGTTTTCCTCTCCTAATGCTGGCAACATTTGTGAGGTACTATGCCATGTAAAACTTCTCTCCAAAGAGGTTTTGCCCAGCGGCACGCCGTTCGGACTCGGCTATAAAATGAAGGCCCCTTATCATTGAGCTTAAAAACTTGAATCGGACTGCACTCATTGATATGTGAGAAATTTGTCACTGTTCCTTAGTGGAATGTTCTGTCTATCTGCCCATTTGTCTGTTGGGACTTTAGAACGAGTAAAGCTAACCGGTCGAAATTTTGCAGGAATGTGTCTCATTGATATAAGCCGGTTGTGATTGTAATTGAGCCAAGATTGACAATGTCAGTTATGTATATTTCTTATAGATGGGAAATAAACGAAGTATTCGAAATTTTAGCTTAAGACCTTTCTATCTATCCGCCTGCCCGATTGTCTGTGTGTCCGTCCGTCCATCCGTCTGATTGCCTATCTCGCTGTCTGTCCTTCCGTATGTCGGTCCGTCTATCTTTCTATGTGTCTATCCGTCCTTCGGGGAGTCTGTTCGTCTGTCTGTCCGTCTGGTTGTCCGTATGTCTGTCCATCCGTGATTCTGTCCACCTGTCTGTCTATCTGCCCATTTGTCTGTCTATCTGCCCATTTGTCTGTCTATCTGCCCATTTGTTTGTCTGTTTTCCCATTTGCCTGTCTATCTGCCCATTTGTCGGTTGTAACTTTAGAACTAGCAAAGCTAGCCGCTCGAAATAGTTATGAGTAGAATAAAAGTCGATTGGGATTTTAAATGGGCCAAACTTGACCATCTCAGCTATGCATAATACTCCTGGTTTTACTTTCCAAACGCCTGGAGGGCGCATTAATCTTCGATTTGGCTTAAATTTTACAAGTTAGGGTTTGTAACGACTTTCTGGCACGGATGTTGCAAGTAAAGTCCAAATCATTCAATATCCCGGAAATGGTATTTCTTTGGGTTTCTTAAAATATTTTAACAACATATGTTTTGTCTTTTTTTATAAAAGTTGTTTTTTTTTTGTATTCTAAACCTAAATTAACACTTAATTAAGCTCTATATGTACATAAGTCTTACAATTTTGTCACTGGGGCCAGGGGGCCTGTTCATAGGGGCGCCACACCTCCTCGCCCTCTCTGGTGGCATGTGGATGTTGTTCCACCGCGCCATTTGGGGCACCCACCACAGGCCCAACATCTGTGGCCGGATCCGTTAAATGATTGCCACCCGCTTGTCTTTGGTCAGCTTCCAGGCTATTGGCATCAGACACCACAACATGGTTGGAATGAGGATCATTGCCCATTACGCCATTGCCTAGACGATTTTGCATTTGTTCCTGTTCATGATCGGAGGTGCCTATGCCAATTTCTATGCTGGGTCTATTGCCCGACAGCGAACTAATGGTCAAGGCATTCTCACCGCCCAAATATTGTTCGATTTTATCGGTGCCATGCAAATGTAAATGAATCTCATTTTGATTGTAGGTAGAGAAGAGTTGTGGATACAGCACCATGGTGGGGGTGTGAGCATGCGTGGAGTATTGCGGCTGTGCCGCACAACTGCCGTATTGGTAGTTGTTGTAGCCATTGGACCAGTTGCTGTAGGAGCTATAGCCAGCAGCTGCTGCCGCATTATAGGATTCATATTCATTTTTGGCCCCCCCCGTATAGTTGGGACTGCACATGGGCGGCTGTATGTGCGGCACTATGGCACTGGGATGATATTCACTGGGTGTGCAAAAGGGTTGCATATCGGTAATGACAGTGGGCAATTGCAAATTGGCAGGATCGGAGGAGAGTGTCTCATAGCCGGCATAGGCAGCATTGGTGGCTGCCGCTGTGGCCGAGGGTGGTGCTGGCGGTGGTGGCAAGAGATGGCTATGATGATACGAATAGGCAGCCGAGGCAGATGAGGTGCAGCCCGTCCAATCGGCGGCTCCCATGAGATTGTTGGTGTCTGCAAAAAGAGAAAGTAAAAAAAAGTAAATAAATTTTGAAAGGGTTGAAATATTAGGTAAAATTTTGAAAAATGAGTTTTCTTAAAAATATGTGCATCTGGATAATGTTTGGGGTTTGGGCGCACTTTAGATACATGGCTTAATTTTCGATATCAGATCTGTACTTTGCAACCATACACCTTTCATTACCGTCTATTAGCGTGGGGTAGTACCTACACTAATAAGCGGGGCCCAGCCCTGGCAGAGTTCTTGAATACTAACGACCTTATAACACTTCATAATGGTAACACCGCTACCTTTGTTAAAAGGATTGGGGAGGAGGTATTAAAAGTGACGATATGTTTGGAAAATCTAATCGATGAGGTTCAGTATTGGAGAGTCTCCATGGAACACTCTTTCTCTGACCATCGCTACATTAGGTTTAGAATAGCACGACCAGCGCCGAATCCGATAGGCTTCCGGAATAAGAACGGCGTTCCGCAGTGCGACACCTCTTGGGAGAGAAGTTTTACATGGCATAGTACCTCACAAATGTCGCCAGCATTAGGAGGGGAAAATCACCGTTGAAATTTTTTTTCTGATGGTCTCGCCAGGATTCGAACCCATGTGTTCAGCGTCATAGGCGGACATGCTAACCTCTGCGCTACGGTGGAAACTGGACTGGAAGGGTCAAATTCAGCAGCGTACTAAGAAGGCTCACAGATGTTGGGCAATTATAGCCGCGTCCGAACGGCGTGCCGCAGTGCGACACCTCTTTGGAGAGAAGTTTTACATGGCAAAGTACCTCACAAATGTTGCCAGCATTAGAAGGGGGAAACCCCTGTTGAAAATTTTTTCTAATAATCTCGCCAGGATTCGAACCCAGGCGTTCAGCGTCATAGACGAACATGCAAACCTCTGCGCTACGGTGGAAACTGGACTGGAGGGGTTAAATTCAGCAGCGTACTAAGAAGGCTCACAGATGTTGGGGAATATGTAGACGGGCCGTAGGCTCGACATGAGGCCTGATAACTTACGTCTCAGTAGTTTGGTGGACTGCTATGGAGAAAAAGTCCAATGCAAGGACCATATAACAGGTTTAGAGAACATATTGTCTTGACATAGGGGGAGCGCTAAGGACCACGCCCACTAGGGCAATGGAGACTATTCTAGATATCCGACTCATTGACATACAGATTAAGTGTAAGGCAGCCACTGCGGCTATGAGACTTAAGGCGTTGGGAGAATGGATTGAGGATGGGAGCAGCTCATACCATCGCAGTATAATCAAGGCGACGATAGGAAACCTGGAAGGAAGGGAAGAGGTTTCCGATCGGATACTTGAGATGACACTTAAGGTCGAGTGCGAGGCACTGCTGTCAGGGGCATAGTCTTGGATTGACGGGACCCTATTATTGTCATCTCCCATTGCGATGGGAGAATGGATTGAGGATGGGAGCAGCTCATACCATCGCAGTATAATCAAGGCTACGATAGGAAACCTGGAAGGAAGGGAAGAGGTTTCCGATCGGATACCTGAGATGAACCTTGAGGTCGAGTGCGAGGCACTGCTGCCAGGGGCATAGTCTTGGATTGACGGGACCCTAGTATTGTCATCTCCCATTGCCATGGGAGAATGGATTGGGGATGGGAGCAGCTCATACCATTGTGGTATTATCGAGGCGACAATAGGAAACCTGGAAGGAAGGGAAGAGGTTTTCCGATCGAATACCTGAGATGAACCTTGAGGTCGAGTGCGAGGCACTGCTGCCAGGGGCATAGTCTTGGATTGACGGGACCCTAGTATTGTCATCTCCCATTGCGATGGGAGAATGGATTGAGGATGGGAGCAGCTCATACCATTGTGGTATAATCGAGGAGACAATAGGAAACCTGGAAGGAAGGGAAGAGGTTTCCGATCGAATACCTGAGATGAACCTTGAGGTCGAGTGCGAGGCACTGCTGCCAGGGGCATAGTCTTGGATTGACGGGACCCTAGTATTGTCATCTCCCATTGCCATGGGAGAATGGATTGGGGATGGGAGCAGCTCATACCATTGTGGTATTATCGAGGCGACAATAGGAAACCTGGAAGGAAGGGAAGAGGTTTTCCGATCGAATACCTGAGATGAACCTTGAGGTCGAGTGCGAGGCACTGCTGCCAGGGGCATAGTCTTGGATTGACGGGACCCTAGTATTGCCATCGGGGGGGTTATGTTACACGGATGGATCAAAGCTAGAGAATAGAGTGGGAACCCAAGGACTGGGATCTGTTTTAGACTGCCTGACCATAATACGGTCCTGCAGGCGGAAATGCTGGAGATCACGGAATGCGTGAAGTGCTGTGGTGCTAAAGCGAGGATGTCGAGTGTGAACATCTTTACAGACAGCAAACTAGCCACAAGGGCAATAACAACCAGCATGGTAAGGTCACAAACAGTCTTGCAGTGTAAGAAGGCGATAAACGCCTTCTTTGAGGATATCAAAATTCGCATCGTTTGGTTGCCGGCCCATAACGGAGTAAGGAAGAATCAAAGGGCAGACGATTTGGCGTTGAAGGCCAGAGGACTGCCGTCAATAAATTTGGTTAACCCGAAGCCTTTCGGGTCGACGCAGTACGAGTTAGGGGCGTGGGCGACGAATGCGCATGCAACCCTGTGGAACAGCGAAACGGTTGGTAGGGCTGCGAAAATCCTATAGAGGGGATTCAGATCGTGAAAAGACGAGGCTATTACTGAAAGGAGGTCTGTATTGCTACTGGTATCATAATGGTCGGAAGGAAGGCGAAAATCCTATAGAGGGGATTCAGATTGTGAGAAGACGAGGTTATTACTGAAAGAAAGTTAAAAGGAGGTCAGTATAGCTATTGGTATCATAACGGGACACATAGGACTACAAGCTCACTTTTGTAAAATCGGTGCGGCAAGGGATAGCATGTGTAGGGCATGCGGGGAAGTTGATGAGTTATTCGAGCATTTCCTTTGTTATTGCCCGGCTTTTGCGTCTAACAGAGTCCGGCACTTGGGTGGGGACACTATACTAGACATGAACCAACTTAGGGGAGTGGCATGGAAAACAATTAGGGATTTTCTAAATAGCAGGGAATTCCTAACATTTCTTTCTTTTTCTAGGTTACTTTTATTTTTTATTTAGAGCGCACAACAAGCTGACTACTGGCTTAGGTGTATGTCCATAGTGATATGGGGCGAATTAATATCTGCACCCTCGTTTCAACCTAACCTAACTGCAAATATTTGGGGTCCCACCCAAATATTGGGTTGCCCCAAAAAGTAATTGCGGATTTTTCATATAGTCGGCGTTGACAAATTTTTTCACAGCTTGTGACTCTGTAATTGCATTCTTTCTTCTGTCAGTTATCAGCTGTGACTTTTAGTTTGCTTTAGAAAAAAAGTATAAAAAAAGTATATTTGATTAAAGTTCATTCCAAGTTTTATTAAAAATGCATTTACTTTCTTTAAAAAAAAAACCGCAATTACTTTTTGGGCAACCCAATACCTTTCAATTTAACTCATGTTGTTGTAATAGCGTTTGGTGGTAATGCGTGGGGCGCTCTCTAAGGTTATTTTGATGTTACCATCTCTCAGTACCTTGTACTCATCTCTCAGTTATGCCGTTTTTTTAAGCAAGGGTAAGGGTGCGCCTGAATTTCATAAATGTTCTTTAAAATTTAAATTTTTCAAAAAAGTTTGACCAAAACTTAATTTTTGTTCAACTTTTTTTGAAGAAATTTTTTTTTTTTGAATTTTTTTGTCTAAGAATTGGTAGTAATTTTTGATTTTCATGAAAACATTTAATTCAAATTTTTATACTCATCACCGAAGGATGGGGGTATATTCATTTTGTCATTCCGTTTGCAACACATCGAAATATCCATTTCCGACCCTATAAGGTATATATATTCTTGATCAGCGTAAAAATCTAAGACGATCTAGCCATGTCCGTCTGTCTGTCCGTCTGTCTGTTGAAATCTACAAATCTACGCTACTGTCTTTAAAAATAGAGATATTGAGCTGAAATTTCACACAGATTCTTTTTTTGTCCATAAGCAGGTTAAGTTCGAAGATGGGCTATATCGGACTATATCTTGATATAGCCCCCATATAGACCGATCCGCCGATTTAGGGTCTTAGGCCCATCAAAGCCACATTTATTATCCGATTTTGCTGCAATTTGGGGCAGTGAGTTGTGCTGGGTCCTTCGTCATCCTTCGTCAAGTTGGCTCAGATCGGTTCAGATTTGGATATAGCTGCCATATAGACCGATCCTTCTATTTAGGGTCTTAGGCCCATAAAAGCCACATTTATTATCCGATTTTGCTGCAATTTGGGCCAGTGAGTTGTGTTAGGCCCTTTGACATCCTTCGTCAATTTGGTCCAGATCGAATCAGATTTGGATATAGCTGCCATATAGACCGATTTCTTGATTTATGGTTTTAGGCCCATAAAATGCTCATTTATTGTCCGATGTCGCCGAAATTTGGGACAGTGAGTTAAGTTAAGCCCCTTGACATACTTCTGCAATATCGCACAGATCGGATCAGATTTGGATATAGCTGCCATATAGACCGATTTCTTGATTTATGGTTTTGGGCCCATAAAATGCTCATTTATTGTCCGATGTCGCTGAAATTTGAGACAGTGAGTTTGGTTAGGCTCTTCGACGTCCTTCTTCAATTTGGCCCAGATCGGTCCAGATTTGAATATAGCTGCCATATAGACCGATCTCTCGATTTAAGGTTTTGGGCCCATAAAAGAGGCATTTATTGTCCGATTTCGTCGAAATTTGGGACAGTGCTTTGGGTTAGGCTCTTTGACATTTTTATGCAACTTGGCCCAAATCGGTCTAGATTTGGATATAGCTGCCATGTAGACCGATATCTGGATTTAAAGTCTTGGCCCCATAAAAGGCGCATTTATAATCCGATTTCACTGAAATTTGACACAGTGACTTATGTTAGGGTTTTCGACATCCGTGTCGTATGTAGTTCAGATCGGTTTATTTTTAGATATAGCTAGTGTACTTTTTAGTATTTGGTCCAAATCGGAACATATTTAGATATAACTGATATGGGACATAAGGTATGAAATTTTCTCCGAATTTTGATGAAAGGTGGTTTACATATATACCCGAGGTGGTGGGTATCCAAAGTTCGGCCCGGTCGAACCTAACGCCTTTTTGCTTGTTTGATTTTTTATTAAATTTTCATTCATATTCATTGCGACATCCACTCCCTTACCCACTAAAATCAAGACATTATCATTGCGAAAAACTCAGCAGGACACCTTGTGCTATTCCACGGCTATTATAATTAACCATGTAATAGCCTTCAATCCTTATTTTACCCTCTAACCTCTGCTAAGGTTACAGAGCAAGGATACAACAACAACAACAGCAACAAAAATATTACAATAATTAATTGAAGGGTTTGACTATATCATCGATCAAAAACAATGGCCAACTGCTAGAAATGACAACATAATCATTAAGGACCACTAATTGTATATTTGCTAGCCAGCCGTTTGCTGGCTGTGAGTGCCATTCCATGTCCTGCAACCCCGACGAAATGACAAAACATGGGCTTTAAACGTTCCGCTTTACAGTAGCTCCTTTGCAATTATCAAACGTCAATTGAAGGTTAAATTAATGACATGGTCAACATTTCGCTGCACTCCCTCACTTCAATGCAAGGACACACACCATGATAAACCACTGTGCGTATGTAAACCGAAAGGGCGGTGTAAAGACTTTGAAAATAAATACTCGCCATAGCTGAGTATGAAGCGAAGAAGAAAAAAAAAAAAAGTCCCTGAAAATTGAGAAAACATTGGTCGACTAAAGTAACGACCTTCGGACAACATCATGACAGTGAGTGCAACAATCTGTCGTATAGATGGTCGCTTGATTTGTTGCTTGCATGTTCTTTTTGTTGTAGTTCTTGTATATTGCACCGGCCAAGTGGCTGGGGTACAAAATTACATGTTAGCCTCTCGTAATAAATGGACGGACGGACGGACAGTTGCATAAATGAAGAAGGCACGGGCTCTATTGTGCGTTCAACGGTCAAGGCAAACAAACGCACCCGGTAATCGTCTGCAAATGAAGACTGCGATTTTTGAGTTGTGTGTGTATGTGCGTGGGGGTCCCCATGTCATCATCATTGGGTTGGTTGCCTGCTGACGATGGAGTGCAAGTGCAGTAGCAACTTGTTATGTAGCAAAGTCTTGGGTTGCCCAAAAAGTAATTGCGGATTTTTGAAAAGTAAGTAAATGCATTTTTAATAAAACTTAGAATGAACTTTAATCAAATATACTTTTTTTACACTTTTTTTACTAAAGCAAGCTAAAAGTAACAGCTGTTGACTGACAGAAGAAAGAATGCAATTACAGAGTCACAAGCTGTGAACATATTTGTCAACGCCGACTATATGAAAAATCCGCAATTACTTTTTGGGCAACCCAATACAATAATTTCTTTAGACTCACAGATGAGAGACCCTGAACGCTTAAAAAGTGGTAGACAGTGGGAAAAGCAATAACATTCTATTCTTTACTTCAATTCGGTGATGCTGAATGCCTGGGTTCGAATACCAGTAAAAAAAAGGAAAATTTTTCAGCTTTGGTTATCCCCTCCTAAAGCTAGCGACATTTGTGAGGTACTTTGCCATTGAAAAACTTCTCCCCAAAGAGGTGTCACTCTGCGGCACGCCGTTCGGACTCGGCCATAAAAAGGAGGTCCCTTATCATTGAGCTTAAAATTGAATCGGACAGCACTCTTTGGTTTGTGAGAAGTTTGCCCCAGTTTCTTAATACTCCAATATTGGCCCAATTTTATTATACCCTCTACCATAGGATGGGGGGGGGGGGGGGGGGGGGTATACTAAGTTCGTTATTCCGTTTGTAACACCTCGAAATAGGCTTTAAGACCGCATATAGAATAAATATTCTTGATCGTCATGACATTTTAAGTCAATTTACCCATGTCCGTCTGTCTGTTCGTCCGTCCGTCTGTCGAAAACAAGCTAACTATCGAAGGAGTAAAGCTAGACGCTTGAAATTTTAGACAAATATATCTAAGATCGGTTGGGATTGTAAATGGCCAAATCGGTATATGTTTTGATAGAGCTGTCATATATACCGATTTTGGGTCTTGACATCATGAGCATCTAGAGGGAGCATTTCTTATCCGATTTTCTGAAAACTTGCACGAGGAGTTTTGGGGCTCACTTCCAACGCCTGTGCTAAGTATGGTTCAAATCGGTTCATAACCTGATGTAGCTGCGATATAAACCGTTCTTGGATCTTGTTTTCTTGAGCACTAGAGGGCGCAATTCTCCTCCGATTTGGCTGAAATTCCTGCACAAAGTGTTTTGTTATGACCTCCAATAACTATGCTAAGTATGGTTCATATCGGTTCATAACCTGATATATTGGGTTGCCCAAAAAGTAATTGCGGATTTTTCATATAGTCGCCGTTGACAAATTTTTTCACAGCTTGTAATTGCATTCTTTCTTCTGTCAGTTATCAGTGGTTACTTTTAGCTTGCTTTAAATAAAAAGTGTAAAAAAAGTGTATTTGATTAAAGTTCATTCTAAGTTTTATTAAAAATGCATTTACTTTCTTTAAAAAAATCCGCAATTACTTTTTGGGCAAACTCAATACCTTTCAATTTAACTCATGTTGTTGTAATAGCGTTTGGTGGTAATGCGTGGGGCGCTCTCTAAGGTAACTTTGATGTTACCATCTCTCAGTACCTTGTACTCATCTCTCAGTTATGCCGTTTTTTATGCAAGGGTAAGGCTGCCCCCCTGAATTTCATAAATGTTGGTTTAAAATTTAAATTTTTCAAAAAAGTTTGACCTAAACTTAATTTTTGTTCAACTTTTTGAAGAATTTTTTTTTGAATTTTTTTGTCCTAAGAATTGGTAGTAATTGTTTGATTTTCATGAAAACATTTCATTCAAATTTTTATACCCATCACCGAGGATGGGGGTATATTCATTTTGTCATTCCGTTTGCAACACATCGAAATATCCATTTCCGACCCTATAAAGTATATATAATTCTTGATCAGCGTAAAATCGTAAGACGATCTAGCCATGTCCGTCCGTCTGTCCGTCTGTCTGTTGAAATCTACAAATCTACGCTACTGTCTTTAAAAATAGAGATATTAAGCTGAAATTTGCACAGATTCTTTTTTTGTCCATAAGCAGGTTAAGTCCGAAGATGGGCTATATCGGACTATATCTTGATATAGCCCCCATATCGACCTATCCTTCGATTTAGGGTCTTAGGACCGAAGATGGGCTATATCGGACTATATCTTGATATAGCCCCCATATCGACAGATCCTTCGATTTAGGGTCTTCGGCCCATAAAAGCCTCATTTATTATCCGATTTTGCTAAAATTTGGGACAGTGAATTGCGTTAGGCCCTTCGACATTCATCTTCACTTTGGCCAAGATCGGTCCAGATTTGGGTATAGCTGCCATATAGACCAATCTCTAGATTTAAGGTCTTGCACCCAAAAGGCTCATTTATTGTCCGATTTTGCCAAATTTGGGACAGTGAGTTGTGTTAAGCCCCTCGAAATACTTCTGCAATATGGCACAGATCGGTCCAGATTTGAAAATAGCTACCATATAGACCGATCTCTAGATTTAAGGCCTTGCACCCACAAAAGGCCCATTTATTGTCCAATTTTGCCAAAATTTGGGGCAGTGAGTTGTGTTAGGCCCTTCGACATTCTTCTTCAATTTGGCCCAGATCGGTCCAGGTTTGGATGTAGACCGATCTCTCGATATAAGTTTTCGGCGTATTTATTGTTCGATTTCGCCGAAATTTGGGACTGTGAGTTGTGTTAGGTTCTTCGACAACATTTTGCAATTTGGCCCAGATCGCTCCAGATTTGGATATAGCTGCCTTATAGACCGATCTCTCGACTTAAGGTTTTGGACCCATAAAAGGCACATTTTTTGTCCGATTTCACCGAAATTTGGGACAGTGAGTTGTGTTAGGCCCGATCTTTCGATTTAAAGTCTTGACTCCATAAAAGGCGAATGTATAATCCGATTTCGCAATTTTGCTTTTCGACATCCGTGTCGTATATGGTTCAGATAAGACTTGTGCTTAATAGACCACTCACTATCCGTGTCGAATTTGGTCCAAATCGGACCATATTTAGATAAAGCTGCCATGGGCGCATAAATTATGAATTTTTTTTCTTTTCTTTTTATACCCACCACCATAGGATGAAGGCATACTAATCTAGTCACCTTGAAATATTCGTATAAGACCCCATAAAGTATATCTCTGATCGTCTCGACGTTCTGAGTCGATCTAACCATGTCCGTCCGTCCACATGTAGAAATCACGATAGCGGTCGAACGCATAAAGCTAGCCGCTTGAAATTTTGCACAGAAACTGACTATTGATGTAGGTCGTTGGGAATTGCAAATGGGCTATATCGGCTCAGATTTGGATTAGCTCCCGTATAAACCGATTTCCCTAATTGATTTCTTGAGCCTCTGGAACCCGCAATTTTTGTCCGATTTGGCTGAAATTTAGCATGTGGTGTTCTGTTATGACTTTCAACAACTGTGCCAAGTACGGTCTAAATTCGTCTATAACCTGATATAGCTCCCATATAAACCGATCTCCCGATTTGACTTCTTGAGCTTTTGGAAACCGCAATTTGTATCCGATTTGGCTGAAATTTTGCAAGCGGTGTTCCGTTATGACTTTTAACAACTGTGCCGAGTACGGTCCAAATCGGTCTACAACCTGAT